>NW_006408892.1:1780418-1781616 GCF_000296735.1 Chrysochloris asiatica | reverse complement strand
AGAAGGATATCATGCTTGGTAAGATGGAGGGTCAGAGAAAAGGAGGAAGACCCCCAAAGAGATGGATTGGCCAGGTGGCAGCATCGATGGACTCAAGTGTGGCAACAGTTGTGAGGTTGGCCCAGGATCGGACATTGTTTCGTTCTGCTGTGCATGGGGTCGCTATGAGTCGGTGCCGACTCGATGGCACCTAACAACAAATTTGTTAAGAAGACTATCTCTTACCCATTTAATGCATTTTGGCCCTTTGTCAAAGATCAACTGACCATAGGTGGATGGATTTACTTCTGGTTTCTCAATTCTGTTCATTGACCTATGTGTCTTTCACTGTACCAATACCAGGCTCCTTTGACTATGTGGCTTTGAGGTTGGGAGGTGAGAGGCCTCCTACTTTCTTTTTATTTTTAAATAATGCTTTGCTTACCGTGGCTCTCTTACCTTTCCATGTATAGAGTTAGTAATTAGTTTTCCATCTCTTTAAAGAATGATGTTGGAATCTAAATTGGGATACCATTACATCTATAGACTGCTTTCGATAGTTGACATTTTCACAAAGTTACGTCTTCCTCTCCACCAGCAAAAATAATATATGGAATATTCCTCCATTTCTGCAGGTCTTCTTTGATTTCTTATAGTAGTGCTTTGCAGTTTTCTTTGTATAGGTCTTCTGTTTCTCTAGGTAGATTTATTCACAAGTATTTCATCTTTTGGGTGGCTATTGTAAGTGATATTGTTTTCCTGATTTCCTTTTTAGAGCTTTCTTTATTAATGAAAAGGAATCCCACTGATTTTTGTATGTTGATCTTGTACCTTGCCACTTTGCTGAATGTATCAATGAGTTCTAATAATTTTCTTGTGGAGTCTTTGGTATTTTCTACGTTTAGAATAATATCTGCAAATAGAGAGTTTTACTTCACCTTTGCCAATTTGGATGCCTTTGATTTCCCTTTCTTGCCTTATAACTCTTGCTAAGACTTTCAGCACAGTATTGAATAGGAGTGGTGATAAAGGGCATCCTTGTCTGATTCTTGTTCACAAGGAGAATGACTTCAGTTTCTCACTATGAGAGTGATGTTGGCTATTGATTTTGTATGTATATACTTAATTATGTTGAGGGATTTCCCTTCTATTCCTATTTTGTTGAGTGTTTTTATCAGGAATGAGTGTTGGATTTTATCAAATGCCTTTTCTGCACCAA
>NW_006408892.1:1766684-1769209 GCF_000296735.1 Chrysochloris asiatica | reverse complement strand
AAAAGGAAGAGGGGGGGAAAAAACTAAAAAAAAAAAAAAATAGAGCAGGAAGATGCAATGAGAAAGCAACTAAAGAATAGTAAAGAAAAATTAAGAGAGAAAAAAGAAGAGGGTGTAAATGAGAAACAGAAGGAAAGAAGAAAAGCAAAAGTGGAGATAAATAAAAAGCAAGATAAGGGCAAGAGAGGATGGAGAAGAAGAAAGAATAAACAAGTAAAGATAATGAAACAACAAAAGGAAACATAAAAAAACAGTGTAGTTGTTGGACCCAGAGAGAAGAAAACTCTGGGGTGTTCTTGCCAATCAAGGAACTTACAAGGTGGGTGGAGGAGGGCTGTGGAGGCTGAGTTCCTGCCCTAGATGGAGTTCCTGTATGTTCAGGACACCCAATCTGAAAGTAGTTCACTGAGGTACTTCTGGTTGTGAATTTCCGTGTCTGTCAGAAGCAGAGGGTAGCTGGAGACAGAATGGCTCATCAGAAAGGCTGTTACTAGTCTAATTCTGACCTGGAGGTTCTGTGGATCCTGTAGATCTTGAGCAGAGCCTGCCTGAATCTAGGTGCCAAGACAACGCAGGGGCACCAGCCTTACACTGGCTCAAACAATGTGCTTCCGAATGCCGAGAGAGCAGGGTCTGCACTGGGGGTAGATGAAGGTGGGGACTGGCTTCACCTCTGTTCTGTAGGGGAGTGTGGGAAGCATGAAGGAATCCCACCTTTTTCCATCACCCACGTGAATATGCATTGTCAGGCTGCCATCTGTCTGTCTCTCAAAGCTGTTCACAAAAGTTCCAGATGGCCTCGCCCTGTCTGGCCAGCAGTCTGGTCACTAGTCACTCTCCTTTCGTTGCCCCTGCTCAGCTTCTCCTCCCTGAAGGTATTCAACCCATGTCTATAACCTTTGCTCTGAAGCTCAGGGTTCCAGGATTGTGTTGGTTTCATTTGTTGTAGCGGGTATGTTATCACCCCTGCTTCTGTATGAGTTCTCTAATAGCGCTGTGATAGAAATACCACAAGTGGATGGCTTTAATAAGCAGAAAGTTACTCTCTAACAGTTTGTTGTTGTTGTTACATGTCATTGAGTAGGCTCCAACTCATAGTAACTCTTTGCACAGCAAAATGAAACACTGCCCCATCCTGCACCTTCTCCTCATAATTGTTACACTTGAACCCATCGCTGCTCCACTGTGTCAATCCATCTCCTTGGGGGTCTTCCTCTTTTTCACTGACCCTCCACTTTCCCAAGCACAATGTCCTTGTCCAGGGACTGATCCCACCTGACAACAGGTCCAAAGTACAAAAGACAAAGTCTTGCCAGCCCTCACTTCTAAGGAATATCTGGCCATCTTTTTTCCTACACAGATTTGTTTGTTCTTCTGGCATGCCATGGCACTTGCAATATTCTCCTCCAACACTATAACTCAAATGCATTGATTCTTCTGTAGTCTTCCTTATTCACTGCCCAACTGTCACATGTACATGAGGCAACTGAACACCCTATGGCTTGGGTCCTCAAACTGACATCTTTGCTCTTTAACACCGTAAAGGGATCTTTTATAGTAGATTTGCCTAAGGCAATACATTGTTTAATTTCTTTTTTAACTTTTTATTGTGAATTGACTGTTTACAGAGCAGATCATCAGTTTTCATTCAGCAAATTATACTCTTTGCTTCTTTACAATGATAGTAATCTGCTCTGTGTACAAGCAGTTATGGTATTTCCCTCTGTTCGCTTTAACAATCATGTCTCCCATTACCTCCATCTTTTCTCTGCTGTCCCCCTGCTTGTGTATTGTCTGCCCTATCACCCATTTTAACATGTGTCTACTCTGTATCCCATGAATAATTTTCCCTCTCCCTTTGTCCCATAACTGTCATTGATTGTTTCTTTTATTAAGAAAACCTTTTCATAACTTTTTACAACATTGGTCTCATAACAATATTTGACCTTTTGTAATTGACTGATTTCACTCAGCATAATGTCCTCCGGGTTCATCCATGTTATGAGGTGTTTTGCAGATCCATCTTTGTTCTTCATTATTGCATAGTATTCCATTGTGTGTATGTACCAAAGTTTGTTTAACCGTTCTTCTGTTAGTAGGCATTTAGGCTGTCTCTATTTTTATGATGGGAGTCCTGGTGTGGGACTGTGGGTTAATGTGCTAGAATGAACTGCAAGGTCGGCGGTTCAAGCTCACCAGTTGCTCTTCAGAAATCCTATACAGGGTTGCTGCCGGCTGGAACTGATTCGACTGCACTTAACATTTTTATGTTGTGTCTCTTGTGCATTTAATCCACTGACATTCAGTGTAGTTAGTGATAGGTATGCATTGCTTGCTATCCTTTTGCTGTGTATTTTTTTGTGGTGCTGCTGTTTTCTTTGTTCCACGTAATTTTTGCACTGGGTTCATTTTGTTTGTGGGTTTCTTCATTTCTGTTGTGTTAATATTTACGAAATCTTTCTGGTCTTCCACTCTTTTAATTTTGATGTGCAGGTGTATTAATAGTCTTTGATATTACCATGTAA
>NW_006408892.1:1765150-1766429 GCF_000296735.1 Chrysochloris asiatica | reverse complement strand
CTTCCAGCAAGAAAGATTGTATCATCTGCATATCACAGGTTGTTAACGAGTCTTCCACCAATCCTGATGCCACATTCTTCTTCATATAATCTAACTTCTTGGACTATGTGCTCAGTATACAGAATGAATAAATATGATGAAGCAATACAACTCTGTGTTCTGGAATACTCATTCTTCCCAATGCTATCCATAATTTGTTATGATCCACACAGTCAAAAGCCTTTGCATAGTTAATAAAGGACAAGTAAACATCTTTTTGGTACTCTGCTTGTAGCCAAGATCCATCTGACATCAGCAACAATACCCCTGGTTCCTTGTCCTCGTCTGAATCTGACTTGAATTTCTGGCAGCTCCCTGTTGATGTACTGCTGCAATCATTTTTGAATTATCATCAGCAAAATTTTACTTGCACATATTAATGATATTGTTTGCGGATTTCTACATTCTGTTGGGTGACCTTTCTTTATAATGGGCACAAATATGGATCTCTTCTAAATTTCTTGGCATAGATGAGTGAGTGCCTCCAGCAATGCATTAGTTCATTGAAACATTTCAACTTGTATTCCATCAATTTCTGGAGCTTAGTTTTTTGCAAGTACCTTCAGTGCAGCTGGGACTTCTTCAGTATCATTGGTTCTTGATCATAGGCTCCCTCTTGAAATGGTTGCTTATAGATCAATTCTTTTTGATACAGTGACTCTGTGTATTCCTTGCATCTTCTTTAGATGCTTTCTGTATCATTCAATACAATGAATAAAGAAGACTCTAGAAGAATTGATGCCTTTCAGTTATAGTGTTGGAGAAGACTATTGAAAGTACCATGGATGGACAGAAGAACAAATAATTCTGTATTGAAAGAAGTACAGTCAGAATGTTCCTTAGAAGCCAGGATGATGAGACTTTGTCTCTCATACTCCGGACATATTATCAGAAGGGACCAGTCCCTGGATAAGGACATTATGTTTAGTAAAGTGGAGGGTCAGTGAAAAAGAGGAAGACCCCCAGTGAGATGGACTGGCACAGTGGCAGCAGCAATGGGATCGAGAGTAGCAACGATTAAGAGGATGGTGCAGGTCCAGGTTTCGTTCTGTTGTGCAAAGAGCACAACAGGAGATGGACCGGACTCAATGGCACCTGACAACAACAGCATCATTCAATATTTTGTCCATTGTTGTTGTTGTTGTTAGGGGCCATTGAGTCGGTACCGACCCATAGCGACCTTATGCACAGCAGAATGAAACACTGCCCGATCCTGGGCCAACCTCACTACTGTTGCCAC
>NW_006408892.1:1714746-1762500 GCF_000296735.1 Chrysochloris asiatica | reverse complement strand
TTCCTTCAGTGCACCTTGGACTTCCTCTTTCAGTATCATTGGCTCTTGATCATATGCTACCTCTTAAATGGTTGAACATTAACCATTTCCTTTTGGTACAGTGATTCTGTGTATTCTTTGCATTCTGAAACTCACTAGTAATTCTCAATGCATCTTGATTGCATGCTCCATCAATTTCAGACTGAAGGAGTTGGTAGAAGTTTTCAGTTTCATCATCACTAGCTTTAGTGGTTAGTACATAAATTTGAGTAATGATGATTAACTGGTCTTCCTTGTAGGCATATAGCTATTGTTCTATCATCAAAATGAGTACTTCAAGATCTGTCTTGAAGCATTGTACTTCAAGACACATTTTGAAATGATATTTTCGATGATAAATGTGATGCCGTTCTACTTCAATGTCTCATTTCCAGCATAGTAAACTATATGATTTTCTGATTCAAAATGGCCAACACCACTTCATTTCCGCTCATCAGTACCTGGGATATTGATCTTTATGGGCTCCATTTAATTTTTGATGACTTCCAATTTTCCTAGATTCATACTTCATACCACCTTCTGAGTATTAATGATTGTTTGCCCCTGTTTCTTCTTACTTTGAGTTGTGCCCCATCAACCAATGAAGAACCAAAAAAACTTTGTTCCATTCATGTCATTTAAGTCACCTCCACTTTGAGGAGGCAACTCTTCCCTAGTTGCATTTTGAGTGCCTCTCCATCCTGAGGGGACTCATCCTCTGGCACTATATCTGACAATGTTCCTCTGCTTTCATAAGGTTTTCGGTGGTCAACCATTCAGAAGTTGTTCCCCTCTCTTTCCTCCTAATCTGTCTTAGTCTGGAAGCTCTGCTGAAACTTGGGTGACCTTGCTGATATTTAAAATACTGTTGGCACAACGTTCCGCTTCACAGCAACACAAAAGCTATCTCAGTATGACAGACTGACAGACCAGTGTTCATTTGTTGTTGTTGTTTAGTGCCATTGAGTCAGTTCCAACTCACAGTCACCCTGTACAGGGTTTCTGAGGAGCAGCTGGTGGGTTTGAACTGCTGACCTTGTGATTGGCAGTCCAGTGCTTATCCTACAGCACCACATCAGAACTCCATGGCAACACTATATATAGGGTTTCTAAGACTGCAAATCTTTATGGGAACAGACAACCTTACGTTTGTTGCATGGAGCAGCTGGTGAGTTTGAACAACTGACCTTGCAGTTAGCAGTCCAGTGCTGATCCCACAGTGCCACCAAGTCTCCTTAACCACAGGCATACAGGTTAAGATTTAAAACACATAAAAATCACATGCTCCCTGAACATGCTTTTTTTTTTTTTTTCTTAAATGCCATACTTCATTGTTTTAGAGCAGAAAGGACAGTTTCCGTATGCCCTCTTTCCCCAAGTGCATGTTTCTTTCTTATTATTATGACATCTTGCATTCCTGAGGTGCATTTGTTATAATCATTGAACTGATGCATTATTATTAACTAATTGCGCCCCATGTGTATCAGAGTAGAACTGCACTCCGTTGGATTTTCGATGGCTGTGATCTCTTGGAAGCCAATTGCCAGGACTTTCTTCTAAGTTGCTTCTGGATGAACTGGAACCTTCCACCTTTCAATTAGCAGTTAGTTGCACCAACCAGGGACACATGGGGTCACCACGAGATAGAATCAATGGCAACTGGATTGGTTTAATTATTAACTAAAGTCCATAGTTTACCTTCTTTGTAAGCACACGGAACATTTCTCAAAGCTAGCCACGGCCACAGAGGAAACCTCAACCGCCAGAACTGGGGTAACTCAGATCGTATTGACCAAAGTTCAGTTAGGTTTGCACTCAATGACTCGGAACCAATTTTAAACAAGGCTGGAGTTGAGAAGCGCACCATGAAGGTAGTTGGTGAGAGTCCCCTCTTCCTCACCCTGTTCAGCGCTATCTACTCGGCCCTCATTCCCAGCTTCAAGGCCTCGGCTCCTCGGCTCCCTTATCCACGAACCCATTTTCCCTTACTGCCCCCTCCTCAGGCCCCTCTGATAACTGGAATACTGGGGAGACCATTCTCCCAAACTGATGCTCTCCATCCCTGGGGGCTGCAGCCATGTCCTCATCATAACCTGGTGCCCCCTCCATCAAGGGGATCTCACCCCACTGTGTCTCGACAGTACTTGACAATCCAGTTTTCGGCTGTTGACAATGGTGAAGGATCGTGACCCGCAGGAAGGCCTTGGGCACCCCTCTCCTCGGCACCCCAACACTCCCTCTCCTCAGCTGCCATAAGTGTTCCCACACCCCATCATCCTCTTGTGTCTCTGGGAGAGCAGAGGCAGCTGGGTGGGAAAGGGGTTCCACCCCCTCACTGCTCAGGGACGTTTCACAGAAGGAGAGAAACCCTGGCACCATCTCCTCCACCTGCTGCTTCTCTTTGTAACAGTTTCCAAGTCCCTCAAGCCCACACCTCCGAGGACTGCGTCTTGGTCTCCCTGCTTCTGAGCCATGTGGATGCTCTTTGAAGCCCTTTTGCCACTCAGTCATCAGGTCTGCTGCCCCATACCACACCCCAGGACCCACTTCTCATCTACAATGACATCTGAATCCTTTCATGCCTAGCTCATATTCTCCCTGGGCCATCCAGCTGTGATGGATTAAATTGTGCTATCCTCCCCTCCACCCCCCGACCACACACACAAAATATGTGTTGGGATCCTAACACCTATACCTGTAGATGGAGTCCTGGTGTGGCACTGTAGGATAGAGCACTTGACGGCAAGGTTGGTTTGAACCATAAGGTCGGAGGTTCAAATCCACCAGTCTCTCCTTAGAAACCTTATATAGGGTCTCTGTGAGTCAGAACCGACTTGATGGCACTTAACAACAATAACAGCAACAACACCTGTGGGTCGCAGCCATGGTGGCTCCCCAGGAGAGAGCTGTGGCTGTGTGGTTCTTTAAAAATAATTGCTTCTGTTAAGTGCCATTGAGTTGGTTCTGACTCACAGTGACCCTGCATAGGGTTTCTGAGGAGTGACTTTGTGGTTTGAACTTTGTGGTTCAAACTGACCTTGAGGTCCAGTGCTTATCCTACAGTGCCACACCAGGACTCTGAACCCTCTTGTTGTTGTTAAGTGCCCATAGCAACCCATAGCGACCCTGTATTGGGTTTCCAAGGGATAACTGCTGAGCTTGCGGTTCAAATGACTTTGCTGTCTAGCGCATTAACCCACAGCACCACAAAAATCCCACATCACCCAGTCTCTCTCTGGTGACCACCCTCATGCTTGATTCTCCTTTTCCCTTGGCAGAGGCTGAAAGAAAGGCATCTTCTCAGCTTCATAAAGAGGCCATCTCACCTGACTTAAGTACATTTCCTCTCCCCTCCCAAACCAAAAGTAACAACTGTGTTTGAATGGAAGGGGGCATTCTAGAATATGTAGAAAAACAAGAGTCACTGAAAAATTGGTTCAAAACAAAACAAAAAACAATAGGGGTATACAAGGAGCTTCACAAGAGTCATGGAAAAATGAAATGAAAAGTAAAGGAATTTTGCCACAAGCTTTTTGAAGCTCACTCATGTTCTGCTGTATATAGTCTCAACAGCAAAAATAAATGCTTTTTTAACAGCCAAATAAACAAATGGGGAGAGCTAGTCCTTTAAGATGTTATTGTTGTTCACTGCTGGGGGTCTGTCTTGATTCATGGCGACCCCGTGCACCATGAAATGATAAGAAATGCTGCTCAGTCCTGCATCATCCCCATGACTCGTTGAGGAGTAAACTATTGGGATCCTAGGGTCTTCATGAGCTGATTTTCAGAATTAGATTCCCAGGCCTTTCTTCCTTGTCTTCCAGTAGAAGATCCACTGAAACCTGGTCAGCATCATATTGTTATTGTTGTTGTTAAGTGCCGTCGAGTCGGTTCCGACCCATAGCAACCCTGTATTAGGTGCCGTCAAATTGGTTCAGATTTGTGGCAACCCTGTGTAAAATGCTGTTGAGAATATATACAGCAGAACATATGGTCCGTCACTGTCCTCACACTCATTGCCGTGTTGTAGCCAATTGTTGCGTCCACCGTGTCAAACCATCTTATTGAGGGACAGCCTCTTTCTTGCTATCCCTCTGCTTTACCAAGTCCTTCTCCAGCGACTGATCCTTCCTGATAACATGTCCAAAGTAAGTGAGACAAAGTCTTGCTATCCTGGCTGTATTTCTTTAAGACAGATTTGTTTGTTCTGGTTCCCTGATGTAACTAATATTCTTCGACACCATAATTCAAATGTGTCATCGCCGGACTTCCTTTTTCATTATCTAGTTTCCCATGCATATGAGGTGGTTAAAAATACCACGGCTTGGGTCAGGTACACCTTAGTCATCAAAGTGATATCTTTGCTTTTGAAGATTTTAAAGAGGTCTTTGGCAGCAGGATTTGCCCAGTACAGTGTGTTGCTTGCTTTCTTGATGATTGATTATGGAGGTCTGAGGAATCCTGGTGTGGCGCTGTAAGATAAGCACTGGACAGCAAGGTCGTTTGAATTGCAAGGTTGGCGGTTCAAACTCCTCAGAAGCCCTATACCAGGTCGCTTTGAGTTGGAAGTGACTCACCGCCACTTAACAACAACAAAGTGGGAAAAGCAGCATGTTTAGCTAATGGAAAATCTGGCCGCCCTCTGGAGGAAAGCTTTAATGTGGATTTTATCTCACATCAGACTTCTGGACAAACTCCCTTCCAGTCAAGGATAAAGCACCAACAACTCCACTCATGTGGACCCCATGTGTGCAGAACGGTGCTCCATAGGGTTCCCAGTGGCTGATTTTTCAGAAATAGATCAAGCAGGACTGTCTTCTGAGGCTCCTATGGACTCAAACTTCCAACCTTTAGGGTAGCAGCTGAGCACATTAAGCTGGGGGCCACGCTGGGCCTCCTTAGCAAAGATCTAAATGGAGTAATGAAAACAGTGGGGTGATACCAGAAGCAGAATGGGGCAACGGTGTCATCTAAGAATTGGAAGAAGAGTGTCTGCGTGGCATAAATAGTTAAGCACTAGGCTGCTAGTTAAAAGGTTGACGGTTCAAACCCACCCAGAGGTGCCTTGGAAAACAGGTCTGGCAATCAGCTTCTGAAAGGTCACAACCTTGAAAACCCACTGGAGCAGTTCTGCACACTCATGGGGTCCCCATGTGTTAGAATTGCCTTGAAGGCAACGAACAAAAATACAAGTGGCAGGGGGGTGGCGGGGAGGGGAGCCTGTTTACCTCAAGAAGAACCTAGAAATCACCAGAGTTGATTAGTTTGACCACACACACAAACCACCTCAGCATGAAGAACTGTGAGCCAAGCCAGAAGACAGTGACAGATGGGAGACGTCACCTCGGGCTTATCTCCTCACAGATAAAGGTTAGAGAAAGAACAGCAAACCCCAAGAAGTGGGCAAAGATAGGCCAGGCAAGCTCACGTGATCTTAAGAGAGTTGGCTCCATGAACACACAACCTGTACCGTTCTCAGCTCATGGTGACACGTGGTATGAAGTACAACTGCCCCATCGAGCTTTGTTGACTGTAAACTTTACAGATCATCAGGCCTTTCTTCTTTAGCACTACTGGGTGAGTTAGAACCGCCAACCTTCTAGGTGGCTTCTTGTTAAGTGCTGTTGAGTTGATTCCAACCCCCTAGTGATCCTGTATAGGGTTTCCAAGGAGCAGCTGGTGAACTTGAACCACCGACCTTGCAGTCCAAACGACTTTGCAGTCTGACGCATTAGCCCACAGCGCCAGAGTACAAATTGTTTGTGCCACCAGAGATCTTGTTTTAGCCTAGGGCAAAGCAAATTAACATGATTAGAACCACTGTAGCCACTCCCTGATTGGCACCGTGGTTTACTTGCTGGGCTGTTAAGCTCAGGTTGCCAGTTCGAATCCATCAGCTGTTCCTGGGAGGAAGATGAGGCTAACTGCTCCCATAAAGATTGACAGCCTCAGAAACCCTAAGGAACAGTTCTCTTCTGTCTTATGTTGTGGCTGAGTCAGAATTGACTTGATGGTGGTGGGCTTGGTTTTTGGGGTCATCTTTCCAAGGGAGATCTTAATGTTCTTCTGTGAAAGGCTCTGTTCTACGGGGTTCACAAATAATGCAAGGTGGAAAGTTGTAGGTGAGTTGGTACCGACTCATAGGGACCTGCCCGGGCCTGTGCCAACCTTAGAATTGTTATGCTTGAGCCCATTGCTACTGCCGCTGTGCCAGTCATCTTGGTGAGGGTCTTCCTCTTTTGCGCTGACCCTCCATAGCTGCTCCACCATAGTATGAGACAAACTGGCAGATGAGTGGTTAAGTGGCTTGTTTATGTGTGATGCCACAAAAGCAAGACGCTGTGGAGAGTGAACAGCTGTAGGTACCACAGGTGAGCCGTGAGCTTTCTATATCCCTTGGTGTTGACTTTACCAGTTACCCTGGACTCCGGCTCACGACAACCCTGTGTGTCAGAGTAGAACTGGGCTCCATAGAGTTTTCAACAGTTGGTTTTTTAGAAGTAGGTTGCCAGGTGAGGCACCTCTGGGTGAATTTGAACCACCAACCTTTCAGTTTGTAGCCAAATATGTTAACTGTGTTCCCTAGGGACTCCTTTGGTGTTTAAACGAATCCCAGTGCCATGGAGTCGCTTCTGACCCATAGCAACCCCAATCTACGACAGAGTGGATCTGCTCCTTAGGGTGTCTGAAATGAACTATTTACAGAAGCAGACCACCTCATATTTCTCCTTCCGAGTAGCTGGTGAATTTGAGCCGCTAAACCAGCATCGGCTCAATGCTTAACCCATGCTGCCACCACAGCTCCTGTGTTTAGACCAGGAGACTATAGTACTTGTTCAAAATATTCATAAACTAGATGACATAAAGACCTTCTATCTAGACAGAGACAGAAAATGTGTGGGCAGTTCTTGGAGCTTGTCTGCTGGGTGAGGATCCAGGCAGTGCCAGCAGGCTGGCCAGCTGTTTCACAGCTGCTGTAGAACAGTGGCAAAGGCAGAGAGAAGTAGACTGCCCTCTGCCATCCTGGTTAGGGCAGAAACCTCTGGTCATGACTGGTAAAGTGGGCCTGGGCAAATCCCCAGCAGTGTGGTTCCCTCCCAGTCCATACTCCAGAGCCCTGTCACTACTACTTCATACAGAGAACATAGATTTTACCTGCCAGGGGGTGGAGTACCCATGGAAAACAAATCACAAAGCCTACTGCTGTTTCCATTGCGTGGATTTTGACTCATGGTGACTCCATATATAGAGTAGAACTGCTCTGTAGGATTTTCAAGATGGTGGTCTTTCAGAAGCAAACCACCAGGTCTTTCTTCTGTTGTGCTGTTGGATGGGCTCAAACCCCTAACTTCTAGGTTAGTGGTTGAGCATGAACCACTTACGTCACCCAAGGAGTAGATCTCAAATAGTGACGTTCTATAAAAGTGTGAGTTGCAGCAGAAGACCTCTTTGGAGACAGTTTGAAATACTGCCTCTTATTTATTGTTGGTATTGTCATTGCCTCGGTTCCGACTCATAGCAATCTTGTATAGGGTTTCCAAGGAGTAGCTGGTGGGTTTGAACTGCCAACTTGTGGTTTGTGCAGTCCATTGCTGATCCTACAGCGGCAGCCACATGAGGAATCCAATAAAGTTTATAGAGTTTAAAGAGCTCTCTCTGTGATCTTAAACTAGGGTTAAGTGAATACATACTATATTGTTTCAGATTTGTGTGTGTTCTATTTTTTTTTTAGTAAAGTGAAATTTACACAGCACAATTCAACATTTGAAAGTGTTCAGTTCGGTGGCATTTAGTGTTCTGTAGCCACCACCTCTATCTGGTTGAGAAAATCCCATACCCATCACTTTCTAGCCCTCTACTACCAGCAATCACTAATCCAATTTCCTTTCTTTATGGAATTGCCTGTTTCAGACATTTCATATAAATAGAATCACACACTACATATTGTGCCTGGCTTCTTCTACTCAGCAGCATGTTTTCAAGTGTCATCCACACTGTAGCATTTCCCAGTGCTTCATTTTTTTTTTTTTTTTAATGGCTGAGCAATTTCCATTGTATTTATTCATTCATTTACTGAAGGACACTTGGGCTGAAAAGTTTCCACCTTTGGGATGTTATGAAAAGCCCTGCAATGAACGTTCATATACAAGTTAAATGTTTTAAGTCTCTGTTTTCGATTCTTTTGGGTCAATAGGAGTGGCCGAGCTAGTTCATATTGTAACTCTATGTTTAACCTTTAGAGAAATCAGATTCCAGTGTGAGCACATTGCATAACACATTTTCTAAAATGAAGGAAAAGGAAACTTCATTTTATTTAACAGCAACAAAAAAAGCCTTTTGAGGTTTCGTTTTGCTGTGAAAATGCAGATAAGAAAGAGGCACGGTCAGGCTGATTCAAAGCAGTGTGGAGCAGGTGTGGGGATTCTGGCCAAGGCTACTTTTACAGTGAAGGGTCGAGGCTCAGAAGGACGGTTCAAGCCCGTCCGTAGCTGAGTTGCCGGCAGTCTTTGCTCTCTGGAATCTGGGGCGTCGCAGTATAGGTATAGAGGGGTTAACCCGAGAATGGGGGTCCTCAGGATGGAGAATCTGTGGGCCAAACAGAGCGTGCCCAAACCGAAGGGGTGAGAGCTTCAAGAAGGAAGGTCCAAGGCAGCCGAACTTGGCTGGAAGCAAAAAAATTGTGAGGAGGGCGGAATGGTTGACTTGTGGAAGGATCTGGAGCGGAGCAGTTTAGAGGGGTCAAAAGCAGGTGGGCTCCCAGGCTAACCCGGCCCTGTTCTGACCCTCAGGAAGCCACTGAGGAACGGCCTGGTGAAGGACAAACGCTTCTGAGCCACACAACCCCGTCCTCATATCCCTCAGCCAGAACTCCACCCAGCCCCGCCCTTGGTCTCAACTAGGGCCCCGCCCCCCTCCTTGGACCCCTGTTATCCTCGGTCACGCCCTCTCAACTCACCTCCAGCCCTGCTCCATCCACAGACCCTGGTCAATCAGTCACTCCTCCTCCCCGGTCCTGGTTCCTCAGCCCCGCCCCCAGTCCTGCAGGTCGGAGGGTGAGGTGGCCCAGTCCCACTTGTCTGACCGCCGCCTTGGAGGAAGATGTTTTCGTCGTGCTGCCGCCAAGGATACCGCCTCCTCCTCCTCCTGGCACTGCTGCTGCCATCGCCGCCCCTGGCCCGTGCTCTGGCGCCCCTGGGCCCTGCCGCTACCTTGCTCCAGACCCTCGGAATGCACGGTGCGCTTCGGGACAACCCCCCATCCCGGCCTGTGCCCCCCGTCATGTGGCGCTTGTTCCGCCGCCGAGACCCCCAGGAGATCAGGGCAGGCCAGCGGCGGACGCCCCCGGGGACCACCCTGCGACCTTGCCACGTGGAGGAGCTGGGGGTCGCCGGAAACATTGTGCGCCACGTTCGGGACCGCGGTGAGCAGGACTTGCGCTAGGGAGAGGCTGAGTCCCCATGAGGCAGTCAGTCTGCTGCAAGCCTCTAATGGGTTTGGGGACTTGGAGTGTCCCTACCCCGAGCTCCCCTTCTGTTCTCTGCGCTCCCTTCGAGAGGGTACCCTAGTCCTGGGAGGACCCCCTTGCTGGCAGCCAAGGCCCTGCCCCCGCCTCTGGCACTTCACACCTTTTGATGCTTTCCAGCCTGACCCCTGCCAGCATCCTTCCGCCACCACCGCAGGCGCTTGCATCCAAACCCTGCCCCCACTATGTTTGCTTCATACCCTTCCAAGCCTTGCGCTGCCCCTACCCTCATTTAAGCACCTCCTCCCACTGCCTCAGGGCTCACCGCACGACGCGTGCCTTCCTAGGTGCTCCTTTGCGGCGCCTGGAGCCCGCCTCAGCCTCTGGTTCTTGCCCAGAATGGACCATCATCTTCGATCTGTCGGCTGTGGAGTCCGTGGAGCGTCCAAGCCGCGCACGCCTGGAGCTGCGCTTCGCGGACATGGGAGCTGAGGGCCCAGCGGGTGGCTGGGAGCTGAGTGTGGCGCTTGCAGCTGGATCGGGTTCCAAGACCGGGCGCTGGGGACCACTGCGCCTGGCCGTGCCCTCTCTGCGCGTGCCGGTGCGCGCCGAACTGCTGGGTGCCGCCTGGGCCCTCAACACCTCGGCGCCGAGCACCCTTCATCTGGCGCTAGCGCTGCGCTCCCAGGCCCCGGGTGTCTGTGCGCGCCTGACCGAGGCCTCGCTGCTGCTGGTGACGGTGGATCCGCGCCTCTGCCACCCTTTGGCTCGGTCGCGGCGCGAGGTGGCCCCAGCGGCGGGTGGCGGTCCATGTCGGGCGCGGCGGCTTTACGTGAGCTTCCGCGAGGTGGG
The DNA here is from genome assembly GCF_000296735.1 of Chrysochloris asiatica. Classification (NCBI taxonomy): domain Eukaryota; kingdom Metazoa; phylum Chordata; class Mammalia; order Afrosoricida; family Chrysochloridae; genus Chrysochloris; species Chrysochloris asiatica. The sequence goes on along the minus strand of NW_006408892.1, from coordinate 1,752,167 downwards.
CTGGCATCACTGGATAATCGCCCCGCGCGGTTTCATGGCCAACTACTGTCAGGGACCGTGTGAGCTTCCTGCCGCCCTGGGTGCTGCGGGACCACCGGCGTTCAACCACGCGGCGCTACGTGCTCTTATGTACTCGGTAGCACCGGATGCCCAAGGTGGTCTGCCCTGCTGCGTGCCGGCTCGCCTCTCACCTATCTCTGTCCTCTTCTTCGACAATAGCGACAATGTGGTGCTGCGGCACTACGAGGACATGGTGGTGGACGAATGCGGCTGCCGCTGACCTACAGGAATTGGGTGGGTGGGGGGCTGGATAATAAAGCTCAAGAAGTCTCTGCCACTGGTTCTTTCGTCTGGTAACTGCGTCGAATCTTCGCATTGGGGCGGGGGTAGTTTGGGACCGCTGATGGTACCACCTACCCAGCTCTTATGGGGTGTTCCCATTCCTGTTTAGGTTTTTGTGGCCACAATCTGAGAGCGCTGCAGCTCCCCCCAAAGGTCCAGCTAGTCCCCATCTCCCTATCCCAAACCCTTTGCACTCTGCAGCTGCCAGCCCACCAACACCCAGCAGTTCCTCAGTCCCTGGTACCAACGCAAGAGCTGTTTATTAATATTTTATTGGTGACAAAACAGCTTAAAACAAATTGACCAAAAATCAAAAGCCTTGGAGGGCGCTCCGGGATCACGAACTTGGGAGTAAGCGCCGCCCCAAAGGCACAGAACAAAGTGAAAGCGCGGAGCCGAGGCAAAGCATTCAACTGAAGGGGCAGATGGGAAAGGGCTGGTGTGGTAACCCATCTTGGATGCCTGGCTATAGCATGTCCCTCTCGGCAGAAGCCAGGTGGGGGCCGGATCAGTGACAGGCTTTGGGTCCCAAACTGGATGGGTGCCTGGTAGACCAATGCCACTTCAGTTTGCCAGGAGTTAGGGGGTGGGGAGGGGCGGCACTCCCAACTAAATATCCTCACACCCAAACTCAGGCTGGGTGTCCCCTGCCCGATTCAACAAACCCCTGTAATCCCGTCTGATTTGGCTTTTAAGAGCTTCTCCCAAAACATCAGAAGCCACCCCACCGCTGCCAAGCGCCTTGAAAGTAGAAAAATCCAGACAGGATGGGCCACTTCTCTCAGGACAAGACCAAGGACCAAGGACCTCTTGTACACCTTTCTGCCAAGTCCTCCTGACGGGTCCTGGGCCAGCGGAGCAACTTCCGGCAGGACAGCCATCTTCCCGCCCTCTGGTCTCTTGCCTCTGCCCACAAGGCCTTTGGCCATCCTGTGAAGGCCTCTCCTGGCAGCGTCCTGGAGCGCTCATCATGGGGCCTCTCATGCCCGCCAGAAAGCGGCTTTGCTGCTCGAAGTCCAGCAGAGCTCGTGGCGCCCACAGTAGTGGCGCCCCTTGTGGCCGCACCGCCTCATAGCTGGACGATGCCGGAAGCTAGAACCTAAAAAGCTCCTCACACTCGCTCTGGTTCTGTTTCCTGTGGGTGTATGTAGTCCCAATTTCGAGTTTTGTTGGCTTGTTTAAACTTCACTTCTGGAAGCTTCTTGCATCTCCCAGGTCCACCGCTAAGATTTTGGAGAGAAACTTAGGAAAAAGTGTAGCTTTCAGTACTCCTTTAAAAGAATCTTAAAAAAAAAAAAAAAAAAAAAGAACAAAACAAAACAAAAAATCCCAAACACCATTATTTTCTTCAAATGAAACCCTTTCAGAACATGGGCAGCGGCAGATGGCAGGGCTCACTGTGCCCTCCCAAGGAGCCTGCTCTGCACGAAGTGTGGAGTTTCTCCTGCTAAAACGTAGTCCCCTTTCGACAGAAGAAAATAAAAGAATGAACAGAGGAAAGGGCTACTCTGAGCTGAAGGTCTTCCTCCCGCCCGCCCGCTGGCAGACCCGTGTGGACGCAGGAGCCCGGCCTGGGGCTGGGCCGCTGGGCGGGCACGTTCGCACTCTCTGTCTCCTCGCCGTGGGCCGGCAGTGGCGCTCGGCCTCGCTGCTCCTCTCCCCTCTCCTGTTGCTCACAGTGGTGCTTCAGTTTTAGCAGTGGAAAACAGGTATCCATTTAGTTTTATTTTTTATTACCCAGAATAAGATGCTGATGCACTAAGCCACGTCGCTTAGCTCTTCCGCTGCCGCCTGTGGGGGAGGGCAAGAGTATGAGGACAACTGGGGCAGACACCGGGTTCCCAGAGAAGGCGAATGGACAGTTATCAGTGCCCAAACTTCCATGATGCCCAGGAAGCAACCTCCCATCTGGAGCCCTGTGGAGTATGGGGAGGGCAGGGATCTCCAGCCCCCTGAGGGTCCCTCTGCACACCACTTCTCATTCCCACCCCTAATGCTTGCCTTTTAATACTGGGACAGCCCGGGGACCCCGCCATGCTGGTAGGCCCGTTCTCCCTGGTACGTGGAGTCCTGTGACAGCGCCACGTCAATCTGGGACTTGAACTCGTCCCCAAGGTAACTGTCCTGGAAGATAAAGGGCGGGGGGGGGGAGGATGAGCCCCACCAACTCAGCGAGTCACAGGCAGACTGTTCCAAGCAATAGCCTCCCGCGCAGGCCTCATGGCCGGGCCCCACCTGGGATAGCTCGGGCTGGGAGAGGCCCGGCTGGCTCATCTGCGAGGGCTGGCTCATGGAGACATAGCCCTGTGTCAGCGCGCCCTGCGAGAAAGGCTGGGAGACCACATCCTGACTGGCCTGGCTGCTGGGGAGCGTTGCCTGGCTGGGCCCTGGGAGCCCAAAGCGGTTCTTCTGGCGTCCCCCACGGCCAGTCTTGCCTTTTGGAGTGCCTCGTCCTGGAAGAGAGCAGCAGGGTAAGTGGACAGGTGGAGTGCCCTGAGGACAGTATTGTGGGCTGGGGCTGACACGGTACTTACCTGTGGCTGGGCCATTGGCCTGCCCAAAGTAACCGGGTGGTGGCATGGGCGGCATGACCAGGTTGAAGGGGATGGGGATGTTCATGGCAGCCACATGGCTGGGGCCTGCGCTGATCATGCCGATCTGGTCATGAGTCTGGAAATACATGCTCGAGGGCCGACCTGGGTATGAAGGGCAGCGGGGTCAGGTGCCCACACTGCAGTCACACCAAGAAACCACAGCCATTCCATTCTCTGCCCTACAGCTGCAGGTTTTGTTCCTGCTCTGTCTGTGCTTCTCAAGTAAGTTAAAGCTGACTCAGGGAGCTCACCCAAATGCCAATCTGCCATCCTCTAGGTGATGACCCCAAGTGACCTCCACATTCCCACTTTACAAATGAGGAGGAGGAAGGAAATCCTTTCTTTGGCTTGTTTTACACTCGACACCACTCAACAAATGAAAGCAAGGAAAGCCTCAGCTCAGGGCGGGGGAAGTTTGCAGACTGCCCCTGCCCCCCACCCCTCCCATGACTGCACCACAGTCCCCCACAAGAGAAAGGCCCATCCTCGGAAGCTGTACCCTAACAGGAGCAGAGTCTACCGTTAGGTTCAGGGGAAAAGGAAGCAAAGACATGAACGAAAAAATGGTCCAAAGACAACAGGGTGGTACAGCCATGGGAAAGGCTCCTGGACCACATGGCTGCTGGGTGTGGAGGGGAGCAGCTCTGGGTGGCTAAGACGACATTCCAGTCTGGCCTAGTGACTAGGAGGGTCTCCCCGCAAAGTGAGCATGGAAATCAGAAGGGGAAGGGGGAAGTGTGTGTACCACACAGCAGGGCCCTCAGCCTCAATCCAGATACCACCAGGAGACCAGAACATGCCAAGCCAGCAGTATTGGTGACACCCTGGGTGAAGAGGTCACTGAAGACAGGATGTGATCCCAGGAAATACTGTTTAAACGTGTCACCCACCAATGGAGTAGATGCAGGATGTAGGACACAAGCAATCTCTAGGGGGCAGGTTCTGTTGACTCAAGGCTGAGGCCACCCAGGAGAGGTGGGGGGGGGGGCCCGGGCCAGAGAGGTCCCTGTGAACTCACTCTGGCTACTTCGGTCATAGACTGATCCTGGGATGATAGCCTCACGGGCGTCGTACATGGCGGTGGTCATGAAACGGGCACCCTGCAGAGAGGGCACACCAGTGAGGAATTTGCCGCCCCCTAGAAAAGAGCCACCAAGGCCATCCCCGTTCCCCCTAGCACTCACCGGGTTGATAGTGTTGACCAGTTTGCGTGGCTTGCTGAACTGCATGAGACTCTCTCGCAGGTTGTTGAGGGGTCCCTCCACCAGCACCTTCTGTTCCTTGTAGTAGTTGAGCAGATGGTTCCACAATGGCTGCTTCGACAGGGCCTTCGGGTTGCCAACAATGATGACCCCATACCTGTAACGTGCCCAAGAGAGGACAGACTTAGGCCAGAGCAACGGAGTTTGCACCTTGGCCAGGTCCCACATACCATCTGGGATGACAATCATACTCAAAGGACAAAGTGATAGGATGCTGCAGGAGGAGCCAAGTGCCAACAACAACAGGACCCCTGTGCAGGAGACTCAGGAGGGCACATGTAGGCAGTTAGGAGGTACCCCCAGGCCTGCTCCCTGGTGGATACACCTATTCATGCTTGGGAGGGGCACCAAGGACACAGTCCCAGCGCAATCGTCTTAGGTCAGAGTATGTTCCCGAACCAAGTGACAGGTGGGATGGGAGGGAAATGGACCTTCCCCAGGAAGAATGCTATGATCTACCCGATCCAGGTCTCAGGAAAGAGCAGACGTGACAAGCACGTGCCACCACAGGGACCCCACACAGGGAAGGTGTGAAGGGGTTACTCCTCACCAGGAGCCAGATTCTTATGGTGCCTCAATCTGAGGGCTAATAACGGGGGCAGGAGGAGCTTCCAGACAAATGCTTAGGATGCCATGTCAGGGCACAGTCCCCTAACCCCAAGTACCTTGCTCTTGTTAGGGCCACATTGAGACGCCGGGGGTCATTGAGAAACCCAATGCCCTGGTGCTCATTGGCCCGCACACAGGAGAGGATGATGAAGTCCTTTTCCCGCCCCTGGAATGCGTCCACGCTGGCGATCTCCACCTCCTGAAAGGGAGCCTCCTCAGTCACGGGTGACACGGACTAGGTCCCAAAGAGCACCGTGCAGTCTACTCCCGCCCCACCCAGCATGGCAAGGACTCAGTTCTACCAGTGAACACCAACACAGCTCCTACGAGCAGAGAGTAGACCCTGGACAGACCAGTAAAGAAGCACCGACTCTACATTAGTTTTCCACACCAGCATCTGGACCTGGCCTCTGCTGAATCTCTGTCCTTTCAAATAGTCACTGGTCTCCCAGTTAATGAAAATGTACCTGCTCCCTACAGAAAAATGCCAGATTCTACCCCTCAGGGAAAGAGGCCACACCCTCCACTGGTGGTCACTGCATGGTAGCTTACCTTGGAGCCTACTCATTACCCCTACATCCATCCTAAAGCAGAGTCCCACCCACACCTTGGTGCTCGGGTGGCAGTAGTGAAGGTACCTGGTAGAGCTTGGTGTGCAGCGAGCCACTGAACTGCATGTACTGCACCAGGTAGGAGCGCTGGCCCTCATAGGGTGTGATGATGCCAATCTGGTCCGGCTTGGCGCCTGCCTTCAGTAGTTTTGTTGTGATTTTCTCCACGTTGGCAGCTTCCGTCCTAAGAAGTCACATGTTCATGGATTTGCCTCGTCAACCACCTCTCCCTCCAGAACTCAAGGGATCAGGCTGGCCACACGCTCACAAGCACCCACCTAATATAACCCAAACACTGAGAGCGTGAGCTGGGAATGCAAGGTGCTGAACCAGGATGAGGGTTAGCAGCCATCACACTGGAGCAAAGTCACAGGGCAGGGGTAGGGGATGGAGTGGGATCTCCTTACCTGTTCAGGTAAGAGGTGCCAGAGCTGGCAATCTCCTCCTGGCCTTGAGTCACATAGAAGAACATGGGCTTGTCAGGCTGAGGCCACTGGAAGTCGAAGCCCTTCTTCACACGATCCGCTGTCAGGGAAGCAAAGCCCTCAGAACCGCTCAGTGGTGTGCGACATATGCCTATGCTCTGACTGAGGAGACACAGTGCCCGAGAGCAGAGGGTGATCTGTTACCTGCAGTAACGCCGTTCTGCAGTGAGCCCTCATAGAAGATGTTGGAGGGGAAGGCACTGAGCGCGGGGTGCATCCGGTACTGCACCTGCAGGCGGATGGGCCGGATGCCCAGCACCACAAGCCGCTCAAACAGCGACTGTGACAGGCCAGCCTTTGCCGCCTTCTTGCACATCACCACAGGGCCCAGTTGGCAGTGGTCGCCCACGAGGATCAGCTGCCGGGGGAAGTGGGGTGAGTGGTTGGAGCCCTCCAAGTGCACAGAGTACTCCACAACCCTTGCTCTGCCCGGCACTACCAGCAACCCACACATTTCTGAACCAAAGCTCACGTTAAGAACTACAGAGCTGGCAGTTGTTTAATGGCCTTCTGCCACGCCACAAAAGCTACTTACTTGCTTGGCGCCAAGAACCACGGGTACCATGCACTCAGGCTCAGTGGCCTGTGTGCTCTCATCAATGAGGATGGAACGGAACTGCATCTTAGCCAGCCTTGGGTCGCCTGCGCCCACACATGTGCAACAGATGACATCTGCATTCTGGGCAAAGAAATGGGGAGGAGGCGTGTCTCACATTGCCCTCTGCAGGTGTCTTGACCTGCACTGTTTTCGGGTCCCATGAGGGCAGACAGCAATGCAGGGCTGGGAGCTGGACACTGGCCCTAAAGCTCCTAGGAGAGACCAACTACTTTGGTGGAGTCTCCCAGCAGGGGCTCCGGCTTTGGGTCTCATAGACCCAGTTCTATGAGACAGCTCTATGAGAAAATGTTCCAGAGCCACCTCCAGGCTCCTGAACTAGGTTCCTGAGGTCCTAGCAGCAAAAAGGCTGCCTTGAAAACCTCTTGCTCTAGGCAATAAAACATTCCCAATTGTATGAAGATGGAAATGTGGTGTGAAACAAAGCAGTCCTCTTCTCTGAACTGCACCAAATGTGCCACCAGGTACATTGTAGGAGAGTTAAATGTACAAAGGTCCTGGTTTCCCTTTCAAGGACTGTGCACACAAAGATTCTTGGGTCAAAAGGAAATTCCTACTCAAAACCCCAAACATGACCCAGGTCAGGAGGCAGCAATACTTGGGGACCCACCATGAGCAGCTCCCTCTCAGCAGTGCGCTTCAGGGCCCGGTACCGCTTCTCATCAGCTGATGATAGCTCCCCGGTCTCATCTTTGAGCTGCTGTAGCTTCTGAAGCTCTGGCATGCTAGAAATCACAGACCCGTGAGAGTTGAGGGTGGGTAGCCCCAATTCCATGGCCCCCTGGTCCCCTGAGACCCCACTAACCTGTCCATATTCCTAATCTGATTGTGGAGTGCCAGGAAGGACACTGGTGAGTCTATGGCCTCACGGCTCTTGGCACAGAGCCGCACCACCTTCAGCCCTGTCTGGTGGATCTTCTCCGTCAGCTGGTCCACGGCGATGTTGCTTGGGGCACACACCAGCACAGGCCTACAATACAGAGAATGATTTGGTCTCTGACCTGAGACACAATGTTCTCATCTGCAGAATTGGTGGCACAGTCCAGGGCCACTGAGACCAACAAGGCTGGGTGACCTGTGCCCAGCCTCTTCTCACCAGACCTACTCACAAGCAGCAACACTAGTAACTCCTGCCACACTAAAAATGCTCCCAGACCACCGTGAGGGCCCCGCCCATGACCTATACCTACCCATTGCCTTGCCGAGCCAAGTGGTAGACGATGGTGGCTGAGGTCACTGTCTTGCCAGTGCCCGGTGGCCCCTGGATCAGGCTCAGAGGCCTCTGCAGCACAGTCTTCACAGCATAGACCTTTAAACACACGGGTGTCAGGCAGGCGGCCACCCCATGGACTGAGGAGGATGGGCCTCACGTGGTGAGTACGGACCTGAGAGTGGTTGAGGTCAGGGAGCCCCTGGGCCGTGAAGCGCTTGGGCAGCTGGCACTTGATGATGACATCCTCCACCTCATGGCCCAGCAGCTTGTGGTAGATGTAGCCAGACACGGAGGTCTCGTCCACTGCAAACGTCTTCAGCGCACTCTGCATCCTGGGAGGGGAGCCCATGGTAAGCACACGTGGGGGTCAGGGGCCAGGGCCCAGGGAACCTACAGCCCTGAATGTGGCCAGGACTCACCTGTCAAACGAGGTGGACTTCCACACAAAGTCCACCTGGAAGTTGTGAGTCACCTCCACCGGGGCGCCCACACTACTCCGCAGCTCGATTGCAATCTCGTCACCGTAGTCTGCGTGCTGAGTTAAGGGGGCATCTTCGGAAAGTGGACTCTTGGTGCCTGAGTCTTGCTCCTTCCTCTATCCACCAAGGGACCAAGGTCATACTCAGGCACCCCAGCCCTAGGTCAATGTTCAGGAGGCCATAGCCCTACACTCGGGGCTCAAGGGCTCTGAAGTCCCATGTGCTCTTGAGGAGCTCGTCTGACAAACAAGGCCAACAAGAAAGGTTGGCTGCACACACCATCACTGCTGCTCCAGGCTCCCTAAGCCACAGATACTAGCCTAACACAAATACACCCTCACCCCCTGCCAAAGAGGGACATTCCCACTGGCAAAGAGACTTGGGCCATGGCTCCTCAGCCCTCTTGTCCAGACCACCCCAGCACTTCCAGCGTGAAGGATACTGTCAGGGACCTTGATGACATGGCCGATCCCTTTCCAAAGGGGCGCTAGATCCCCCTTGTAGCGGAGACAGATCTCATCGCCTTGCATGAGCCTCATGTCTTAAGAAAAAAGATAGCGAGAGATTAGCGCTTTCCCACCTGCCATGGCCCCACCCGAAAGGAAGGTGAAATTGAGGGGCACTTTACAAGGACAGGGGATTTATGCTACTATGGTCCAAATATTTTAAAACTTAAAATCACCTCTTAACCAAATTATGACTAAATCCTCATTACCAGAGTCAGTCTTGGGCAAAGTGAAGTAGGCGATTCTCTTCTTGTTAAGGCCCAGGTCCCACCTGACCGTGATGTTATCTTGAGTCTGAGCATATGGAAAACAAGACCCGAGTCAGCCCCACACAGACATGCTGTCACTCTTGGGCCAGTACCCACAGAGGCCCCGAGGGCACACTACAAATGCCGAGCTGAACGGCGGTGGGTGAGCGCACTGGCAGCTGGAACCCTGGGAGGACAGCAGTCAGCAGCCCAGGCACGCAGAAGGCCCCCTCCGTGGAGCTACCACAGTGGGCAGCGGGGAGTGGCCCTGGTGGAGAAGAGAAGGGAGGCGGGCAGTTAGGACAGGCTGGGCTCCCTGGGCCATATCCTGGAGACAGCATGTCGGCACAGAGCAGGCTCAGCAGAATGTGGCACCTCTGGGCCGACCCATCAACATGAAGGCAGATGTGCTCAGTCACCATTTTCCAAATCCACTAAGGGCCACCATCACCTGCAGAGGAACTGCCCCCACTGGAGCATGGTTCGCACCTCACCTGGGACTCCTTGAGTTTCTTGTCATAGTCGGCCTCAAGCTTGACCAGCGGCCCAAAGATGTTCTGGTACTGGTAGGCATCCTCATAGCGCAGTAGCACATGCTGCGGCTCCTCATCCACGCCCGGCTTCTCCAGGTCCTCCAGTGTGGCTGATGGGTTCTCCTGCATCAACAATACCGTATGTCCTCCTCTGCTTTCACTGTGCAGTGGAGAGGGGTCACCAGGGGCAAAACACTGGGAGTGTGCTAGCCCCCACCTTCAGTGCACAGTGTCTGGCATGTACACAGAACACATTCCCCCCAGTCACTATTCCAGCCCCAACAGGGCCATGAGGATGGGGGGAGCCTCGACTCTGAGGCCCAGGGACCCACCTGACGCACCTGTACTGCGCTTGAGGTCAGCACTCAGATTCCCTGCCCCTCCATGACAGTCCACCCAGGAGAGAGTAGACAGTTTTCGAAGTGATAGGCAAGCCACTAGCTGCTCTCTCCTCTCTCCCCCAGCGTTCTCTCCTAGTCAAGACCAGAACTCCTGGTGTGGCACTGTAGGATCAGCACTGGACTGCAAACCACAAGGTCTGCAGTTCCAATCCACCAGTTGCTCTTTGGAAACCCTATACAGGGTTGCCATGAGTCAGAAATGACTTGCCAGCACTTAACAGCACCAGTCCAGAGCAGGCCACAGTGTCTCTGCCGTGTCCACAACAGGGCTGAGAACTGGGCCACAAAAACAAAAGAAAAAGAAAAAAGGGGGGGGGAGGGGGACATTTTGGCTCACACTCCAAGTGAATATAAATTCACATATGAGATTTCCAATTAAACTGGTACCTAATTAAAAGTTCTAGGCTAGCTATTAAACTTCTTTCTTTTTGTAGCCGGACTCGGTGTGATGCATGGCCTCTGGCCTGGGTGTCCTCCTCACTTCCTTCCATGCCAACCTCCCTATAGGGCTGAGTATCTTTGGGGCCGCTGCCATCCTTGCTCAATGGACTGTCTTGAGTGGAATGCCTTGTCTGTAGGACAGTGCCCTCAGCCTTTCCTCGCCCCTCCTCCTGCTCAAGGCCCACTCTCACCCACCACAGTAAAAACCCCAGTATACCCCAGCCCTTCTTTACTAAAAGACAGCTGTTCCCTCCTTCCAGCAATGCTTCCTTGAAGGACTCGGTGCCACTTGGTACCACGGGACTTCACCTTCAGAAGGGTCCCTGGCCGAGTCCCACCCCCTGGCTCACTCCTCCTCCCAGATGTCACGCAGCTTGCCTTCCAGAGTTCCTCCAACTTGTTGATCTGCTGCGCAGTGATCTGCCGAGCCCGCAGCTGCTCCTGCTCTGAGGGGATCTTCACCAGCCAAGACAGGAAGCAGCGGTCCTGGATCAGTGGCTGCCATTGTGAGCTGTCCCAGTTGATGTCCTTCAGGCTGCTTTGGCTGGCACACGGCTGCCTGCATGGGCCCCGGGAGCAACAGTCATTGGGTGTGGGCAGTCGGCACCCGCCTCTCCCCAAGCAGTGTTTCCCTATTTAGGATCCCCCATCACCTCCAAGCCGACACATGTGTGTTTCCTATCCCCATGCACTGAGCTCTGAGGCCGAGTTCAGCTCACTCCATTTTCCCAGAGTGACTGGCACGTGCCTACCAGCCAAGACAGCAGCCCGCACCTGCACAGCAGCACCACGACTGAATCAGCTTTAGCGGGGATGAAGCCCAATAGGAAGACGTTGCGGCAGCCGCAGTTGTAGCATTCCAGCACCGTCTCGCCCAGTGGCCCATCCTTGTGCAGCGTCACCTCCTTGCACTTCGCCCTCACAAGATGGTTGACAATGTGGCTGCAGCCAAGATGACACGTGGTCACACTTCCAGCACACACACACCCCCATCTGACTTGACACCGCATCCAGTCTCTAGGGCTTATGGCCCCTTAGCAGAACTGGTCATTCTCATCTGGTGTCTCTGGAGACGGATGGATCCCGCCAAGAGCAAACAGACCCAAATGTAACCTACTAAGGACTCTCCGACATTTCCCACAGTTCTCTCGTTCCCACTGGTCTGTGTCAAACATCACTGAGGCCGAGACCACACAGTGAGACCCTTCTCCCAGAGGTGGCCACCTCTGGGTCTCCTGTGGGCAAGACACTCGATGATCACCCCCACCAGAAACTCCAGGAGAGGAACACCACAAGGAGCTGGTCAGTTCCTTCTTCCAAGACTATACTCACCTAAACCACAGCCTTGGCTCACTGGACTCTCTCCTGCTGCAACCAGCCTCCTTGGGGACCCATAATGAGCTTCTCCAATGGGAGGAGATGGGCACTAGGTCTTGGGACCACCCTGGCATGTCTGTCAGACACTCAGAGTGCCTGAGGGCCTCTCCCTTCACCTTTACAAACCCTACTCCAAGCCTGAGCTCAGGGACCACGAGACCCTCTCCAAGCTCCTGGGTCACAATCCCCCAAGGTCTTCCTTGCACCTACTTCTCTGGTTGCCCCCAGTTCCCTGACAGTCCACGGCCATGCACAGTGCCCTTGAGCTGGTGGATGAGCCAGTGTGCTCTCGTGGGCCCTTCACTTAGTGCCCTTTTCTTGGTAGGAAGTGGAAGGCGTCAGCTCTGAGTTTTATTTGCTTTTACTACTGGATGGGAAGGAGCTCTGGTAGCATAGTGGTTACGAATCGGGCTGCTAACCTTAAGGTCAGCGGTTCGAAACTACCAGCTGCACCGCGGGAGAAAGATGAGGCTTTCTACTCCCATAAAGATTTACACCCAGGGTCGCTATGGGTCGGAACCGACTCGATGGCACATAACAACAACAACAACTGGATGGGAACATATGCAGACAGAGCTACACCTCAATCACCCAAAACATTCTGAAGAAGGGGTGCAAAAGTGCCTTCAAGGCCCTGAAAACACTCTTCTCCCCCAGCCCCTGAGAGCCAGGCAGCTCGCTTCCTTACTGAGAACACCACACTGTGCCACTACCCTGAGCCACATATCACTGTGGCCATTTCCCTATGCGGTATAACCGAGAGCTCTGACTACTGGCTTTGGCCCACTCTCCTTTGCCCAAAGAGAACCTCAGAGAAGCAGCCCATCCCAATCCACAGGTTCTGTGGGGGAAGACTCACCTACTGCTCAGAGCACAACGTATGAACTCTCATGGCAAACAAATGGCCAGTCCCCTTAACACCACTGACCAGCCCAGGGAAACACCATTCAGCCCCACAACCTGGAGCCTGATAAAAATGTCCTCCATGGGATTTAGAAACGAAATACAATAGGATGAGTGTAAAGCTGATGTTCTCCCATGTAAGCCTCACAATAAAAACTTTAAAATGCCCTCTATGGCAATGACACTGGCTTCACCGTAATACAGAGGAACAGGCATGCCAGTTCAAAGCGCCGAAAAAAATTAAAACTGGAATGGAGAGTGAAACCAACCCTCCTCGCATAATAAAAAGAGCCACAGATAATAAATCTAGTTTGGTAAATTCATCAAGATATTCACCCCCCATCTGGTTCAAGTTAAGCCAGTCACCAAGGAATGAGTTTGCTGACTAGATTCGGACTGTGGTCCAATCTGACGTTTCTCTAATGGACCTGCAGACCACACACTGTGATTACAGAGCCGGGTGGTGCTGGCACCAACCTGCCGGAGGTGTTCCCACGACCGTTGCAGAACCACTTCTTGCTGGTGTTGCAGTAGACCACGCAGGCGGGGTCGTGAATCCCACAGTAACTAAGAAGGCAAAAGAAGCAGTCAGAGTTGGGCACCCTCTGGTTCCAATTTGGTAGGATGTAAAATTCTTTCCTTTTACAACATTTTTAAGTTTTTCATTAAACACATACTCAAATTCAACCATCCCAGTAACAAAATCAAATGCATGAAACACACATGCTCCCCAAACCCTGAAAAGGCAGGTGCCAATGAGGACACCGCTCAGCAGCAAAGTGTTCCTAGGGCAGGACTTAGGCTATTTGACCACCTCCGTTCTCACTTAGTTTCTTGAAATGTGACTTTGCAGAGACAGTCCCAGTCCTGCTGCCCTAACAAAAACTATGAGCTGTAAAGACAGAGGAGGGCACTGTGCTCTTGAGAGTGGGCAGGCCCTGCCCTGGGACAGAGATGGGAGAGGGTGGCCTTTGGGAAGAGCCCACCCCCTGTGTATCTAGTGTTTCTGAAAACCAATCCCTTGTTGCAGACACAGAGGAGCTGGAGGTAAGGTCAAAGGTGGGGCAGGAACCCACCTCTAGCGCTTTCTAAGGGATGGCTGGGAGGGCCTGGAACAGAGACTCCACCTCTGTGTTTTCACCAGGAGGAGCCCAAGGGCACTGTGTACATAGCAAGACAGACTTGGACAGGAAACGGGCTCACAGTGAATGTGACCAACAGGCCGGACCAGAGTACGAGCTTCCTCACATGGCCTGCTCTGTCTGGGTGCTGGAGGGTGGGGGCTGCAGTACAGCGCCAGGATCCCCCAGGCCCAGAGTGGAGGCTAGAGATGCCTGGAGCCAGGCCCAGTCTCCATACCTTCCTCTGGGTATTAACAAGACCCACCCACATAGGAGGATGGGACCCACTCGCTGTGGATTCCAAAGGCAGGTCTAACCACTGACTACATTAGCTTTTCTGGAACCATGACCATCAGGGTGGTGGCTACAGTAGGCCAGCTGCGCTGGGATGCGCTGCACTGCCTCCTGACACCCCCAGGTTTAACAAGAGAGCCCAGGAAGGTGGGAGTCTCACCTGCTGGGTGACTGGAGGCACCCAGGGAACATGAACCCATTTTCTACCCAGTAACAGGACCTTGTGTGCACCACAGGCCCAGGTGCCTCTTCACCCCCATGTCCCATCTGCAGTCCATCTCAGTATGTGGAACTGACGGGAGCCAAACAGCTGGCCACAGGCAAGGCCCACCCAGGGCAGGATGGCTGGCTCACCTGCAGGCGTGAACTGGGAGGTCCTTGGTATAGTAGGTATCCTCCTCGTCCTCTTCAAAGTTCAGCTCAGCCAACAGCTGGCTGGTCTTGGCCACACTGTCATCAACGGCCCCATTCTGCAGGATGCCCTCAGGCCCGCCAACCTACAGAACAAGGCAGTGTCACTAGGCTAGGATGTGCACCTCAACTTGCTGGCATATAGCCTCCCCCAAACCAGCATGAGACTCTGGGGAGCTCAGGTAGCCCCCTGCCTGGAGCCCACAGCTGGTTTCCCCACTCCCTCCCAGCACTCCATCTTACCCTCTTGGGCTGTACATCACAGCCATGGCCAGGACACAGAGAACACTTCACTCTCACAACACACCCAGAATGTCCCACCTGAAGCCTTGGGGAAACATGTTGTTGTTGTTAGGTGCCATCAAGTCGGTAATGACCCATAGTGACCTTATGCACAGCAGAACGAAACACTGCCCGATTCTGGGCCAACCTCACTACTGTTGCCCCACTTGAGCCCATTGATGCTGCCACAGTGCCAATCCATCTCGGTGGAGGTCTTCCTCTTTTTCTGTGACCCTCCACCTTACCAAACATGATGTCCTTCACCAGTGACTGGTCCATCCTGACCATATGTCTGAAGTAAGAGAGACGACGTTTGGCCATCCTGACCTCCAAGGAGGCTCTGGTTGCACTTCTGGCACCTGCCTATTGTGGCCTGACTCCTGCCCCAGCGTTCAGGTCATTTTAACACACGTATGCAGGTAAGCTATGAGAAGAATGCTTGCCATGTTTAGCTGTCAGGACAGCTGCTACAAACCTCTGCTGACCATGCTGCCTAACAGTTCGGTGAGCACATTTTAAGTTTACACACTATCTCCTCAATGTTACTTCCTGACTCACAAAATCTGGAACATTTCCCATCAGACCATTTGTTAAGCAATGATTGCCAACTAAAAGGATCCCTACACTCCTCCTCAAGTGGTGTGAGCTCACCTGTAAGAAAGTGCCCTTGGTGACACTGTACCGTCATACTCCTGAAACATCATAGCAGACATGGAGATGACAACAGACCTGCGCCTGTCAGCCTGACCATGTGGCTGACTTCCTGGGAGCCCTGCCTCGGCCCCATGCACCCAACTGGACTCACCAAGAAGAGAGAAAACACTAATCCGCACACACTCTCATGTGTATTTTCTCTCACATGCGCACACATGCATGACGCAATGCCACACAGTCGTAGTTTCCACCCTTTTGTTTTAAGACAAACAGTAATTTAGAAATCCATCTGACCTTAGGAACTGTAATTAAATGAGCTATAAGGAAATACATGGGATCGTGCCTGCCACAGAGAAGGCCTTCAGTGTGTCAGTGACATGGTGTCAGGTGGAGGAGGGTCGGAGGGTCCCTGTCAGTGTCCCAGTCCCCTGCAGAGGTTGGGGGGGGCTGACTCCCACTGGCACCCATAAGCTCCCAGGCAGCCCTGTCTCTGCTCCCCATGCCCACATTGTTAAGGCAAGTGCTAGGAGGCTCCCACACCCTGTGCAAGTATCCCAAGTATGGGCCAGGCTCTGACCCGCAACAGCACTCAGCCCTCCTTGCACCCAAGGCAGGTCCCTGAAGCCTCATGGGCTGGGACAGACATACCTTCAGTCTGCCATTTCACACCAGACTCACCTAAACCTTGTAAGCACCAATCCCACCGAGGCTCTGGTGCCTTCTGTACTCACTGCTTTCCCTCTCACCTTGAGTTGGGGGGTGGGGAGCAATGCCTTCAGCCAGAGCTCTCTGCCCACACACTTCTCCCCTGGAAATGCTGAGACAAGATGTGAGCTGACTCATCATCAGTTCTTTATCCCGAAGTTCATATAAAATGAGTATGACCCCTGAACTGTCCTGAGATAATCGTTAAACCTTAAACAAAAATATCCCCCAAGTCATCTTAAAACAGAATGATAAATCCAAATGGAGCCCATGGAGTCAATTCCTCACTCATTAGCAACACTATAGGACACAGCAGAATGTTCCTAGGGTTTCCGAGACTGTAAACTTAGTGTAGACACAAGATGATTTCATTTTTCTCATGCAGAGCAGCTGGTAGGTTTGAACTGCCAACCTTGCTGCGGTTGGCAGCCTATCATTTAACCCAGGACACCACCAGGAGTCCTTAAACAAACATTAGTTTAGCTTATGTGGCACTGTAAGATAAGCACTGGACCACAAAGTCAGTTTGAACTACAAGGTCAGTGGTTCAAACTCAGTGGTTGCTCCTTAGAAACCCTATACAGAGTCACTATGAGTTGTACAGACTCGATGGTACTTAATAATAACAGTAAAAAGTCTGCCTTGAACATTACCTATATGAGCTCAAATTAACAACAACTCCATAGATGGAACCAACCTTAGTAGGCAGTGAGTATAGGAATGGGGGAGGAACAACTTGGAAAAGGAGGAGGGGAAGAGTCGTAGGACTTTAAGAAAAATGTAATTACTGTCATTGAATTATACCTGGAGACACTGTTGAATATATTGAGCTGTGCATATTATCAAAGAGCAAAATAAAATTTAGAAGGAAAAACAAAAAACGGAGCGTGAGACAGAAAAGGTCTGACCTCAGGGGAGGTGCCTAACGGGAGAGCACATGGCCTAACCATCACAGGAGGGATCAATGACCAGGGTGGAGCAGCTGGAGGCCCTTGGTCCACAACTCCCCCTCACCCAGGGCCTTGAAACACCTCAAATCTACCGAAGATTAGCATCTAGCACCTAGATCCACAGCCACAAAGTGCCCCCTCTGCCTGTATCCTGCACATGCAGGTGCACACATGCCTGCATACATGTCCTCATGTGCACAAAGGCTCCCCCCTCCTCTTCCTGAGCCACTTGAGTGCTGTAACCCAGGACAAGGTCCCCCTCACAAGCACACATAGGAAATGTGCTGGGGGAACCACCACTGCTACGGACTTCATGTAAGCACACTGCCCCAGCTACCCTAACATTCATTACAAATTTCTCACCCAAGACCCAATAAATGATCATACAGGATCTATGATGCCTTTTGTCTCCTGTAACAACATGTCTGACCCATGCAAAGCCACAGCCGTCAGCTGCCACAATGAGCCTGGACCCTGCCAACTCCAGGGACCCCATCAAACATGCTTTAAAGAGGATAGCTTCTCCTGAGAGGACTTGGGTGTCCAGAGGCAGCCCCCTCTCCTTCCTCCCACCCCCCACCCCCAGCCAACTTGTAAAGAACACTGTCCCAAACAGTGTGAGCCACATATAATACTGCAGGCTCCCAACTGGTGGGGATGACAGCAACTACTTCAATGACCGCCCCCACCCCACCCCGCTTCATTGAGCCAGCACCATCCTCCATGAAGGGGCTCTTCCCACAGGCCCTCTCCTTCCATTTTTGACATCTCTCTGGCCCCATGGGTCCCACCACAACTTGTCTCGACACATAGTATCCCATGCAAGGTCCACTGCCCTCAAATCTACCCCTGAGATATGCTGTCCCTGATCTGGGCTCAGGACAATAGCCAGGGGACAGTGATGACATGCTGCTGGGGCCCATATGGGGCCAAAACTTTTCTGAGGAATAAAGTACTCTGACTGTGAAGAGAACACAGAAGCTCTGTGTCAGGTGATAACAAAAATCCACACCGAGCTGTTCTCTGAGATCAAAGGGCTGAGCCTCCGCCGCATGCAGCCTGCCCCCAGAAGAGATGACCAAGACTCATTTGAAAGCACCGCAGCTAGAAAGAAGAGAGGAAGAAGAGGAAGCCCTTTACAGGGAGGAGTGTGGGGCTCGTCAACTTCATGTAGGCTAAAAAACATGTAACAATCCCAGGTGTGTGCACACTGTGGATTCATGCACTTGGGGGGTGGGGAGGTGTTGTTCTGATACTGATGGAGGACAAGCAAAACTGCCTGACTAGACCCTCTGCCCAAAACCGGTACAGCTACTCTAGCTAGCACAGCCCAGTGACCCCACAGCATCCACGGGGCCTGGCAAGTCACAGGAGACACTACAGACCTATGGATTCAGATTGCAGGAGTCCACAGGGATTGTGCTCACACAAGCCACCAGCTCACATAAAGGAAGTCTAAGACCTTCTTGATAACCTGTTCCCCACCACCCACTAGCAATGGCGTCCCAGTGACACCCACAAATGACCCCTTCATGTGCAGAGTGGGAATCCACTGCCCAGGCTGACAAAGGCCCTCCCCGCCCCCCCGCTGGCACTGTTCTGGCAAGCCTGTGGGGGGCTACTACCCATGGCTCTACCCTGTCCTCCTCACCCTGAGCAGGTGGGACTGCAGGGCTCAAGTCTGATGAGAACCATGTCAAGAAGCCCCTGGAGACCAGCACATACTGGAGGAGGAGGGGCTGGGTGCTTCATATGTGCGCCATACCCACTGGGTGCCCTCTGCCAGAGCACCTCTCTTTGCTGCCCTATGTCCCCTGCTCCTCCAGGTCAGTCCCCTCTGGTGTCATACACTCCAGTAGCTGCCACTCCTCCAAGACACTGATCTTCAATCAGGCTTTCTAAGCCAAGCCAAGCCACTGCGGCACCCCCAATCCTCCTTTGCCTAAGTGCTAAACAATATGAGAATACCACATCCAGGTGTTCCTGTGGCTCCTCTCCATCCTTACTGATCCTCAGGGGTCCTCATCACACCCAAACAAGGCAGCTGGTCAAGGACCCACAGAGGAAGCTGCCCAGATGCCTTCCCCCAGGCACAGTAAGCTGAAGGTGGGGCATTAGGGCCAGGCTCCCAGTTTTGTACGGCATGGAGCACACCTGGATGGGCCCTACAGTCTTGCAGAGCACACAAGGACAGGCTTGAAAGGTTCCAGAGAGAGCACCTGTGGACAAAGCTCCTGTCTAAGGGCCTGCCACGTGAGGGGGGAGAACACGTTTCCAGAATGAAGGTGGTCTACTGAGGTCTGATGTTTCAGCAACTTCCACCAGCTACACCGTCTGTGATAAAACGACCCCAGTATACTAGATTGACGCTATGAACTGAGGAGTGAGTGAGTGATCCCATCAATACAGTACAGCAACAGAAGGCAAGTAAGACCCAGGGAAACACTCAGTAGCTGGAGGAAAAAACTGCACAGAACCAATACCAAGATAATACAACATAACACATAGAGATGTGGACTCAAGAGCTACAGAAAATCTCTCTCTTTGGATTGGCTGGACCACGAGTGAAGTTTATTTTCTTGATAGTAGTGTTAACTTCTTCTCTCACCATACAGAATCTGGGTGAAATGACAGTAAGTAGAAAGCATTCCCAATCATTCTCTGTCACCTTCCTGGAGCAGTCACACTCCTTAGCGTCAGGCATCTCAGAGGGTCCGCACCTGCTCACTATTGAGTCCTAACAGTTTGGAAACGACCCCAGGAACTTCAGTAAAGGGGCAAACATGCTGAGCAACCATACTTCCCAGAGGGACTACAAGGTTACCAGCATTTTGACTGTGATTTTCTCAAGGCACCCTTAAGTCACAGTTGGGCTGGGCGCTCAAAGTCAACATGGCAACTCCATACTCACCCAATAAGCTCACTGCTGTCAGAAGCTGGGCTGTGCCGAGCCCACTCCCAGTAGAGAGGCCGGGGCTCAGCCAGCAGAACATTCCAGCCCTGCACACACTCTGAGAAGGATCAGGATCGCAGCTCTGAAGACAGGGTAGCAACCTGCTATATCTCAGGGTGGATACAGATGGCGTTGCTTTTCCTAAGAGAAGCGACCCCTCTATTTAACAGTGGAACCCAAGCGTGTAACACCAATCAGGTAATATTGTGTAGGAGTAGGCCCCATGCCTACTCTGAGCAACAGAATAGATCAGGACACCCTGTCTCTCTGCAGCATCCACGCAGTCACCTGTACAGACAACTGCACTCCTACCTTAAGGTACGTCCCCACCCACAAACCTCTCCCAGCAGGCAGTCCATCCTTTCTCACCCACTTGGGTGTCCAGTCGCCATAAAGCAGTCATCAACACTGGGTTCCAGAGTCCACACTTGGACGTGTGCTCCCATGTCTCTCAAGTCAATACCTGGGCATGAGATTGCTGGGTCATCAGGCAGGTGCATGCCTAAGAAACTGCTTACCTGTCCCACCAGCAACCAACCACGGCATCTCCTGGTGGGTTTCCCTTAACAGTGGCACTTTAACTGGAACCCAATGAACTGCAGGTGTGATGGGTATACTTTTAGAAGTTGACACCCATGAAACCATCACCACAGACAGCGAATGCAACCGTCACTCCCAAGTCTCCCCCTGCTTGTCTCTCCCCACTCTCTTTTTGATAAATGGAATCACCAAGAATAGACTCATTTTTACCTGAGTACTTCTGCGCAGTGTGATCATTCTGACACAAGCCGCCTGTTCCTTTTTTTTTGCTGAGCAGTAGTCTAAAGAATTAAATTTTCATCATAATTGTCTTGTTTGCATGGTACACAACCACAGCAACCAACAATCATGAGGAAATGTCTGACCAGGTAGAAGAAAGGTTCTGTAACAGTGGTGATTATGCAAAGGCCTCTGAAATTACCTTTTAATTTCAATCTTCTGAGGGGGTGGGCCAGAAAAGGGTCAGATACCGAAAAAGAATCTTTTCAAGCCTTCTCCATTTTAATGACACTTGGCAGAGCACTGGCTGCACTTTTCATCCTAGAACCTTAGGGCTTTGATAAGTATCAGTTTCATTTTATAAACAAAAAAACGTGTGAACCAACTCAATCACCTCGGGCATCCTAGCTGGTGCATACCTATATTTTGAAACAAGAGGGAAAACAGGTAGGCAATTCCTCAACAGTTAAACACGGAGCTAGCTGCCACATGACCCAACAGTTTCACTTCTAGGAATTTCCCCACCAGAAATGAATACACATGTCCATACAAAGACACGCATGTCCATGGTAATACTATTCACAAGAGCCAAAAGGTGAAACAACCAGAAGTATCCATCAACAGATGAATGAATAAACGCTATGTGGTCCATCAATGCAATGGAATATTATTCAACCATAAAAACAAAGTGCTAATACATGTCACAACATGGATGAATCTTGACAGCACTATGCTCAAAGAAATAAACTAGACACAAAAGACTACACAGTGCTTGATTGCATTTACATAAAATGTCCAGAACTAACAAATTCATAGACAGGAAGTAGATTAGTAAGTGGCTGCTACTAGGAGTTGCAGGGAGGGAAATGTAAAATGACTGATGGGTACATCTTTTTGGAGAGAATACTATATTCTGAAACTGAATGTTACTGCTGTTGTTAAGTGCTATCAAGTCAGATCTGACTCATAGTGACCCAGTATAAGGTTTCCGAGAAATGGTCGGTGAACTTGAACCACCGACCTTGCGGTTCAGTGCATTATCCCACAGTGCCACACCAGGACTCCAATTATAATTGTACAATTAATTGTAGTTGCCATAACTCTGTGACTGCACTAAAAGTCAAGGAATGGTACTAAACTGTATACTTTCAATGGGTGAAATGTATGATACATGAATTCATATATTCACAGTGCAGGTAGGTAGTAGTGGAAGGTGGAATGAATGGCTTTTCAAGTCTTTCTGGAAGCCCCCATCACATACTGGGTTCCATCGCTAACACCTGAGTAGGGAAACCCTTCCCAAATGCTTCCCACAACCCACACCACCAACTGGCACAAGAACCAATCAACCTTTTACTTTCCAACTACATTCACAGACTTTTCTGCCCCCAAGTTCGAGTCCTTCTCTCATAGCCCAAATAGAAGTTACTCCCTTCCCTATAAGACAAACCAAGAGTTAGACTTCAGGTGGGCGGGGACACCTTTGCATGGAACTAAAAAGCCTTATGTCATCGGGGTTAATTAAATGCCACAAAGGACAAAAAAACTTTTCCTGTCAACCGAACTCCAGCGAGCTTGGCCACAGTGTTTACCTCTGGCAGAGCATTTTCATGTTCTTATATTGTACAGCTCAGTGCTCAGGTACAGGAAAAGAAATCGATTATTTCAAATGAAAGAGGACACGCCCCACAATTAATCACAAACAGAACTCTGAGAGCTTAAGGCCACCACAGGTTTGCTGTTTCATATCATATGGGCTCCATTTAAAAAGGGATTCATAATAAAATGACTGCCTTTCACAACCATCCAGGGTCACGGCCCATTGTTGGATATTAAGATCTTTATTTTTGGCCTCTTAAGCAAACGCACTGGACAGAAGGCACAACCCGCACTGCATGGCCTCCTCACACCTGAGTTTAGATTCGACGAGATCTGAAAATTAACCACTATTTAACTGGTGCCCCCATTTTACAGCTGCAGAAACTGAGACTCCTTCTCACTCCCCTCCAGGCAAGCTCTCCTTTCCCCTCCCCAGTACCTCAAATGTAAATAAGACCACAAAAATCGATCATCTCTGCATACCTGTTCTCCCCAATACCCCTTTCATCAAATCTTCTATTTTGAGGAATCTGGGGTTAGAATGAGTCAAATTATATTCTGCTGTTCCTGGATGCTTTAAGAAAGCCCAAGTGGGTGGTCTACCCACGGGAATGACTCACCAACTAGAATAGAAGGCCCCCTCCCTTGGGCTGAGGATTTGGTGACTCCCCAGCCCTGGCTGCTGCCCATCATCATCAAAGGAGCACCTGAGACAGGTGAGCCTTAAGCCTCTTCAGGGCTGTGAGAATCCAGGAGAGGAAAATGAAGGGAGGCTCCAGGCACAGGGTGGGTGCCAGTGAAAGGAAAGGATGGATCTGAAGATGCTTCGAAGACCCATCCGCCCCAGCTCCCAGGCTGAAGGCTCATGTCCAGGAAGTACCTGCAGCTGGTATTGCTCACAACCCAAACCCAAATTCAAAACACCACAGTGATCCTCACTAAACATTCACATCATTAAAAAGAGAAAAAAGTTTCCAACGGGGAAGGCCCACTTCAGTAAATCTCACAACACTACCCCACTGGAGAATAAAATTCGAACCCAACTTTTCCAGGGCAGGCCTGAGGAGTTACATAACAGGTCGGTTTCAGCAACTGGCAACGTGAAAAAGAAAAACAAAACTCAACCTGCCTCCTGAATAATCTGAACAGCAAGTCAGTGTAGGACTCAACCAAGATCAGAGGCAAAAATTCCCTTTTTGCTCTGAGATCCCCAACCCTCTGCCTGCCAGAGTCCAAGGCAAGGGAAATGTGAACCGGTGGTTGTAAATGAGGGTGTCCAGGTGGCAGTGGCCACAGGTGGGGGGAGGGTGGCTGAATGACCAGAGGGAAACTGGAGCAAGTCACCCGGGGCCTGGTCAGAAAGGAGAACCAAAGGCTGGTGGTTGGGAGCCTGGGGCAGGCCAGAGGGAATCCAAACCCCGAGAGGGACCCAGGGCAAGACCTGGACGCGAGGCAGCTCATCCCATCTGGCCACTGGAACTGATCACTAGGACCCATGGGGGACGGGAGAGCAGACAGGCTGTGGAGTCTGGATTCAGGGCAGATAGGAGAATCCACTATAGGTCATCCTTGACCTGCTCAAAGGGGGACCTTAGGCAGGAGAGAGAGAAGACCCCTCCCCCGACCCTATTAGTGGAGACTTGGGCAACACGGGGACCTGGGAGCAGGCCGCCCAGGATCCGTTCGGAGGGAAACCAAAGGCAGGCTGGTGAGGGAACCCCGGGCATATCCGAAAGGACCAGGGACAGGAGGTTCCTGGTCCGTTCAGAGGTGGGGGCGAAAGACGGGATGGTGGGGAAATCCCATCATGTTGGCAGGCCGGAGAGGGGCCCGAGGCCAGCAACCGTAGGTCCGTTCAGAGAGACCCCGAGTAACCTAGAAGTGTGGAGGTGGCAGTTCACTGGCGCCGAGAACGCCCGCTTCCGGCCCACCATGCGCTACTCACCTGGGCGTCGAGCTGTCCGGCCGCAGCGCCCGCGCAGCCCGGGCCTCCAGCGCCGCCTGTCCCAGGTCCTCCGGGACCGCCCGGGGGTGTCTGAGTCTGGCTGGGAAGGGTGAAATCGGTGAACTCGAACTCGGAGCCCTGAGTGTCAGCGCCCAACAGCTCGGCCTCCTCTGTGTCCAGAAAGGTGAGCGTCTGCGAACTGGGCCCATACGCCTCCACGCTCATGGCGCCGCTGGGGCCGCTGGCCTGGCCTGGCCGCTCCGCCCGCACTCTAGACCGCCGCCGCGCCGAAACCTAGGCCGCAGGCCTCAGGCACCTCTAACGCTGTGCCCCGGGCCGGACAGAACCAGCCGTCGCCGAAAGTCAAGCCAAGAGCCGCCGCCTTGCCGCTGCAGCCTCGCCCCGCGCTTGCCGCCCGGAGCCGTCGCCGTCGCCGCCGTCGCCGCCGCTCGAGCCCGGCAGGAACCGCCGCCGCTGCTACCGCCGCCGAGTGCGCGTGCGCGAGCCCGACGCAGGCGCAGGTGCGCGTGCGCGAGCCCGACGCAGGCGCAAGCGCGCGCGCCCCTTGTAGACGTCGTCAACCGCGCCCGACGCCCGGAACCGAGCGGGACGACGGGATGCTCACCGCGCACGCGCGAGGAGGCGGGTCTCCCAACTGCCGTCGCGGAGGCAGAGTTAGGATGTGGATCTGCCCCAACCGCTATTCAGTAGGGTCCCGGGAGTAGGCGGTGCGGGCCTGCAGATCTGGCTGCTGCAACGGGTCCCAGCGGGTAGGCACTGACCGAATGCCCTGCGTGGGTGGGCTCGAGACGTCCTCCAGACCAGAGTAAACTTCCGGGCCTCAGTGTTTCCATCTGTATAATGGGGCCCAACTGCATGGAAACGCCTAGCTCATAGTAAGTGTACATTGGCTCAGTGTACATTGGCTGAATACGCTGATGTTAACACAACTCTTAGCACAGGGCCTGACCGATAGAAACGGTATCTGCTGATGCTACAGCTAATTCCTTTCACTTATTATTCCCATTACTGCTACTATTGGCATTGTTATTTCTGTCATTGCTACCACTAACATTGCTGTTGTTAGGTCGAGTCGGTTCTGACTCATATCACGTTCGTATAGTGTTTGTTGTTGTTAAGTTCCGTAGAGGCGGTTCCGACTCATAGTAACCCTGTACAGGGTTTCCGAGGCTGTAAATCTTTACGGGAGCAGAAAGCCTCATGTTTCTCCCACGGAGCAGCTGGTAGTTTCGAACTGCAGCCCTCGTGGTTAGCAGCCCGATTCGTAACCATTACGCTACCAGAGCTCCTTCGTATAGTGTTTTGTTGTTGTTAAGTGCTGTCGAGTCGGTTCCGACCCATAGCGACCCTGTACAGGGTTTCCGAGGCTGTAAATCTTTTGTTGTTGTTGTTGTTAAGTGCCGTCGAGTCGTTTCCGACCCATAGCGACCCTGAACAGGGTTTCCGAGGCTGTAAATCTTTACGGGAGCAGAAAACCTCGTCTTTCTGCCACAGAGCCACTGGTAGTTTCGAACAGCTGACCTTGCGGTTCGCAGCCCAATTCGTAATCGCTAGGCTACCAGAGCTCCTTCGTATAGTGTTTTGTTGTTGTTGTTAAGTGCCATCGAGTCGGTTCCGACCCATAGCGACCCTGTACAGGGTTTACGAGGCTTTAAATGTTGGTGGGAGCAGAAAACCTCATTTTTCTAAAGCAAAGTGACTGGTGGGCTCAAACTGCCAATCTTATGTTTTGCAGTCCAGTACTTTTGTCATGGAGTCCTGGTGTGGTGCTGTAGGATAAGCACTGGACTGCAAGGTCGGTTTGAACCACAAGATTGGCAGTTCAAACTCCTTAGAAACCCTATAAACAGTTGCTATGAGTAGGAACCAAGGTGACAGCACTTAATAACAACAACAACTTATCTTAGGGAGCCACTGCGTTCCCCATTCACATTACTACTGACACCCATTATTCCTATTACTGCTGCTGCTAACAACACCACGCTGCTGACACTTTACTGCTGCTATTACTACTGCTGCGGTGTTGGCTGCTGCCACTGATCTCTCTCTCTCTCTCTTTCTCTCTGTCTCTGTGTCACTCACACACACACATTCCATTAGTGCTGCTGTTGACACTATTATTACTCATAATATTATTACTGTTACTGGGAAGGGTGGCACAAGGGTTAAGCATTGAAAGGTTCGCAGCTGAAACCCACTTCAGAAGAAAGACTTGGTTATGTGCCTTCAAAACCCTGTGGAGCCACAGGGAGGAGCACAAGACGAAGGCAAATGAGACCTTACCTATTGTTGTAAAGTACCATTGAATCAGTTCTGACCCATAGCGACCCTGTATAGGATTTCCTAGGAGCTGCTGGTGAGCATGAAACTCCAATCTTGCAGGTTCAAACCAACTTTGCAAACCAGTGTGTTAACCCACAGTGCCACACCAGGACTCCTGGGGCTATACCTACAAATACATATGTGTGTGTGTGTGTGTGTGTGTGTGTGTGTGTAAAATGACAGTATTTCTATATATGTATTTATATGTACTGCAAATATATTCATGAATATGTATAGTAAAGCATACAAGGGCAAAGTTATGAGAACTTCATTGTTGTTAAGTGCCGTCTAGTTAGTTCAGACTCACAGCGATCCTGTATAGGGTTTCCAAGGAGAGGCTGGTAAGTTTGAACCGCCGACCTTATAGTTCAAACTGACCTTGCAGTCCAGTGCTTTATCCCACGGCACCACTCCAGGACTCTGGAACCATCATAGTCGTAACCAAACCCCTTATAGGAATGAGTCACTGGGCCTAGAAGCTCGGGACCATCATCTCAGGGGACAAAGAAAATGTTCTATATCCTACTGCGGTGAGTAGCATCTGGAGTCTTAAATGCTGGTCAGTGGCCATCTAAGGTACAATTATTGGTGTCCCTAACTTGGGCGAAAAAGAGTAAAGGAAACCAAAAGAAAAATGTCCCACGGGACCCTCAGCCGCCACTGAAACCAGAAGGACTGACTAGATGGTACTCACCTATCACTACCGACCAAGTTGAAAGGGATCACAGTAGAAGGTCCTGGACAAAGTGGAAGAAAAATGTGGAACAAAACTCAAAATCTGTAAAAAGATCAGTCTTGCTGGTGAAGCTCCAAAGACCATGGTCCTCAGTCTCCTTTCACACCTGGAACTGAACTCACTCCCAAGGCGCAATTTTCAGCCAAACAATGGGGCTTTGAGGGGAACAATAATGCCAGAGAGGTTCACACTTCTTAGAAAAATCTATAATATCAGATCCAAAAGGCAGCATTTTCCCAGAGACAAAGTTCAGAAGGCAAGAAGGGGTAGGGAATAGGACAAATGGGAAATAACAGGAGGAACTGGGATGAAGGTTGTTACACGATAGGAACTGCAATCAATGTCATGAAACAAAATTGATATGCATTGTGGAATGGAAAACTACTTTGTTCTGTAAATATTCACCTGAATCACAATAAAAAGGTAAAGGACCCCTAAGGAAAACAAAATTCCACACAGCTGAATCAATAATTTGTCGTTAAAGTGTCATGGAGTTGGTTCCTACTCATAGAGATCCTGTATAGGATTTCCAAGGAGCAGCTGGTGAATTTGAACTGCTAATCTGGTGGTTCAAACTGACCTTGGGTCAAGTGCTTACCCTACAGTGCCATACCAGTACTAATAAATGGAGAAAAGATTGAAGTTGTCAGAGACTTCATTTTGCTTCTTATCCATAATTAATACTCTTGGAAACAGCAGTTGAGAAATCAAATGGTTAGGGAAATCTGTATGGCCCAAGCCATGGTATTTTCAATCACCTCATATGCCTGTAAAAGTTGGACAATGAATAAAAAAGACAGTAGAATTAATGCATTTGAATTATGGTATTGGAAAAGAATATTAAAATTACCGTGGACTGCTATAACAAACAAATCTATTTTGGAGGAAGTACAGCAAAAATGTTCCTCAGAAGCCAGGACGGCAAACATTGTCTCTCCACTGGAGGAGGAGAGAAAGGAATAGCCAGAAACATCACACAGAAAGCTTGTAAGTCCGTCTTCTGCCTATAACTGATTAGAACACCTAAAATGGGGCTACAACGTGCCCAGTGAAGGAGGCTTCCTGCAGAGCCTCTGCATTACATAAAACTATAGGTGGAAGCCTGAACCACATCCAGATCTTCAGAGATGGGAAATTTCCACTTGAAAGGATAGGCAGACCAGCCTGGAGCCGCTAGAAGAACAAAAGATACTTCTTGAAAGAAAGACCTACAGGAAAAATATAAAACAACATAGGCAGACCGACTGTTACTGTAAGAACAAGCACGTTGCTCGCCCAGGAGAAATCAAGGCAAGTGGTCGGGTCCCCTCAGTGCAAACCCCCTTCCTAGACTAAAACTCAATGGGAATACGCACTCTAATTGGTGACCACGCTCGTCACCGATAAGGGGAAGTGAGGGAAAAACAGCAATGAAGCTGCAAGCTAAGCCCTACAATGTTCAATAGACTTCTGTGAACCCGGGTGGAGACCTGGTTGGCCAGCAGTGTGGCAAGACCTGGGGACTCTTGGGCCCAGAATCAGTGACATAGCCATAGAGGACTAGAGTGGAGAGTGAAGCGTCCAGCTGATATCAGAAGAGAGGGCATATGCACAAGAACACCCACACTTGCAGATAATACCCACTTGACCTGGCTTCAATGACTGGATGATCAGAGCTCAACCAGAAGAAGAAAGAAGAAGAAAAAAAGAGTAATCTGATACAATTTGATGAACTTGACCTACACCTATGAATGCAGTAGCTCAAAAGAGGGAACAAATCCTTACAGCATGGATCATTCCCACCCCCTCCATACACAGAGTAGACAGGGATGGGCAACTTGGACATTGGCTACCCAAAATGAGGGGGCTACAAAGGCAAGAAGTGACTGGCTTACAAGCTTTCAAGAGGGAACCTAGATTCAGAGGGCATGAAGGGAAGGTAGAAAGAATCTCCACTGAGTAGTATCCAATCTGTCTAGGCAGGGCTGATGAAATGAAATGTGGATGGGTCTCTTGTGATACAATACAAGGACGGAGAGCGGGACCCTACCCAGAGAAGCAGTGATGCTTGAGATGGAGGCAGAGACGATGACGTGGAGAGATGGAGCAGTTGGGGACTTTAGACCCAGAGAGGGAGAGGGGCTGTGTGCTGACGACCGGGGTGCAGGCTTGCAGTGTGTACCCTTTGGTTAGTTGATGAGGCATGGAGGGAATTGTAACCATAGCAATGAAGCAATATACAATATACGATAGGATGAATGTAAAACTAATGTTCTCCCATGTAAACTATCACATAAGTTACAATAAAACATTTAAAAAAGAAAAAAAGAAACGCTATGGAGCAGCTCTACCCTGACAGCCCTGGTCTCAATGGAAAAAAACAAAAACAACAACTTTGTCTCTCAAACTTTGAACATGCCCACTCAATGACACCTAACAGCAACAGCCAGTACCGCGCTACTACTGACACAATCATTAACCCTAGTACTCCTATTTGTACTACCACTACCACTATGTTAAGGAGCTCTGGTAGCATCGGGGTTACAAGTCAGGCTGCTAACCTCAAAGTCAGCAGTTCAAAACTACCAGCTGTTCCACAGGAGAAAGATGACACTTTCTGCTCCCATAAAGATTTACAACCTTGGAAACCCTGTACAGGGTCGCTGTGAGTCAGAACCGACTCCACAGCACATTACCACCACCACCGCCGCCGCCATGTTGTTGTTGTTAAATACTGTCGAGTCAGTTCCTGTATAGGGTTTCCAATGAGCAGCTGGTGGGTTTAAATTGCCAATCTTGTGGCTCGAAGTTCAATTCTGATCATACAGCGTCACAGCAGAAGTCCTCTATACCACTAAGTTGTTAAGTTTCATTGAGTCAGTTCTGACTTATAGTGACCCTGTATAGGGTTTCTGAGGAGTGGCTGGTGAGTTTGAACCTCTGACCTTTGCTATTCAAACCGACCCTGCAGTCCAGTGCATTAACCTACAGTGCAATATCAGGACTCCTATAGGCAATGTTATTACTCCTATTATACATATTTACTATTATCACCGGAGTCCTGGTGTGGTATTATGGGTTAATGCACTGGACTGCAAAGTCAGTTTGAACTGCAAGGTTGGCTCCTTGGAAACCCTCAACAGGGTCGCTGTGGGACGGAACCGACTTGATGGCACTTAACAACAACAACAACTATTATCGCTACTAATAATGCTACAAGTTTTACAGATGCAAGTGGTGCCTCGGACTTTATTACTCTTACTACCGGAGTCCTGGTGTGGCGCTGTGGGTTCATGTGCCGGACTGCAAAGTTGGTTTGAATCACAAGCTTGGTGATTTAAGTTCACCAGACACTTTTGAAACCCTTATACAGGGTCACTACACATTGGAACCGACTCGACAGTACTTAACAACAACAACAACAACTGCTACTGAGTCCTGGTGTGGTGCTGTGGGATAAAGCACTGGACAGCAAGGTCCTTTTGAACCACAAGGTCAGCACTTCAAACTCACCAGCTGCTCCTTGAAAACCCTATACAGGATTGCTGAGTCGTTATGGACTTGATGGCACTTAACAACCACAACTGCTACTGTTATCACTACTAATATTGCTGCTACTACACAGCTGGCACTATTATTATTCCTGTTACTCCTGTTGTTGTTGTTGTTGTTGTTCCTTTTATCATTATTCAGTGACAGAATGAATATAGAAAAGTGCTTGGGAATACCTGCTCTGGAATGACATCTAGCCCTGGCCACCTACTGGCTGTTCCACTGGGTACAAGTGACTTCACCACTCCAAGCTTAGGGTTTCCTTGGTTACAAAAGGAACATAACCACCATTCGGATAGCACTATGCACTCTCTTCATTATTAAGTATGTAGGAAGAAAAATTCCATGAGGACCGGGCTTAGCCTTGTTCAGAATGGTCTTGTCTATGTGGAGAGTAATGCTCACACACAGTAAGTTCTCAGTAAAAGGCTTTCAGAGCCTTTAAGGCGTAGGTCAGTGTCTTTGTCATCTAGTGCTGCTCATTCAGAAATGCCACAAGTGAATGGCTTTAACAAATAGAAATGGATTCGCTCACAGTTTGCACAGTTTGGGAAGCTAGAAGTCCAAAGTCAGAAGACCGGTTCTAGAAGACTTTCCCTGTCTGCTAACTCACAATTCAGAAGGCAGGTCCTTGACGCCTTTCAACTTCTGTAGGCCCAACATGTGTCTTGACATCAGTCTTCCCTTGAGTCTTAGGGAAGGGACCCAAATCCAAAGACTCTGCTTCCAGCTCTTCTTTCTTGATGGTACTGAGACCCCTCCGATCTCTGTTCTGTTGTTTAGTTTCTTACATCTCAAAAGAGATAGACTTTAGATACAACCTAATCCTGTAGATTGCATCCTGCCTCTTATAGAGGTTAGGATTTATGCCGTTAAGTCCATTCCGACCCATAGTGAGCCTGTACAGGGTTTCCAAGGAGCAGCTGGTGAGCTTGAACCACTGACCTTGCGGTTCAAACTGGCTTTAAATCCAGCGCATTAACCCACAGTGCCACCCCAGGACTCCATAGTGAATAATTATGCCATCGTCAAATGAAGGGTGATTACTTACTATTGAGAATCATGGCCTACCTGAGCCAACACATACTTTTGGGGGGACACAATGCAAGCCATAACAATCAACTACAGGCTTATGGGCTTTAATCTTCCTTAATTGACACCTCCACTCCTGCATTTATAAAGTGATTTGGAGTACCCCACTTCTCTTCTGTCCCTAGACCATGGGAATCCCCAAACACTCTAATCAGTGCTGAGGGCTCTGCCATGCAGAACTGATCAGTCACAACCCTACAACAGTTCATGTTCCGTGTCTTGATAAATTCCAGCCCCAAAGGAGTT
This sequence comes from Chrysochloris asiatica, assembly GCF_000296735.1. Classification (NCBI taxonomy): domain Eukaryota; kingdom Metazoa; phylum Chordata; class Mammalia; order Afrosoricida; family Chrysochloridae; genus Chrysochloris; species Chrysochloris asiatica. Next base: position 1,719,926 of record NW_006408892.1, on the reverse strand, counting down.
TCCTGCCACCTACTACACAGCACCCATTTTATTAGTTTGTCATACGGTGGTACCTTCCATGTTGCTGTGACACTGGAGGTTTTGCCACCACTATTTCAAATTCCAGGAGCGTCATTAGTGGAGCTTCCGAGCTTCCAGACTAAGATGGACTAGGAAGAAAGGCTTGGCAATCAACCATTGAAAATAAGCCCTTATGGTCAGATGGATGAAAACAATGTCGTGTATATGTACAATGGAATACTGTCATTAGGTGCCATTGAGTTGGGTTCACCTCATAGCCACAACAGAATGAAAAACTGCCCAGTCTTGTACCATTGTCACAGTTAGAGGAGTGAAGAGCGGGACAGTACCCAGAGAGGCAGTGACACCAGTGATGGAGACAGAGATGATGACAGATGGAGCGGCTGGGGACACTGATCTCAGAAAAGGAGAGGGGCTGTGTACTGGGGGGGGATGGGGGATGGCCTGTGTGATTACCCTTTGGTTATTTGATCATGCATGGAGGGGATTGTAATCATTGCAATACGAAAGGATAGATGTGGGGTTGATGTTCTCCCATGTAGACCTCACAATAAAAAAAAAAAAAAAAAGAATGCTTGCAAACATCCCACCCCGGCATTAATACCAAAGTAAATTTCAAACCCCAGAAAACAACAAATGCTGGCGAAGGTATGGAGAGACTGGGAACCCTCATACTTTTGGTGGGATTGTAAAATGGTGCAACCATTGTGGAAAACGGCTTTTCGTTCTTTAAAAAGTTGGAAATAGAAATACTATATGACCCAGCAATCCCTTTACATGGTATACACATCCGAGAGAAAACAGAGACACAACACAAGTAGATAAGACCCTCAGCAAGATGGACTGGCCAAGTGGCAGCATCGATGGGCTCAAGCGTGGCAACAGTAGTAAGGTTGGCTCAGGATCGGGCAGTGTTTCGTTCTGCTGTGCATAAGGTTGCTATGGGTTGGTACTGACTCAATGGCACCTAACAACAACAACAACAACAATGTTCATCGCAGTGCTGCTCACAATGGCAGAGTAATGGACTCAAATGCCCGTCAATGCAAGAGTAGATACAGTTCGGTGCCTACATGCAATGGAATACTACACAACATTAAGGAATAATGATAAATCTGCAAAGCACCTCATAACATGGGTCAACCTTAAGGACATTGGTTGCTTGGTTGGTTATATGCTGTGGAGTTGGTTCTGGCTCATAGCGACCCTGTATAGGGTTTCCGAAGCTATAAATCTTTCCAGGAGCAGAAAGCCTCATCTTTCTCCTGCAGAACAGCTGGTAGTTTGACCTACTGACCTTGAGGTTAACAGCCTGACTCGTAACCACTACGCTACCAGAGCTCCTTTAAAGGACATTCGGCTGATTGAAACTAGTCAATCATACAAGGACAAATGTTGTATAACCTCACTATTGTAAAAAGTCAAGAAAAGGTTTTCACACTAAAAAAACACATTCTTTGACGGTTATCAGGGGTGCGAGGAAAGGAAGAGGAATTCACTGGCTAGAGAGTTGTTGTTGTTGTTATGTGCCGTCAAGTCGGTTCCGACCCATAGCAACCCTGTACAGGGTTTCCGAGGCTGTAAATCTTTACAGGAGCAGAAAGCCTCATCTTTCTCCTGCGAAACAGCTGGTAGTTTTGAACTGTTGATCGTAAGATTAGCAGTCCAATTCGTAACCACAACGCTACCAGAGCTCCTTAAACACTGTTATATGCACAATCCTACACTAATGGTGATCTATGTGTAGGTACATGGATAGACACACAGGCCAAATGGGTCTGGGAAGGAGAGTGGGAGTAAACCTCCAAATATATAAAGATTTGACAGAGGACGTTTGTACATGGGTGTTCACCTTTGCTGCAAACATATCCGGAAGGTGATGTAGCATACAGGGGGCAAAGTTACGACTTCTTAAACATAACAAACACCTTGAGGGAATGAGGTGCTGGGGGCCTGGGGACTCAGGACCATAGTTTTGGAGGATACCATGGTATAACATAGTCCACAAAGAAACTGTTCTGCATCTGCCTTTGATGAATAATGACTAGGATCTTAAGCTCCTAAGTGGCCATCTATGGAGTCATAGTGTGGCACTGTGGACTAATGCACTGGACTGCAAAGTCATTTGAATCACAAGGTCAGTGGTTCAAGCTCACCAACCATTTCTTGAAAACCCTATACAGGGTCACTATGGGTCGGAACCAATTTGACGGCACCTAACAACAAGAAGGTGCGACTATTGGTCTCTTCCTGTCCAGAAGAAAGAAGATTAAAGAAATGGAAGCTGCTTGGAAACAGTCCAAAGGAGACTAAGGGACCACGTGATCATCAACGTCCATAGAAGAAGTAGATAGCGCTCCGCTACTACTACCAACTGCTCTGAAAGGGATCGGATTAAGAAGACCCTGGATAGAGTGGGAGAAAATGTACAACAAAACTCAAACTCATAATAAAAATAAAGACCAAGCTTATTGGTCAGATAGACACTGGTGGAACCCCAAGACTATGGCTCTTAGTTACCCTTCAGGTTTTTTAACTCGCCCCCATGACTCCATTTTCAGCTAAGCAATAGATAGGTATATAGGGGGGACAACAATACTAATGAGGTACATTACAGAATTTTCCATCATTCGAGATCAAAAGCACAGCATTTACTCAAGGACAAAGTACAGAAGGGTTAGAAAAGAAGGAGGAATGAAAAGAAGCACAGGGAGCAAGTGGGATAAGTGATGTTACGTGGAAGCGGTTGTAATCAATGAGATGAACTACATGATAATGTAAAACCAATGATCTACTCGGTAAACCTTCACTCAGTTCACAGTTAAAAGTCAAAACAAAACAAAAACAAAGAAACCACTGGCAGCAACACCACCAACCAAAAAGTTGTCGTGAGATCATCTGTTGTTAAGTGCCATCAAGTCAGCTCTGACCCTTAGTGACCTTGTATAGGGTTTCCGAGAAGTGGCAGGTGAGCTTGAACCGTGGATCTTGCAGTTCAAACCGACTTTGCAGTCCAGCGCTTTAATCCACAGCGCCACATCAGTACTGGAACCTTAAACCAAAATATCCCTGAAGTTTTCTTAAAAGCAAACAACAGTTTAGCTTAACTAGTAAGAATGTCTGCCTTGAGCCTCTTGCTCTTTTAAAATGGATCTATATGTAAGTCCAGAATCCTGATATGGCACTACAGGATAAGCACTGGACTGCCAACCACAAGGTCAGTGGTTCAAACCCACCAGGCACTCCTTGGAAACCCTATACAAGGTTGCTACGAGTCAGAATCAACTCTACGGCACTTAACAACAAGAACATATGGGATTAAATTGACAACAGTAATTAGAAAGACTGGATAGGAACCTGAGGTGGGCTGGTTTCGTTTATGTTAACAGAGGAGGAGCATCTCAGAAAAGGAACGTGAGAATGGTTGTACATCTCAAAGAATATAATCAATGCCCCTAAATTGTACAAGCAGAAAGGGTTGAGTTGGTGTTATGTTTTGTTGTATTTATTCTCAGGAACAACAAAAAATAATAAAGTTGACTTAAAAAACAAAAGAATGCTTAGACAATTTGAGGATGTAATCTGTGTCTCTGAATCGCACATGCAGAAACTGCTCTTGAGATGTTGGAGATTTTTGTTATAGATGTTTTCACAATTTAAAAAAGAAAACCCTGCACAGTTGTACTCTGACACGCAAGTTGGAATCCACTCGACGTCAACTAGAAATTTCCAAACAAGGTCAAATTCACAAGTACAGGGGTTAGGACTCCAACCGCTCTATTTTGGGGGACATGCTTCAGCCCAGAACAGTGCCCAATGCAGTCCTCAGGACTGTCTCACTGGAGAATTTACACTTCCAAAAGTCTGGCCACTCCCCTGTTCCATGTCTGCCTCCCCCAAGGCCAGGAAAAAAGACGTTTTCTCCTTGTACCAAGAGAGGTCCCTCCAGGGTAAGCAGAGGCGTTGGCCACACAGAGATGTTTCAGGCATTGGGAAAAGGCTGCCTAGGAGCTTGGGCCTGCTACTTGCGGCTCAGCACGAGGCCTTTGAAACCCCTGGGTCGGCTCCCACAAACACATCCCACGTGCCCAGCCCTTATTGAGATGTGGCCAGCCAGGGCAGACCCAGAGGCCCATTTGGGGACCCGATCACTCCCAGAACAGTGGGTGCTTGTGGGTCTCTGTGAGTTCTCCCTCAAGGGCTCCATCCTTGCTTCAAAGGAGCCCCTTGTAGAACAGACATGTGGTCACACCCAGGGGCACTGGTGGGGAAAGAGAGGACGTGTGTGTGTATGTGTGTGTGTGTGTGTGTGTGTGTGTTTTAAAGCCCTCCTTGGCTCAGAGCAACCTTTTTAAAGGTGAGGACAGGTCAGGATGGGCCTGGGGGGCGGGGGGGACCGCAAGCAAGGCTACAATTCCATGTGCCCACAGGCTGCTTTTTTGGGAACACATTGGGGTGTCTGGGAAGGCACAGAGGTGGGGGCTCCACCTCAAAGCTTCATTTCCCACAGGGCTGCTATTGAGATCAAGGAGGGCGTCTGTAGGGAGGATGGCAGCCCCGGACCCCTTCTGACCTTGTGCCAGACTGTGGGCAGGGATTATTTCAGGTGGGGGTTCACTGCGGCTGTTGCAGAAGGTGAGGCTGGGGGGCAGGGGTTGGAGACACTAAATAGCACCGCCCTGTGAGGCATTCTCATAGGGACAATGAGCAAAAGTCATATAAGTCCTCAGTGCCATGTGCTGGAAGACAAATGTGTTCTAGATCCAAAGGAAAACCAGCCACCTCCCACCCACCTGGATGGCCCTAATCTAAACACCGAGAAACAGCAAGTGTTGGTGAGACTGAAGAAAAATGGCAACCCCTATGCATGCTCTGGTGCGGTGCCAAAGGATAAGCCCTCCACCTCAAGGTTGGTTTGAACCCCAGGTTGGCTACTCAGAAACCCTACACAGGGTCGCTGTGAGTCGGAACCGACTCAATGACACTTAACAACAACAATGCATGTAAAATGGTGTAGCTGCTGTGGAAAAGTTTGGCAGTTTCTCAAAAGGTTAAAAGTACCGGAGAGTGAAGTGTCCAGCTGATAAGAAGAGAGGGCATATGCATAAGAACACCCACACTTGCAGATAATACCCACTTATCCTGGCTTCAGTGACTGG
>NW_006408892.1:1711936-1714103 GCF_000296735.1 Chrysochloris asiatica | reverse complement strand
AATGAGATGTAGGATAGAATGAATGTAAAACCAATGTTCTCCCATGTAAACTATCACATAATTCACAATAAAACATTAAAAAAAAAAAAAAAAAACACCAGCTGCTCCTCAGAAACCCTATACAGTGTAGCTAGGAGTTGGAACTGACTCAGCGTCACTTAAATACAAATAAATAAATATTACCGTTAAAAAAAAAAAAGGTTGAAAGTACAACTACAATTGTTGTTGTAGACCCCTTGCACAATGAAACAAACTGCTGCTTGGTCTTGTGCCATCCATCATAATCAGTTGGAAATTGGACCATTGTGATCCATAGGGTTTCTGGGGTTTTTTTTGTTGTATAATTAAAACTTTTTACCCACAGGGTTTTCACTGAATGGCACTTGGAAGGAGCTCACCAAGCCTTTCTCCTAGTCCATCTTAGACTGGACTTTTTACCCACAGGGTTTTCACTGAATGGCACTTGGAAGGAGCTCACCAAGCCTTTCTCCTAGTCCATCTTAGACTGGAAGCTGTACTGAAATCTGTTCAGCATACAAGCCATTCCTGCTATCCATGAGGTACATTGGCTAGGAATCAAACCCCAGTCTCCATCATGGAAGGCAAGGATTCAATCTACCGTTGAACCATCGGTACTCCCATATTTAGAACACCTTTGTTGTTGTTAAGTGCCAGTGAATCGGTTCCGACTCATAGTGACCCTGTATAGTGTTTCTGAGGAGCAGTTGATGGGTTTGAACTGCCAACCTTGTGTTTTGCAGTCCAGTGCTGAACCGACAGCACCACATCAGGAGTCAGAGAACCTAGTGCTTACGTTATTAAGGGCATCTTCCCAGACAGGAGGCTGTCTGCTTTTGCTTGGCACTAAGTGGTGGTGGTGGTGTGTCATCACGTTAGTTCTGACTCATAGTGACCCTGGGATTCTGAGGCAGTGAATCTTTACAGGAGCAGAAAGCCTCATTTTTTCTCCTGAAGAGCAACTGGTAGATTCGAACTGCTGACCCTACAGTTAACAGCCCAACGTGTATCCCCTATGTTACCAGGACTCCTTTGGCACAGGGTTGCTGTTGTTAAGTGTCATCGAGTTGATTCCAACTCATAGCGACCCTGTATAGGGTTTCTTAGGAGCAGCTGGTGAGTTTGAACCTCCAGCCTTGCGATTCAAACCAATTTTGCAGTCTAGTTGGTATCCTACAGTGCCACACCAGGACTCAGAGTAGGTGCTCAGAAATGTTGAAGAAAATAAAGACAGAACCCATCAGGACCTTTCAGGCACCTGGCACATTTAAATCATACACATCACCTGGGCTCTATGTCTCAAACAGATCCTGGGTCCTACATGCTGGCAAAAACAACAACAACAAACAAACGCTTTACTTGGGCAGACGCACCGTCCCTCACCTGGTCTCCCTGCCTCTACCTTGCCACTCTGAAATCAGTCCCTCTATCCATAGCAGCAGCAGCAGCAGTGCTTTCTAACAACTGAAAGCTCACCAGACCCTTCTTCCTATTTCATGTTAGTATGGAATCCCTGCAAGGACCTCTGGTAGCACAGTGGTTACGAATCGGGCTGTTATCCTCAGGGTCAGCAGTTCGAAACTGCCAGCTATTCCGCAGGTGAAAGATGCGGCTTTCTGCTCCCGTAAAGATTTACAGCCTCGGAAACCCTGTACAGGGTCGCTATGAGTCGGAACCGACTCCACAGCACATACCAACAACAACAATGGAATCTCTGCTGAAACCTGTTCAGCGCCATAACAACACACAAGCCTCCACTGACAAACATCTAGGGAATACCCGTGAGGTGCATTGACCAAAAATGGAACCTGGATTTCCTTCATGGTAGAGTAGAACTCTATACTGAACCGCCACTGCCCACAATAATTCCAGTGCTAGGCATGGACCCAAGAGAAATAAAGTCCTATGTCCACACAAGAACTTGTAGGCTAATGTTCATCACAGCATTTTGCACAGTAGCCAAAAGGTGGACAAGTCTTGATGTGGTGCTGTAGGATAAAGCACTGGACTACTAACCACAAGGTCTGTGGTTCAAACCCACCAGCCACTCCTTGGAAACCCTACACAGGGTCCCCTATGAGTTGGAATCGACTTGATGGCATTTTACAGCAAAAACAATAAAAGGTGAGCACAACCCAAGTTGTTAATT
>NW_006408892.1:1698922-1711441 GCF_000296735.1 Chrysochloris asiatica | reverse complement strand
CTTTTTAGGAGCAGCTGATGAGTTTGAACCGCTGACCTTGCAGTTCAGCACATTAACCCACAGCACCACACCAGGACTCCACTTTGCTCCATTAGGTGATTGCACTCCCCTCCTTGTACCAACGGTTAACAGTGTTTATTTTATCTATTACATTCCTCTCTGTGTTGCCTGCCACCTTCCTTTTTCCTCTGCTAACCTCCCTCTTGTATATTGCCTGCCCTGTAATCTGTGTTAACATGTTTCTACCCTCTAGTCCATGAATAATCCCCCCAACCATTATAGACTGTTTCTTTTATCAAAACCCCCCCTTTTAAAAAAAACTTTTTACATCATTAGCCTCATCCAATGTTTATTCTTTTGTGATTGACTAATTTCACTGAGCATAACGTCCTCCAGGTTCAACCAGGTTGTGAGGTGTTTCACAGATGAAACATTTTCTTTAACGTTTTGTAGTATTCCATTGTGTGTATGTATCAAAGTTTGTTTATCCATTCTTCTGTTGATGGGCATTTAGGCTGTCTCTACCTTTTTGCTATGTCTCTTGTAGACAGTATATTGAAGGATCTTGTTTTCTTATCCATTCTGCTCTCTATGTCTCTCTCTCCCCCTCCTTTCTGAGACTAAACACACTAATGCAAGTTTGTAAGCCAGCCACTATATGCCTTTATAGGCCCCCTCCTGCCCCATTTTTGATAACCAATGTTTAAATTTCTTGTCCCTATCAACCCAGTACCCTGAGGAAACAGGTTTTTCCTTGATATGCAGAATCCTTCCATTTTGAATCACTGCATTCATATGCAAAAGTCTAGTTCATCAGAGGTTTCCTTTTGGAGTGATGAGAATGCTCTGTGTTGACTGCATAGCTCTGTGAATGTGCTAAATGCTGAATTGTTCACTCTAAAAATGGTTATCGGTTATGTTATGCATATCCTATCAAAAAAAGACAAGAGTTGTGGGATGACATTGAAAACATCATACAAGGAGAAAGCAAAACGGCATTACAAAAGACAGGAGAGAAAGAAAAGACAAAAACGGATGTCCAAAAAAGACTCTGAAACTTGCTCTTGAACATAGAGAAGTTAAAGTAAACGGAAGAAATGAGGAAGTAAAAGAATGGAACAGAAAATTTCAAAGGGCAGATCAAGAAGACAAAGTCAAATATTTTAATGAAATATGCAAAACCCTGGAGTTGAATACCAAAAGGAAAGAACATGCTTAGCATTTCTCAAGCTGAAAGAACTGAAGACAAAATTCAAATCTTGGCTTGAAATATTGAAATATTTTATGGATGAAATTTTGAATGATGCAGAAAGCATCAAAAGAAGGTGGAAGGAATACACAGAGTCACTGTGCCAAAAAGAAATGGTTGATGTTCAACCATTTCAAGAGGTAACATATGAAAAGGAACCCAAGGCACTGAAGGATTAAGTCCAAGCTGCATTGAAGGCATTGGCAAACAAGACTCCAGAATTGATGGAATACAAAATTAAAAGTGATGCAGCAATGGAGGCACTCACTCATTTATTTTTTTATTTTTTACGTTTTTGCACACTCATCTATGCCAAGAAATTTGGCAGACACCTACCTGGCCAACCAATTAGAAAAGATCCACATTTGTGGCCATTCTAAGAAGTGACCCAACAGAATGCCGAAATCATTGGGGGACTATCATTAATATCACATGCATGCCAAATGTTGCTGAAGATAACTCAAAAACTGTTGCAATGGTGCATCGCCAGAGAAGCCACTGCCCAGAAGATGAAAGGCTGGTATTTAAACCCATCAGACTGACCCAAACCAAACCGCTATACATCTGTTAAAATCCAAGTGTATGAGTATATGAATGGCCTGCCCATAAGCCAAGTAGCTTAAGATACAGGCATGTCCTCAAATAAACTCCGAAATCCTTTACCAGATGACTGTGAGTCGGAATCGGCTTGATGACAGCGGGTTATTCTCTCATGGTTGTAGATGCCAGAAGTCCAAAACCATTCATGGTGACCTTACATAAAACAGAAGGAAACGCTGCTTGGTCCTGTGCCATATTCATTGGTATGTTTGAGTCCATTCAGGCCTTCTTTCTGTGGACTGCCGTATGGTTTGTGCTTTACTACTGTGTTTGAAGACGAGGGAGAGTTTCAGCATTTTCCATTTGGCCTGCTTCATTCGGATAGCTGTATCCTCAGGCAGAGACTCAGTGTGGAAGCTTGTCATGGGTTGAGTTGCATCCCTAGCTGTGCTACTTCTCACCACCACCCCCCACCCCACCACCACCAATATATTGAAGTCCTAATTTTCTTCTTTTTTTTTCTTCAAGGAACATGGGACCCCAGCAGGTTTTACTGAAATGGCAAAGACTGAAGTGGGAAGTGGGCTTACAGAAAGTTTGGGAGTGTGATTTGGGACGTGTCAGCGAGACCCTCAGAGGCAAACATTCAACAGGTTTTTATGGCTAGAACTCAGAAGAGGGGAAGCTGGGCTGGACACAGATAGAAACCAAGGCCTGGCCAGAACCCCAGCAAGACCAAAGGAGAAACCCCACCAAAGATGGAGAAAGCACAAGCAGAGACGGGCATCCAAGAAAGCGAGGTAATATTGTGCAATCAAACCTGCTCAGAGGCTTATAAAGGAGCCACAGCTGGTGAGCCCGAGTAGCCACCGGAGCTGTGCGAGCCAGTAACAGATGTGTCAGTTGCATGAGTGGGTCACAACTGGGGTCTAGGTGACTCTTGACCCCTTCGGGAGGAGGGCTGATTTTCAGGGTGGAATTTAGGTCTCTGCTTGTGCACATCACGCATGCAGGTCAGGGTAGATGTCAGACAGCTGGTGAAGGGTCAGCAGCTTCAACATGCATGATGTGCAGCTATATTGGGCACGGTCCTACAGTGTCTGCTCCTCCGACAGCGTGGTGGGCCACAGCTCCAAGCGGTGTTCCTGCAGCACATGGTCCATGGATGCAGGGGGCAACTGAGGGAAGAGCCGCTCCTTCACCAGGTGCATGGGTACAAAGATGGCGCCGGCTCATACCACATGAGGGAAGGGACACTGATGGGGGCCCATGAAGCTCTGCAGCTGTAACAGCAGCTTAAGCAGCAGTTCCTACACACCCTGACGGTCCTGCCATGCCTCCCAGCCCCAAGACTCAGCTTTTTCAAGCCACTCGTGCAGGTTCTCAGGTCTACTGAGGCTGCGATGACATCACACATTGATGCGTGTTGCTCTGGGGCTTCCGCTGGGGCTAGGGCGGGGGCAGGAAGCGAGGCCATGGTTAAAGATGGAGCACTAGACATTGCCAGGTTTAAGCAGGTCACAAATAACAGCTGGTGACAGTCTTCAGTCCAATGGACACAGATGTGGGGTGAGTGCAGATGGGGCCGGAACTGGAACTGAGGTGGGCACAGATGGGACCACAGCTGCTAGGAAGTGTGTCAGCCAGAGGATCTTGAATTTTCAAATTATGAAGGCCACGGAGTTTTGGAAGTTGGTCCTTGGTATGGCCTCCATGGTCACTGGTGCCAAAGGCGGTCTTGGAGCTTCTGTGACGTGATTTTGCAGGCCAGGCAGATCTGGTACCATGTACCCCACACTGGGTACATATGAGACTGTATTACCTGCATCTGGCATGTTGCATATGGTTGCATCTCAATGTAAAGAAGACAAAAATCCTCACCACAGGATCAATAAACAACATCCATATAAATGGAGAAAAAATTTGAAGTTGTTGAAGACTTCATTTTGCTCGGATCAGCCGTCAACACTCATGGAAGCAGAAGTCAAGAAATCAAACATACTGCATTAGGCAAATCTGCTGCACAAGACCTCTTTCAAGTGTTGAAGAGCAAAGATGTCAGTTTGAAGAACTGATCCAGCCATGGTACTTTCAATAACTGTTGAAGAATTGATGCATTTGAGTTCTGGTGTTATGTTTTTGTTGTTGTTGTTAGATGCCATCGAGTCAGTACCGACTAATAGCGACCTTATGCACAACAGAACGAAACAATGCCCAGTCCTGCGCAAACCTCTCAATCGTTGCTATGTTTGAGCCCATTGATGCTGCCACTGTGCCAATCCATCTCACTTCGGGTCTTCCTCTTTTTCTCCAACCCTCCACTTTACCAAGCCTGATCTCTTTCTTCAGTGACTGGTCCCTCCTAACAATATGTCCGAAGTATGAGAGCTGAAGTCTGGTCATCCTGGCTTCCAAGGTGCACTCTAGCTGTACCTCTTCCAACACAGATCTGTTGGTTCTTTTGGCAATCCATGGTACTTTCAATATTCTTCTCCAACACCGTAACTCAAATGATTGATTTCTTGACTGCTGCTTCCATGAGTGGTTAATCTGAGCAAAATGAAGTCTTTGACAACTTCAATCTTTTCTCCATTTATATGGATGTTATTTATTGGTCCCGTGGTGAGAATTTTTTTTTTCTTTACAGTGAGATGCAACCCACACCAAAGGCTCTGGTCTTTAATCTTCATCAGTAAGTATTTTAAGTCCTCTTTGCTTTCAGCAAGCAAGGTTGTATCATCTGCATATCACAGGTTGTTAATGAGTCTTATTGAAAGTACCATGGGCTGCCAAAAGAACAAACAGATCTGTGTTGGAAGAAGTACAGCCAGAGTGCTCCTTGGAAGCCAGGATGGCCAGACCTCAGACATATTTTCAGGAGGGACTTGTCACTGGAGAAAGAGATCATGCTTGGTAAAGTGGAGCATCAGAGAAAAAAAGGAAGGGCACCCTCCCCCTCCCAAGCAAGATGGATTGGCACAGTGGCGGCAGCAATGGGCAACGATTGTAAGGTTGGCTCAGGACCAGGCAGTGTTCCGTTCTGTTGTGCATAGCATTGCTATGAGTTGGCCAACTCGATGGCACCTGACAACACCAACAGCAACAATCTCCAGTACTTGTGTTGTTGACCTTTGAAAATAGGGTATTGGCCGATATTATTAGTTAGGCTAACATGAGGTCATGCTGGAGTAGGGTGGGTCCTAATCCAATGATTAGTGTTTTTATAAAATGAGAAGAGACACAATGACATTAATTACATTTACCATGTTGTGCAACTGTCACCATGTTTTATTCATTATGTGCATGTGTTAACTTTTCTAGAAACTTTTTTGTAAAGTTATGGTCCCGTGTTTGATATATCTTGGATTTCCACTGTTTTCTGAAAACCAGACATAGGAAGGGGAGAAATACACGTTTATTCTACCTTCATTTCAGTGCATTTCAGGACCCCAACTGCCCCTGCAGTTGAAGGAGGCAAGGTCTTCTTCATAGAAGAAGTCCACATTTGGAAGGGATAATGGCACTGGAAATTTGTCACTTGCAGCCTTTGAGGATGTCGTCAACTCAGAAAACAGCCATTATTGGATGAAACCAATGGTTGATTTTATAATGGGGACTTCAGACTGCCAACTGTCACCCCTAATGCACTGATCAAGTAGGACATTATATGGCTCTCATTTGGTAAAAAGCAGCATTCACAATACTACTTCAGAAGTTTCTCTTCAACTTCTAGAGTTGTTGTTAAGCGTCGTTGAGTCAGTTCTGACTCATGGTAACTGTGTGTAGGTTATCTGAGGAGCAGCTGATGGGTTTGAACAGCCAGAGATAATATGTAAACAAATAGATGTGACTGTGTGCCCATTTATAAAAACGAGTTTTGAACTGGACTTGGCCTGAAGGCTGACATTTGCTTCTGGTGGGGCGCTGTAGGATAATGCACTGGACCACAAGATTGACAGTTCAAACCCACTAACTGCTCATCAGAAACCCTATACAGGGTCACTCTGAACTGAAATGGACTCAACAGCACTTAACCATAGCAAGAACAACTCACTAATATATCATCCCTGGCTGCTCTCACTGGGTTTTATAAATAAAGTATTAGGCCCACGCAACACAGGCTCATTTGCTTACATACTGCCCCTGGGAATTTTGTGCTCTAATAGCAAAGCTGAGTAATTGCAAAGGGGTATCTGGCCCGTAAAGCTGGAAACACTTCTTGTTGTTCCTGTTAAGTGCCATAGAGTTGGTTCCCCTGTATAGGGTGTCCAAGGAGCAGCTGGTGGGTTTGAACTGCCAACCTTGTGGTTCACAATCCAGTGCTGAACCTATAGCACCACACCAGGAGTCCAAAAAATACTTATCTACTGATACTTAGGAGTCCTGGTGTGGCACTATGGCTTAATGTGCTTGACTGTAATGTAGGTTTGAACTGAACGGTCAGTGGTTCAAGCTCACCAGCCGCTCCTTAGAAACCCTATACAGGGTCGTTATGGGCTGGAGCCTACTTGACAGCACTTCACAAGAATGACAACTGACAATTAAGGAGCTCCCGTAGTGTAGTGGGTTACAAACTGGGCTGGTAACTGCAAGGCCATCGGTTCAAATCTACCAGCTAGCTACTCCATGCGAGAAAGATGAGGCTTTCTGCTCCTGTAAAGATTACAGCCTCAAAAACCCTGTGTTGTTGGTGTTGTTGTTAAGTGCCGTCGAGTTGGTTCTGACCCATAGTGACCCTGTATAGGGTTTCCAAGGAGCAACTGGTGAGCTTGAATCATCGACCTTGTAGTTCAAATGACTTTGCAGTCTGTCACATTACCCAACAGCGGCACATCAGGACTCCACCGGAAACCCTATGCAGGGTCGCTATGAGTTAGAATGAATCCACAGCACATAACCACCACCACCACCATAGACAAATAGCAAATAAAATTTGCTGACCTCTGCTTTAGAAGAGGCTGTCATCTTTATGAGCACCAGCCTTGTGGTGCAGTGATTAAAGCACCCGTCTGCCAACCAAGAAGTCGATGATTCAGACCCACCAGCCACTCTGAGAAAGATGTGATAGTCAGCTTTCATAAAGGTTTACAATCTTGGAAATTCCATGGATCAGTTCTGCTGTGTCCTATAGGGTCGCTCTCTATAAGCCGGAAACTTGACAGCAGTGAGATTTTGGTGCTTTAGAAGGAACTACCAGATGACAGGAAATATGGGGAACAGAGGGACTAGTTAACCAGCCAGGAGGAACCAACCAGCTGAAGTCAGCCTGGGGGATTTTCTTTGAGCCAAAGGGCCACAGGTCAACAATGTGCTAAAAAGAGGAGGAGTAAAGAGAGACTGAAGGGACATGAAGAGACTTTTTGGAACCCAGTTCTAACACTTTGAGTGTAATAAGTCACTTTTGAGACAGTTAGGGAAATGGGAATTTGAAAAGCATATTGCGGTTGACTACAAAAATCCCCCACAGTTTTGGAGATGTGTAAGTAATAGAGAAATTATGCAAGACGTAGAATTACTTTAAAATATTTCAGCAAAATAAAAATTAAATTAAAAGTCAGGAAGGTAGCCTTGAAGACATTATCCTGAGTGAAAGAAGTCAATCGCAGAAGACCCCATAGTGTGTGATTCCATTTACATGAAATGTTCAGGACAGGCAATTCCACAGAGACAGAAAGTCCACTCGTGGTTGCCAGGGGCTGGAGGAGGGAAATGGGAGTGACTGCTAACAGGCTCGGGGGTTTCCTTTCAAGGTGATTAAAATGTTATGGAATTGAACTTTTCAGTCTAGGAGCGGAGGTCCCTGGGACCATCAAGGGAGAAGAGCGGAGAGCGGGACCCTACCCAGAGAAGCAGTGATGCCTGAGATGGAGGCAGAGACAATGATGTGGAGAGATGGAGCAGTTGGGGACTTTAGACCCAGAGAGGGAGAGGGGCTGTGTGCTGATGATCGGCGGGGGGACAGGCTTGTAGTGTATACTCTTTGGTTGGTTGATGATGAATGGAGGGGATTGTAACCATGGCAATGAAACGATATACAATAGGATGAATGTAAAGCTAGTGTTCTCCCATGTAAACGATCACATAATTCACAATAAAACATTTTTTTAATGTTATGGAATTGGTAGTTGCACAACCTAGTGACTACACTGAAAAATATTGGATTATGCACTTTAAATAGGTGAATTGTATCCTATGTGAACTATATCTCAATAAAAACTGGAAAACCAAACCAGTTGCTGTTGACTTGACTTCAGCTCATGGTGACCCCAGGGGTTTCAGAGAAGAACTATACTCATAAGATTTTCAATGACAGTGACCTTTTGGAAGCAGATTACCAGGCCTTTCTTCTGAGGTGCCTCTGAGTGTGTTCAAAGCATCATAATTACTAGCTGAAAGGTTAGAGATTGGAGTCCACCCAGAGGCTCCTCGGAAGAAAGGCCTGGTGATCTACTTCTGAAAAATCAGCCGTGAAAAACCCTAAAGAGTACAATTCTACTCTGACACACATGTGGTCGCCCTGAATCAGGGTTGACTCCAAAGCAACTGACTTATATCTCAACAAAGCTCTTTAAAATAAAATAATAAGACACATACCCATACATTCCCACCAAAAAAATTTTTTTTAAGAAATGAAGAGAGTAGGTAAAGCAACTGAGACCAACTCTTAATAATCATAGGGTCTGAGAGATGGGCATATGGTAGTAGGGACTATTGTATAATGCAACTACTATACAAAACAACCTTTTGAGGATGTTTGAAATTGTCATCATGAACAATGTGAATACAACTTAGCCTTGTTGTTAAGTGCTGTCGAGTCGATTCCTACTCATAGCAACCCTGTATAGGGTTTCCAAGGAGCAGCTGGTGGGTTTGAACTGCCAACCTTGTGGTTTGCAGTCCAGTGCTGATCCTACAGAGCCACACCAGGAATCCACAAGTTAGAAAGGAAGGGAAATAATGGAACCAGGGGCAGGGTCTGCCCATGGTCTCCCATGGCAGTGAGACAGTATCTAAGTACAAGATGAGCAAGGGGTTCGCTTTGAGGCCCACATGTCAGGCTGACCACAGGCTTGGTTTCCCCAGACTCCAGTCAGTGGGGAGGATGGTAGCCAATCACCTAGGCCTGAGATTCACCTGGACTAATGGGTTTTCAGAGGGAATGTTTCCACAGGAGGAAACCAGGGAGGAGTGAACCAAAATCATGTTCCTGAGTACATCACTAGATTTCATGGACCTCATTCTACTTGAGGTCCCTGAGTGGTATAAAAGGTTGACAGATCAAACCCAACTGGTGGTACCACAGAAGAAAATTCTGGTGATCTTTTTCTGTAAAGATAATTGCTATGATAATCCTATGGAGCAATTCTACTCTGTATCACACGGGGTTGCCATGAATCGGAATGGATTTGATGATGACTGGTTTTTGGTTCTATTTGGTGTGAAGCAATTTCTGTGGCTAGGGCTGTTCAAAGAGAATCCCTGTTTCCCCATTCACCAATATCATCACAGACACCTGACTTTGAATAGCAATGACTGTGTGGCCTGTGGCAAGCTACTGCCTTCTCTGACCTCAGTTTTCAGCCCTGAGGAATGGAGGCAACATGGAGCACACCTTCTATACAACCTCAAGCTCCTGAAAAGCAGAGAAAGGCCCCACTTGTCCTGCTTGATCTCCAGCATCAGGCACAGAGGTGGCAGCATGTGGACTTGTAGACATTTGTTGAACAACTAAATATTTGAAAATGCCTTTAGCTTAGCGCCTCTATTTTTCTATGGAATTACTATCAGTTGCAGGGATGACTGGGGACATTTTGCTTGGCTAGAAAACCCGGCAGAACCGGAGCCCCAAGGAGGGTGTGGGAGGGGTAGGCTAGGTCTGAGCCAGAGGAACAGTGTGACGAGGCCTTTCCACTCCGTGGTCAGACTCCTGGGCCTGGAGAGCCGTAAAACAGCTCTGCTGAAACTGGAAACATTTTCCTTTAATATGTTCCTGGAGGCGTTGGCAGGGCCTGCAAGGAAAATTCCAGGGGAATAAAGAGAAAGGGCTTCAACATCCACCAAGGGCCAGGGAGGGAGAACAGAGCTGTCCTTGGGGGGAGGCCACAAGTCCAGGCAAAGCCTGTCAGCACAGTCCCTGGGGCTGGGAGGCTCCGGCAGATGGTCAGACCCCCCAGAGCCCTGCGGTGGCAGGGACGCCGGGTGGCCTGGCTGGTCGGAGATGGCTCTCCAAAGGAATTCGTATAAAGTGGCCTTGAGACAGTCCCACCCAGTTCAGCAGCCCACAGGACCCTGTAGTCTGGTGAGGGAGGCTCCCAAGGTCCCACGGCTTTGCTGGGCCTCGGCTTATACCACCGCCCCGGGAGAGGATCTGAACTCCTCAACCTCACATCCCCAACCATGTGAACTGAGCCCCAATGCACCCAGTTCCAGGCCCCCACCTTGTTCTCTGTTGCCTCTATGCCTTACCCATGCTGGCCCCCACCCAGAGCACCCTTTGTGGTCTCTTACTTGGTTGATTCTTAACCTCCTTCAGGAAGTCCCTTGTCCTGATGCTCTTAATCATCTGTGTGCTGTCCATCCCAGCTCCAACCATGCTAGCATGTATTAAGGAGGAATTTCTGGGCTATAAATCCTGAGTCATCACTTCAGGGGTGAGGAAGGTGGGGTGGGGCTATCAGGGGACTGGGAAGGGGAGAAGTTTCTCAAAGCTTGTCTTAGAGGTTGGCATGTCCCTTTATCACAACTGTGTCTATCTTGAGCACCTACTATGTGCTAAGAGTAAACTACAGCCCCTCCCTCATGAACACATAAACAAAGAAAACAATTTCAAAGAGTAACAAGCATTTGGGAGAAAGCTGAGTGAAGATATTTTTACTCAGGAATCATGGAGGCCCCAAAAGGCTGTGACATTTAAGCTGAGACAAGAAATCGCCAGCCACATGAATATGTAGGAAGAGCATTCCAGATGGCACGTGCAAAGGCCCTGAAGTACGGCATGGCTTGGCTGTTGGAGGAACAGTGAGGAGGCCTGTACGGTTGGAGCAGAATAAGTGAGAGGGGAAAGGGAGCTGGAGGGGTAAGCCCAGGTCAGATCATCACGCTTGGAGGCCACAGTGATGGATTTTGTTCCAAAAGCAATGGGGAGCCATGCAGGGTGTGTGAGCAGGGGAGGGCTGCAGTCTGATTTATTATTTGGAGATGTCCCCTGTGGCTGCTGTGGTAGTAAGGCTATGAGGCAGGAATCCAGCATCCAGGCAGGAATCAGCAGGGCTGGGACAAGGACAGGGCCATTGGGTGGGGACAAATTGTTGGATTAGGATGTTTTGGAGGACAAGATCTGCTGACGTTCTGGACACGCAGCACGAGGACTCAAAAGGAGCCTTGAATGCCTCCAGTCTCCAGCATGGCTCTGAGTGGACCAATCAGTATGTTTCCGTGAGATGAGAAAGACCGGGAGAGAAGTCAGGTCATTTCAAGCCTGCTTGGCACTCAAGGTGTCTGGGCTGGGCTAGACATCATGGACGAACAGGGCCTTTGACGCCAGGCCTGATGGGGTACCCTGGGGAAGGGTAGCAGGGGTGTAGCCGGGCCCTTGACCCCAACCTCTGAGCTGTGCAAACAGGGTGGGGACCCACTATTTTCCGATCCCTGGTCCCTTGTTTTCCAGCTGGAAAGGAGGCCCAAGTCAAAGAGTCCAGATGTGGAGCTGGCCTCAGCCCCGGCACTATGTGGTTTGAGGCGGCCCTGTGCCTAAGTCACTCCCGCCAGTCAGCTCCGTGTGGCCCCACTGGCCGCAGCCTGGCCGGGTCTGGGGGACAGGATGGCTCTGTGTTTGCATCCTGGCTGAAACTGTAAAAGTTATAAAAATAGTCACCAGGACCAGGGCTGAACCGCACCCACCGGCTCCAATCCAGAGCTGATTGGAAAAACAGACCCCGAACTTGAGCAAGCTGCAGGATACACCAAGGGGCCTATTCAGGAGCAGAAGCCAGGGTCAACATGGTGACTCAGTTTCCTATCTAGAATGTGGGACATTCCTCTATCAGTGAGTCCTCACTCAAGGTCTAGTGGGCTCAGCACTGGGACTCAGTGGGACCAGACAAGGCTGGTCTTGTCCTGCAGGGCTGCCAGCTCAGTGGATTCACTGGAGAACCCCATGGGGTGGAGGGTAGACAGAGGTCTGTGTTGCCAACTTTCATCTTCAGGTCAGGCTGTATGGGTTCAAATCCTGCTTCTGCCCCTGAGACCTCAGACAAGAGACTTCCTGTCACCAGGCCTCAGTTTTCCATCTGTACATTGGGTTGAAACAGAGCATCCACTTAAGGCGGTATCTTAGTTTCCTAGAGCTGATGTAACAGAAATACCGCAAATGGGTAGGTAGCTTTCAAGAAAAGGAATTTATTGTCTCACAGTGCTGGAGGCTGAAAGTCCAGTTCAGGGCATTGGTCCTGTTGATTCGTTCCTTTTCAGTCACCCAGAGCCCTCTTGGGTTCCTTGGCCTTTAGATGATCCTCATATAGAGTCTGTATTCCCCTGGACTGTGTGTGTGTGTGTGTCCAAACAACAACATGTCCAAAGTATGTGAAATGAATTCTAGCCAGTCTCTCTTTTGAGGAACATTCTAGCTGTACTTCATTCTGGCAGCCTATGGTATAGTTAATATTCTTTGCCAACATTGCAATTCAAACACATCAGTTCTTCTTCTTTGTTGTTGTTGTTGTTGTTGTTGT
>NW_006408892.1:1677258-1697290 GCF_000296735.1 Chrysochloris asiatica | reverse complement strand
CCCCCAGCTTGAGAAATGCTGACCACGTTCTTCCCTTTTGGTTTTCTAGTTCCAAATCTTTGCATATTTTATTATAGTATTTGGTTTTATCTTCTCAAGCTGATCTTTAAAATTTTCTGTTCAGCTCTTGGACCTCTTCAATTCTTCTTAGGCCTTCTTTATTCATTGTCCAACTTTCACATGCATAAGAGGAGATTGAAAAAAATATGGCTTGGGTCAGGCATACCTTAGTCCTCAAAGTGACATCTTTGCTCTTTAATACTTTATACAGGTTTTTGTTGTAGATTTGTGCATTGTAGTATGTCATTTGATTTCTTGCCTGCTGCTTCTATGGGCATAGATTATAGATCCGAGTAAAATGAAATCCTTGGCAACTTCAATTTTTCTCCACTTACCATGATGCTGCTTATTGGTCCAGATGTGAGGTTGTTTTCTTTATGTTGAGGTGTAATCCATACTGAAGGCCATGGTCTTTGATGCTGCAAGTCTTTGAAAGCAGAGAACACTAGAAAGATGTTTACCTGTGTTTTATTGACTACCCAAAGTCATTCTACTGTGTGTATCATAAAAAATCTGGATAACATTGTGAACAATGGGAATTCCAGAATACTCAATTGTGCTTCTGAGGAACCTGTAGGTAGACCAATGGGCAGTCATTCAAATAAGGGGCCACTGTGTGGTTTTAAATCAGGAGTGTACCCTGTGCGGCAGCGTTGTATTCTTTCACCATACTTATTCAATCTGTATGCTGAGCAAATCATCCAAGAAGCTGGGTTCTATGACGAGGAACGTGGCATCGGGATTGAAGGAAGACTCATTAAAAACCTGATATGCAGATGACACAACCTCACTTACTGAAAGGGAAAAAGACTTAAAGCACTGATTTTGGTTGTTGTTGTTGTTGTTGTTAGGTGCTGTAGAGTAGTTTCTGACCCATAGTAACCCTATGTACAACAGAACCAAAACCCACCTTGTTCTATACCATCCTCACAACTGATACTACACTTGAGTCCATCACTGCTGCCACTGTGCCAATCCATTAATTGGGGGACTCCCTCTTTTTCACTGACCCTCCACTTTACCAAGCATGATGTCCTTCTCCAAGGACTGGTTCCTGCTGAAAATACATATAAAGTTTGAGAGACAAAGTCTTACCATCCTGGCTTCTAAGGAGCATTCTGGTTGTATTTCATCCAACTCAGATTTGTTTGTTTTTCTGGCAGTCCATGGTACCTTTACCATTCTCGAACACCATAACTCAAATTCATCAATTCTTCTAGGTCTTCCTTATTCATTGTGCAACTTTCACATGCATATGACACTTGAAAATATCATGGCTTGGGTCATGTTTTCTTTGCATTGAGGTGCAACCCGTATCAAAGGTTGTGGTCTTTCATCTTTATCAGTTAAGTATTTTAAGTCCTCTTCGCTTTCAGCAAGCAAGGTTGCATCATCTCCGTATTGCAGGCTGTTAATCTGACGCCACATTCTTCATATAATACAGCTTCTTGGATTATTTGCTCAACATACAGATTGAATAAGTATGCTGAAAGAATAAAACCCTGGTGCACACCTTTCCTGATTTTAAGCACTTCACTGTTCCTTGTTCTGTTCCAAATGACTGCTTCTTGGTCTATGTACAGATTACTTATGAGCACAATTAAGTATTAGGAAATACTCATTCTCGGCAATGTTGTCCAAAACTTGTCATGTTCCACATAGTCAAAAGCCTTTGCATAGTCAATAAAGCACAGGTAAACATCTTTCTGGTGTTCTATGCCTTCAGCCAAGGTTTATCTGATGTCAGCAATGGTATCATTCATTCCACGTCCTTGTTTGAATCTGTCTTGAACCTCTGGCTGTTCCCTGTCAATGTACTGTTGCAGTTGTTTTTAAATGATGTTTAGCAATATTTTACTTGCATGTGATAGTAATGATATTGTCCAATGATTTCTGCATTCCATTGGGTCACCTCTCTTTGGAATGGGCAAAAATATGGAACTCTTCTAAACAGTTGGCCAGGTAGCTGTCTACCAAATTTCTAGGCATAGATGAGTAACTGCCCTAAGTGCTGCATCAGGTTGATGAAAGATTTCAATTTGTATTTCATCAATTCTGGAGCCTTGTTCTTTGCCAATGCCTTCAGTGTACCTTGGACTTCTTTCTTCAGTATCATTGGCTCTTGATCATATGCTACCTCTTGAAATGGTTGAACATCAACCATTTCTTTTTTATATAGTGACTGTATGTATACTTTCTATCTTCTTTTGATGCTTTTTGTATCATTCAACAATTTGCCCAGAGAATTCTTTAACATTGCAAGTCAAGGTTTGAATTTTCTCCTCAGTTCTCTCAGCTTGAGCAATGCTGAGCATTTTATTTTGGTTTTCTAACTCCACATCTTTGTACATTTCTTTATAATATTCAACTTTGCTCTCTTGAGCTGCCCATTGAAATTTTCTGTTCAGCTCTTTTACCTTCTCATTTCTTCCACTTGCTGTGTTGGAGAACAAGTTTGAGAGTCTCTTCTGACAACCATATTGGTCTTTTCTTATTTTTTGCCTTCTTTATGATGTTTTTGATATCATCTCACAACTCTTCTGGTTTTCAGTCTTTAGTGTCTAATGCATCAAATCTGTTCTTCAGATAATCTCTAAATTCTGGTGGAATATGTTCAAGGTTATATTCACTGGCTTCACTGTTGTTGTTGTTAAGTGCCATTGAATTGGTTCCAACTCATAGCAACCCTAGATAGGGTTTCTCAGCAGCACCTGGTTAAGTGGTTGATTTATTATAAATTTGCATAATAGTGGTATTAACTGATCTTCCTTTTGTTGTTGTTGTGAGGTGCCATTGAGTCGGTACTGACTCATAGCGACCCTATGCACAACAGAACGAAAAACTGCCTGGTCCTGGGCCAACCTCACAATTGTTGCCATGCTTGAGTCCATCGATATTGCCAATTGGCCAGTCCATCTCACTGGGGGGTCTTCCTCTTTTTCTCTGACCCTCTACCTTACCAAACATGATGTCCTTCTCCAGTGACTGGTTCCTCCTGACAATATGTCCGAAGTATGGCAGACGAAGTTTGACCATCCTGACCTCCAAGAAGCACACTGGCTGCACTTCTGACACAGATCTGTTGGTTCTTTTGGCAGCCCATGGTACTTTCAATATTCTCCTCCAACACCATAACTCAAAAGCATCAATTCTTCTACGGTCTTCCTTATTCACTGTCCAGCTTTCGCATGCATATGAAGTTATTGAAAATACCATGGCTTGGGTCAGGCACACCTTAGTCCTCAAGCTGCCATCTTTGCTTTTCAACACTTTAAAAAGTTCTGTGCAGCAGATTTGCCTAATGCAATATGTCATTTAGGCATATAGATAATATCCTATCACAGACAGCATTTTACTTCAAGGTAGATCTTGAAATGTTCTGTTTAATGATAAATGCAACACAATTCCTCTTCACTTTGTCATTTCTGGCATAGTGAACCATGTGACTGTCAGATTCTAAATGGCCAGTACCATCCATTTCAGCTCTAGTGTGCCTAAAATATTGGTGTTTACGCGTCCCGTTTCATTTTTGACAACTTCCAATTTTCCCATATTCATCCTTTGTACATTCCACATTCCAATTATTAATGGGTGTTTTCAGCTGTTTCTTTTCATTTCAAATTGTGCCCCATCAGCAAATGAAGGTCCTGAAGGCTTTACTCCATTCATGTCATCATGGTCAACTCTACTTTGAGGAGGCAGCTCTTCCCAAGTCATATTTTGAGTGTCTTCCAACCTGAAGGTCTCATATTCCGGCAGTGTATCTGATAATATTCTGATTTTATTCATAATATTTCAATATTCAATACTCTGGTGCTGACAGTGTTTCACTGGTATTCATAAGGTTATAATGGCTTCTAATTCGGAAATAGTCACTTCTAGTTCTTCCCAGTCTGCCTTAGTCTAGAAGCTCACCTGAAACCTGTTCACCATGCGGGACCTTGCTGACATTCAAAATATCAGTGGCATAGTTTCCAACACCATAGTAGCATGCAAGTCACCACAGTGTGACAAAATGACAGAGGAGTAGTGGCACTTTCTGATAGGTGGTTTCAAGAATAAGAATTTATTGCCCCACAGTTCTGGTGGCTAAAAGTTCAAATCAGGGGTTTTGCTTTAAGAATTCCTTCCTGGTTGGTGGCGCCAGGCATTTCTTGGTTCCCTGGCTTACAGCTGATCCTCACAGGGTGTCTTTGTTATCTAATGTTGCTGTAACAGAAACATCACAAGTGGGGGGCTTTAACTAACAAATTTATTCTCTCAAAGTTTACGAGGCAAGAAGTCCAAATTCAGGGGAAGGAGGCTCTGTTGTTGCTGTTGTTGTTGTTAGGTGTTGTTGAGTTGGTTCCCACCTAAAGCGACCCTAATGCATAACAGAACGAAACACTGCCTAGTCTTCATCATCCTCACAACTATTGTTACACTTGAGCCCATTGCTGCTGCCACTGAGCCAATCCATCTACTTGAAGGCCTTCCTCTTTTTCATTGATCCTCCACTTTGCCAAGCATGATGTCCTTCTCCAGAGATTGGCCTCGCCTGATATT
This sequence comes from Chrysochloris asiatica, assembly GCF_000296735.1. NCBI lineage: Eukaryota > Metazoa > Chordata > Mammalia > Afrosoricida > Chrysochloridae > Chrysochloris > Chrysochloris asiatica. The sequence continues at coordinate 1,692,685 of NW_006408892.1, read as the reverse complement.
ATGTCCAAAGTATGAGACACGAAGTCTGGCCTTCTTGGCTTCTAAGGAGAATTCTGGTTGTACTTCTTCCAACACAGATTTGTTTGTCCTCTGGTGGTCCATGGTACTTTTAATATTCTTCTCTAATATAGTCTTAGGCTGGGTTTTCTAGAGAAGCAAAGCCAGTGAAATATGTGTATATATAAAGAGAGGTTGATATCCAGGAAATGGCTTATAATTATAGAGTTGCCAGTCCCCAGTAGAAGAGAAAGCAAGCTTTCCCTGTATGTCCATCATATTGGGAACAAGCCACACACCCCAAGAAAACATCCTTTCAATTGATTGGCTACTCATAGAAAATCATCATAGAGTTAACTATGCCTATATTAAGGTCCACCATGGGAATAATCACATTTCAATTGCCAACCTACTGGGAATCCTTGCCCAATTAAGTTGACACAAAACCATAATTATCACAAACACCATAAATCAAATGCATTGATTCTTCACTGATCTTCCTTATTCACTGTCCAACTTTCACATGTATATGAGGCTACTGAAAATACCACGTTTAAGTCAGGCACACCTTAGTCCTAGAAATGACATCTTTGCTCTTCAACTCTTTAAAGAGGTCTTGTGCAGCAGATTGGTCTAATGCAATACACGTTTGATTTTTTTTGACTGCTGCTTCTATGAGTGTTGATAGTGGATCCAAGTGAAATGAAATGTTTGACAACTTCATTCTTTTCTCCATTTATCATAATGGTATTTGTTGGTCCAGTGGTGAGGTGGTATAGTGCAACCCAGACTAAAGGCTGTGGTCTTTGATCTTCATCTATAAATATTTTGAGTCCTCTTCACTTTCTGTAAGTGAGGTTGCGTATGACAGGTTGTTAACGACTCTTCTTCCAATTCTGATGCCATGTTCTTCTTCTCAGATTATTTGCTCAGCGCACAGATAGAACATGTATGATGAAAGAATATAACCCTAGTGCACACCTTTGATGATTTTAAACCATTCAGCGTCCCCTTGTTCTGTTTGAACAACAGCCTCTCTGAGCTGTTGTTCCTCATGAGCACAATTAAGTATTCCAGAATACTCGTTCTCTACAATGTTGTCCATAGCTTGCCATGATCCATACAGTCAAAAGCCTTTACATAGTCAAAAAAAGTACAAGTAAACATCTTTCTGGTATTCTTTGCTTTCAGCCAAGATCCATTTGATGTCAGCAGTGCTTATACCTCGTTCCATGTCCTCATCTGAATCCTGCTTGAACCTCTGACAGTTCGCTGTCAATGTGTTGTTGTAGCCAATTTTTTAGTATCTTTAGCAAAATTTTAGGGGAAGGCTTTTTCTCTTTGTTGGCCCTGGGGAAAGGTCTTTGTCTCCTTTCACCATCTATATTGGCCCAGATTCCTTGGAGATCTCATGTGTCTTGGATCAACCTTTCTCTAGATCTAGGAGCTTCACAGTCTACAGACCCCAGGTTCAAATGGATCTTTGAACTCCATTCCCAACTCTTCTTTCTTGGTGATAGTAGGTCCCTCTGAGCTCTGCTTGCTTGTTTAATTTCTTATATCTCAAAAGTTGATTGGTTGGCTATGTGTTGTGGAGTCAGTTTGAACTCTTAGAGTTTCTGAGGCTGTAAATCTTTACAGGAGTAGAAAGCCTCATCTTTCTCCCATGGAAAAGCTAGTAGTTTCAAACTGCTGACCTTGACGTTAGCAGCCCAACTCGTCACCACTACGCTACCAGAGCTCCTTATATCTCAAAAGAAACTGGCTTAAATTACATACTAATCTGTATATTGAATTTGGCCTCATCCATATCATAGAAGTGAGGATTTAGAACACATGAGATCGGGGTTGATCACATCAGATCACACCATGGGGGCAGTTACATCATATTGGATGTCTCATGGTTGTGATTGTTATGCTGTGTTGTCAAGTGCTAAGTGCTGTTGAGTTAGTACCAACTTAGAGTGACTCTGTGAAGGGTTTTCAAGGAGCGGCTGGTGAGTCTGAGCAGCCAACCTTGTGGTTAGCAGTACAGTGCTTATCCTACTGCACCATGCCTAGACGACTTCTTAATTGATAACCCCCTGAGAGTCCTAGCCCAGTGATGTTGACACAGAACCAGAACTCTCACACATGGCATCTGTTTTCTCCTGTATGTGCATGTTTGGGTCTAATCTGCTCATTTTATCACTTTGTTGTTGTTAAGTGCCATCGAGTCAGTTCCGACCCATAGTGACCCTGTATAGGGATTTTTGAGGAGCAGCTGGTGAGCTTGAACCACCAACCTTGCAGTTCAAACAGCTTTGCAGTCTGGCGCTTAAAAACCCACAGCACCACACCAGGACTCCTTTTATAACTTGTTGTTTTTGTTGTTATGTGCCATGGAGTTGGTTCTGACTCATAGCGACCCTGTACAGGGTTTCCGAGGCTGTAAATCTTTACGGGAGCAGGACGCCTCATCTTTCTCCCATGGAACAGCTGGTAGTTTCCAACTGCTGACCGATTTGTAACCACGACACTATCAGAGCTCCTTTTATAACTTAGAAGTGATTAAATTTAGAATCTACCCTTCTTGTTGTTGTTAAGTGCCACTAAGTTGGTTCTGATCACCAACCGTATGGTTCAAACTGACTTTGTAGTCCAGTGCTTTATCCAGCAGCACCACACCTGGACTCCTTTCATAACTTAAGTTAATCATATTAACACAACAAAGAAAACCCTCTCTCCCAACAGGGCCATCCACAGCTAGAGAGCAAAGTTACCAACTCATGGTGACTTTATGTGTTACAGAGTAGAACTGTCCCATAGAGTTCTCTTTCTTGGCTGTGATCTTTACAGCAGCAGACCACCAGGCCTTTCCTCCATAGTGAGGCTGGGTGGGTTTAAATCACCAGCCTTTAATAGGTTAATGTTGTTATTGTTATTAAATGCCCATGAGTAGGCTCTGACTCACAGTGACCCTGTATTGGGTTTCCAAGAAGCAGCTGGTGAACTTGAACCACCAATCTTGCAGTTCAAGCTGACTTTGCAGAGCAGGACATCAACCCACAGTGCCAATCATTTGCAGCAACACCCAGAGATCTCTTCCACAAGTAGAGAGGTTAGAAATCCATAAAGTGTTTTTGTGTTTTTTTCCCACTTTTTTTTTTTTTTTTTTTTATGTTTTTATTATGAATTGAGTGAAAGTTTACAGGGCAGATCATCAGTTTTACATTCAACAAATCATATGCTTTGTTTCATTACAATGGTTATAATCCCCTCCATGTACCATCAATTAACAGGATTTCTCCCTATTCATTTTAGCTTTTTTTTTTTTTTTTTAACACTTAGACATATATAATAATTTAAACCACCAAAGGGCCCATTCTGCAAGTCTGCCTCCTGGCCATCAGTTCTCAATCTCTCTCTCTCTTTCCATGAATCTTGAGTCCTCAGCTGCTTCCTCTCTCCATGTCCCCATCTCTGCCTCCGTCTCTGGTGTCGCTGCTTCTCTGGATAAAGTCCCGCATATCGCTTGTGCTCTTCTCCCTTGATGGTCCTAGGGTCCTCTATTTGTGGACTGTAAGATTAACTACTCCCCAATTTTTGTTATAAAACTTCTACCTTTACATTTGTGACAGTAGCAATTAGTCATGATAACAATTATTCACTATTGAATCATATGACTCTTATCCATCTTTTTACCAGATCCATCTAAACAAGATGAAACTATTCATTAGGAGCTCTATCTCCCCACCACACACACTTTTGAACTAAACTCCTTCTTGAAACCTTGTAAGCCAGTCACTTTGTGCCTTTATCGCCCCCTCATTTTAGTTAGCCAATGTCTAAGTTGCCCGTCCCTATCTATCCTGTGTACAGAGAGTATTTATTGATACTTGATGTGAAGACTCCTTCCCTCTCTGTTGGTATTTTGAGCTACTACATCCATAAGTATAGGTCAAGTTCATTAAATTGTAGCATTTTACCCTCATTTCCTTTATCAAAAATTGTTGTGTGTGTGTGTGTTTTTTTTTAAATCCTCCTCTAGTTGAGTTCTGATTATCAAGCCATTGAGGCTAGGTCAAATGGGTACTATCCGCAGGTTTGGGTGTTCTTGTGCATCTCCCCTCATTTTGTATCAGCTGGATGCTTCACTCTCAGATCTAGTCCTCTGTGGCTATGTCCTTGTCCATGGGCTCAGGTATCCCCAGGTCTCACCTCACTTTGGACCAACCAGCCTGTCCTCGTCTCTCTCATCTCCAGGTCAACAGGACATGGTTGAACTCAGCCCATTTCTTTACTGCTGCCTTCCCCTCTCTTTCACTCGCCAGTAGACTTATGTGGTCACCAGCAAGCTTACATGCCTGCTCATATGTTCCCTTTGAGTTTCAGTCTTAGGGGGGCTATAATGTATTGTTGTTAATTGCCATCTAGTCTGCTCTGACTCATAACCACTCTGTATAGGGTTTCTGAGGCTGTAAATCTTTTCAGGAGCAGAAAGCCTCTCCCATGGATTAACTGGTGGGCTCCAACTGGCAACCTTGTGGTTCACAGTCCAGAAATGTATCTTCTTGTTGTTGTTAGGTGTTATCAAGTCAGTTCCAGTTCATAGTAACCTTATGCACAATAGAACAAAATACTGCCTGGTCCTGTGCCAACCTCACAGTCATTGCTACACTTGAGCCCAATGCTGCTGCCACTGTGTTCATCCATCTCGTTAGAGGTCTTCCTGTTTTACACTGACCCTCCACTTTACCTAGCATGCTGTCCTTCTCCAGAGTCTGGTCCTTCCAAGGTATGAGAGACAAAGTCTCATAGGGGGACACAATTCAATCCATACCAATAAATCACCATTATTCTGATAGCAACCTCCCTTTTAGACCATTTATGACCCAGCTTAGAGCACCAAGCACAAAACCTGATGCTCCAAGTTGTCTGGTCTGGGAGGCAGACTGGTTGTTTAAAATTGTTAATATTTAGCTGACTAAATATTAGTTCCTCTGATCCACCCCAGTAATTGGGGGTGAGATACAGTTCAATATGTGGAGTAAGAAGATGGTATTTCCTAGGATGGCTATGATCAGAAAAACAAAAAACAAGTTTTGGCGAGGATGTGGAAAAATTGGAACACTCATGCATTGTTTCTGGGAATGTAAAATGGTCCTGCCACTGTGGAAAATGAATGATTTGCCAGGTCCTCCAAAGAGTCAACACAGAATTACCACGTGAGCCTGCACTTCCACTCCTGGGTATCTTTGTGAATCATTTCAAATATGAGAATCAAAACAAAGACCCTTCCTAAGAGGTGGAGGTCAAATGTATCCCGAGTTTCACATTCTCCAAGCTGCTGTACCGCTCTGTTGCTGATACTGGCCACTGCCCCTCCCCTCAGCAATGTGCCTTTCGTGTTCAGCACTTCACTGCTACATCTCACAGAACGCAGGAGGCGTACTTACAGTGAAGTGGGTATCAGGGGTGTAACGGTATTACTACTCAGGACTCCTGGTGTGGCACTGTGGATTAATGCGCTGGACTGCAAAGTCAGTTTAGTCCACAAGGTCGGTGGTTCAAGCTCAACAGTCGCTCCTTGGAGCTGACTTGTTATGGGTGGGAACTGATTCAATGGCACTTAACAACAAGTACTCAGGATCAGGGTCAACAGACTACAATTCTGGATGGGAATCAGGAAACATGCAGGTAAAATCTGGAAAGTTCCCTTAAAGTGAAGAGCACACCGTTCCCTTCTTCAAGGCAGGCCAGCTCTCTCAGTGTCTCTCCACTATGCAAGCAAGCTGACTGTTGTCTCTGCCTCCTCTCAGCCCCCTCAAGACAGGTTCCCTCTCTACTGTACAGGCCTCTCTGCCTTCAGTCTCCCTGTCATCGGCCTCTACATGGGTAACTGACCCATCTCATTGCCAAGGTGGCAGCTATGTTCAGTGTTCTTAGCAGCAGGTTTCTGTTAACACGGACTCTGCTTCAGGGTCCCTCCTGGGCTTGTCACTACTACAGGGTCTCTTCCAAGTCTTTAGCATTACAGCTTTATTAGGAGGTTCCCTGCCTCTTCTCGCTCTTCTTCCTTCTTGCCTCTCTTGTCTTTTTATCTCTTTCTCTTCTTTCTTTCAGAATGTCTGTGGAGTTGGCTGCATATATAAGCAAAATCCTTGTTAATTTCAAGGCAGAACCATCCCAGCAGGGCCACAAATTGACCAATCACTTCAGTTCACCGTAGTCACTTCATTTGCATGTTATTGTTGTTGTTGGGTGCTACTGAGTCAGTTCCAACTCCTAGTGAAGGAAACACTGCCTGGTCCTGTGCCATCCTCACAATTGTTATGTTTAAGCCCATTGTTGCTGCCGCTGTGTCAATCATGTCTTTGAGGGTCTTCCTCTTTTGCTCTGATCCGCTACTTTACCAAGCATGATGTCATTTTCCAGGAACTGGTTCCTCCTGATAACATGTCCAAAGTAGATGAGATGAAGTCTTGCCATTCTTGCTTCTAAGGAGCATTCTGACTGCATCTCTTCGCAGACAAATATGTTTGCACCAATTCCTGGAAGGTAAATAAAACAGATCACTCACAGAGTGGTTTTATACTTTTTCACTCCAGGTCCAGAGAAAAAGTATAAAACCATCAAGTTGTTTACAGTTGACCTATCAATCTGAAGAAAAGTAAACAAACAAACAAAAATCCGAGGTAGAAAATTAGAGCAAAGGTAACTTCTCAGGGATTAGGGGGACAAATCTCTCAAGATGTTTTTCCAAATAACCAAGGCAAAAGATCACATAAAGGAACTCACTTCACCACAGAACCAATACCCAAGAACAATGAAAACACATACTCAACCAAATACATGTACTTGAGTGTTCATTACAGCGCTATTCACAATAGCATAAAGAAAGGCAACAGCCCACACATTGTCCATCAACAGATGAATGAGTAAATATAATGTGGTCCATCCATACAATGGAATATTGTTGTTGTTAATTGCCATAGTGGTCTAACTCATAATGATCCTGTATAGGGTTTCCGAGGAGTGGCTGGTGAGTTTGAACCACCGACCTTGCGGCTCAAACCAACCGTCAAGTTGAGTGCTTATCTTATGGCACCACACCAGGAATCATAATCAGCCATAAAGAGGAATGCAACACTGGTACATGCTAACCATGGATGAACCTTGAAAACACTACACTGAATAAAAAATGCCAGACCCAAGAGACTGTGTGATTCCATTTATATGAAATGTCCAGAACAGGTATAGCCTTTGTTGTTATTGTTGTTGGTACCGACTCACAGCGATCCTATGTACAACAGAGCAAAACACTGCCCGATCCTCGGCCAACCTCACAATTGTTGCCACGCTTGAGCCCATTGATGCTGCCACTTTGCCAATCCATCTCGTTGAGGGTCTTCCTCTTTTTCTCTGACCCTCCACCTTACCAAACATGATATCCTTCTCCAGTGACTGGTCCCTCCTGACAATATGTCCAAAGTATTACAGACGAAGTCTGGTCATCCTGGCCTCCAAGGAGCCCTCTGGCTGCACTTCTTCCAACACAGATCTGTTTGTTCTTTTGGCAGCCATGACTCTTTCAATATTTTCCTCCAACACCATAACTCAAAGGCATCAATTTTTCTATGGTCTTCCTTATTCACTGTCCAACTTTTCACATGGATATGAGGTTATTGAAAGTAACATGACTTGGGTCAGGCGCACCTTAGTCCTTAAACTGACCTCTTTGTTCTTCAACACTTTAAAGAGGTCTTGCACATCAGATTTGCCTAATGCAATACATCGTTCGATTTCTTGACTGCTGCTTCCATGAGTGATGATGGTTGAGCCAAGCAATTTGAAGTCTTTGACAACTTCAATCTTTTCTCCATTTATATGGCTGTTGTTGATTGGTCCAATGGTGAGGATTTTTGTTTTCTTTACATTGAGATGCAACCCATACTGAAGGCTGTTATATCCATAGAGACGTAAAGTAGATTATTTGTTGCCTAGGGCTGGAGGACCCCCAACAAAATGGGCTGACATGGTGGCAGCAACGATGGGCTCAAACATAACAATAATTGTGAGGATGGGCTAGGACCCAGCAGTGTTTTGTTCTGTTGTGCACAGGGTCACTATGAATCAGAAGTAACTCGACAGCACCTAACAACAACAGGACTGGGAGAAAGAAGCAGTGGGAAGTGGCTGCTAATAGGCAGACTGCTAATATCTGTTTTTTTGTTGTTAAGTGCTGTTGAGTTTGTTCCAACCCATAGTGACCTTGTATAGGGTTTCTGAGGAGCAGCTCGTGAGCTTGAACCTGACCTTGCAGTTCAAAAGGTTCTGCAGTCTGGTGCATTAACCCACAGCACCACACCAGGTTTAGGGTGATGGAAAAGTTTGGAAAAATAGATGGTAGTAGTGGTTACATACATACATACACACTCAAGATACTTGTGGTCCTGAGAAAATGTCATAGCTCTCTTTAAGCTTCAGTTTACTCTCTTTGGGCTTCAGGTACCACTAAGGGTCTTAGTTGCTGTACCAATGCAGACCATTCCCAATGATTATGTATTTGCCAATTTTGATTCTTTGGGGTGCGCAGGGGACCTGGAGGCCAGGAGCCGAACATTCCTGAACAGCCTAGGAACCAGCAAGAGAGTGAAGAGGCCTCTCCCATGGGCTGTTGGCACCTTCTCTCATGCTGGCTGTTTGGAAATAACAGGCTGGCGGCGGCGCCCACTGACTGTTCCAGGCAAAGTCTATTTCCTTTCCATGTTCGAGGTTGCTGGGTGCCCAGGGGAGGTCAGGAGGCCAGCACAGTAGGCAGGGTGCCTGCTGGGCTTGGAAGTACCCTGGTGGGCAAAGGCAGTAAGAAGGGTCTCAAACACAGCCCTTTGGAGATGGAGGTGGAGAGTGGAAGTTTGGCATGTGACTCCCTGAAGCTAGTTAGACCTAGCAGTACAGTGGAATGGGACACATACTGAGGAAGAGTCTAGGGGTGGGGGAGATTTTTTTTCTTTTTTTGGTCAGGGCTATTTAGCCTTGGCTCTACTATGTTCGTTTTATTGGAATCTGGTCACTCCAGCGGGGGCTGATCTACTCCTCCAGACCCAGAAGCCGACTCAGAGCCTGAGCCTGGCCCATAGGAACAGTCTAGCCACTGTCAACCATAATTGGCTCAGGGATGGGGGTGGGGCCTGGGCTGGGCCAATGAGAGTCATCCCTGAGATATTTGCTATTGTTTCTGTTGTCTTGGGGCTGGGAGATTTGAGCCAGGCACAGCAGGCCCATCGTTGCCACCCCAAGGGACAAAAAGATCCCTAATTAGGGACTCCAAACCACAGTAAGATTCCACTTCACACCCAAGAGGGTGATCATAATCATAATAAAATTATGAACATTTAAGAAACAGAGAATAATAAATGTTGATGAGGCTATGGAGAAATTGAAACCCTCGTGCTTTGCGGGTAGGGATGTACAGTGGTACATTCACTGTGGACAATCGTCTGGCAGTTCCTCAGTAAGTTAAACATCGAATTACCATATGACCCAGTATATACCCAGGAGAAATGAATCAGGGCCTTAGACAGAAACCTACACACTAAGACAGCACTTTCCATGATATCCAAAAGGATATCAAAAGAACCCGTGTCCACCAGCAGATGATGGGTAAGCATTCATACAATGAAGTATAATTCAGTCATAAGAAGAAATGAAGCTCCGATACATGCCATAGTGTGTGTGAACCTTGAAAATGTTATGCTGAGGGAAAGAAGCTAGACAGAAAAGAACACAAATTGTATGACTCTGTTTATATGAAATGTCCAGAACAGGCAAATCCAGAGAGACAAAGAGTGGTTGCCAGGAGGGGAAATGGAGAATGACTACTAATAGGTATGAGGTTTCTTTTGGCGGGGGGATGAGAATGTTTTGGAACTAGACAGAAATGGTGGTTGCGCAACATGGTGGTGGTGTTGTTGTTAAGTGCTGTCGAGTCAGTTCTGACTCATAGCGACCCGATATAGAGTTTCTAAGGAGCAGTTGGTGAATTTGAACTGTCGACCTTGTGGTTTGCAGTCCAGTGGTGATTCTACAGAGCCACAAAGGGGTCCGCACAACATGGTGAATGTACTAAATCTGACAAAGTTGTACATTTTTAAGTGGTTAAAATGGTGACTTTCATGCTACCTGTAATTTACCACAATGAAAAGAAGAGCAAACGAGCTGAGGGAGACAGAAACAGTTTCTGGCAGCCATCATTTGGAGCCCTGGATCCAGCCATTCCTGAAGGCTACACTACCTCTGGTCTTTTTGAGTATGAAGCCACCACATTCCCAGGTCCCATTTCCTATTACTCTTCAGATGAGAGTAGCCCCCATGAAAGCCGATGAGGACAGGTGTTTCAGAAGAGTCAGTACCCACCGGTCTCTGTTTTCTCTTTTGTGAGGTGGGGTGGGTAAGGGTCATCTACAACAGCAACATCCAGTCCTGTTCTGTCTGTGTTCCTGGTTTGTCCCCACGTTTGCCCCATGAAGGAAACTTTCTGGGCTCAAAGAAGGGAAGAAATTGAAGGGAGTAACAGATACGCTGCGGCACTGCATCATGTCTGGATGCAACAACTAGGCCCCAGGAGGCGGGGACTGGGTGCTGACAAGCATCCAGCAGGCCTGGGTTGGAGTCTCATTTCTGTTCTAGTGTGTTTCTGGTCTAGGGCTTCCATTCCCCAAGCCTCAGTTTCCCCTCTCTAAGACAGGCTAGCTGTCACAGGGGAATTAGTTCATACAAAAATGTGTCTACTTTCCGGGTGTTGAAGGAATCCAAGCTGGGCTGCTGGTGAAGGAGGGCAGCAGGCACAAGAGCAGAAGCTGGGCCGATGGCAGGAGTCTGGCCTCCCATCCACTGTGTTGCTGTTGGCCTTTAAAGACATGTATGCAAAAGTAACTCTTGCCTCTTTCCACTTGCCGAGCACAGGGCGTACTGGCGCGTCGGTGGAGGTTGGCACTGTCTCCTGGTACTGGACAGCCTCTCAGGGCTCTGGCATGAGGATGTGCTAAACATTTGGTGGCTAGCCAACTTAGGAGGCAACTGTGGCATGGTCCTCCTCTCCCATGGCTTCCCAGAGAGGGAAGGAGGAAGCATCTCCTGGCTCCAGTGGCCTCAGGAAGTTCAGCTCAGACAGTTGACAGATGGGATGTGGTTGAGAGGGTGGTTCTGGTGGGGTCCACTCTGAGACTCCATTCCAGTGACATCTTAGATGAGGTGTTCTCAACCACTGTGGCTTTGTCCCTCTGGGGTCTTGAGGCTTCCACCATTCTGTGGTTCAGTGGTCTGTGATTTGACACTATGGGCCCTGTGGTTCTTAGACAGCTGAGCTGAGGGAGAAACAGACACAACCATCATTTGGGGCCTGAAGTCTTCCCTACCTCTGATCTTTTGTGATTCTAATTCTCTATGATATTATGAATGTACGATTCCTTACTTCTGTGTTCCTTGTCCTGTGGCCCCAGGATTCTATGATTCTTTAGAACTCCGTGGCTCTACTGCTGCTAATTGCCACCAAGTCGGGGCGCTGACTTGTGGGGACCCCATGCAGAACAAAATGAGAAGTTGCCTGGTCTTTTGCCATCTTCACAATCACTAGTATGCTGGAGTTCCTGGTTGTAGTCACTGTGTATTTATGAGGCTCAACGCCACACTGCCTGGTGTGGCGCTGTGAGTTAATGCGCCAAACTGCAATGTCATCTGAACTGCAAGGTTGGCGGTTCAAGCTCACCAGCTGCTCCTCAGAAACCCTATGCAGGGTAGCTATGGGTCAGAATCGACTTGATAGCACTTCACAACAACAACAGCAATGCCAGACTGCAAAGCCATTTGAACTGAAGGTTGGTGGTTCAAGCTCACCAGTGGCTCCTCAGAAACCCTATACAGGGTTGCTATGGGTCGGAATCAGCTTGACGGCACTTAACAACAACAACAACTTTTAGCACTGGTAGTGTAGTGGTTACGAATTGGGCTGCAAACTGCAAGGTCAGCAGTTAGAAACTACCAGCTGTTCTGTGGGAGAAAGATGAGGCTTTCTGCTCCTGTAAAGATTTACAGCCTGGGAAACCCTGTACAGGGTCGCTATGCGTCAGAACCGACTCCACGGCACATCACCACCACCACTTTTAGCAGTGTGCCAGACAAGATTCTGTTATGACCCATAGGTTTGTGTTTGTTTTGGTTCACTTTACGATATAAAGTCTTTATTAGTATGATGGCCTTGAAGTATTCAAAAATCTGTTCCATAGCTCTTTTAATTTTCTTTATTTCGTTGTTGTTGAGGACCTACACAGTAAAACACACCAATCTAACAGTTCCGGTGTATATAATTTAGGGACATTGATGACATTCTTTGAATTGTTCAACTGTTCTTACCCTTCTTTTCTGACATGTTCGCCCTTCATTAACATAAACTCACTGCCTCCTAAGGTCCTTACCTAATCTTTTCAGTTCCTGTTCTTAATTTGATCCCACGTAGAGGTGAAGGCTCAAGCTAAACTAGTTAAATTATTGTTTGATTTTAAGACGTTAACAGTTAACAGTCGGACCGACTACTACAAGAACAAGCAAGGTGCTCACCCAGGAGACATCAAGGCAAGCAGTCGGGTCCCCTCAGGGCAAACCCCCTTCCAAGACTAAGACTCAATGGGAATACAAGAGCAGCCACATGCTCTGGCTGGTGACCACGCTGGTCACCGATAAGGGGAAGTGAGGGAAAAACAGCAATGAAGCTACGAGCTAAGTCCAACCACGTTCAATACACTCCTGTGAACCCCGGATGGAGACCTGGCTGGCCAGCAGTTTGGCAAGACTTGGGGACTCCTGGGCCCAGAGTCAGTGACATAGCCACAGAGGACTAGAGTGGAGAATGAAGCATCCAGCTGATATGAAGTGAGGGGATGTGCACAAGAACACCCACACTTGCAGATAATACCCACTATCCTGGCTTCAATGGCTGGATGGTCAGAGCTCAACTAGAAGAAGAGAAAAGAGGAAAAAAAAGAGTAATCTGATACAATTTGATGAACTTGACCTACACCTATGGATGCAGTACCTCAAAAGAGGGACCAAATCTTTACAGCAATGATCATTCCCACCCCAATACACAGGGTATACAGAGATGGGCAACTTGGACATTGGTTACCCAAAATGGGGGTGCTACAAAGACAAGAGGAGTCCTGGTGTGGTGCTGTGGGTTAATGTGCCAGACTGCAAAGCTGTTTGAACTGCAAGGTCGGCGGTTCAAGCTCACCAGCTTCTCCTTGGAAACCCTATACAGGGTCGCTATGGGTCGGAATCGACTCGACAGCACTTAACAACAACAAAGACAAGAAGTGACTGGCTTGCCAGCTTTCAAAAGGGAGCCTAGATCCAGAGGGCACAAAGGAATGTAGAATCTCCACTGAGTAGTATCCAATCTGTCTGGGCAGGACTGATGAAAGGAGATGGGGATAGCTCTTATGTGGTACAATGTTGTTGTTGTTATTGTTAAGTGCCATCGAGTCGATTCCGACCCATAGCGACCCTTTATAGGGTTTCCAAGAAGCAGCTGGTGAAATTGAACCACTGACCCTGCAGTTCAAACAACGTTGCAGTCCGACGCATCACCCCACAGTGCCACACCAGGACTCCCATGTGGTACAGTAGTGAATAATTACCATCAGGACTGACTGTGAGGGTTGGAAATGTAAAGGTAGACGTTTTGTAGCAAAAGGAAGGAAGTGGTTGACTTTGCAGGCCAGGAGCGAAGGTCCCTGGAACCATCAAGAGAGAAGAGCAGAGTGCGGGACCCTACCCAGAGAAACAGTGACACCAGAGATGGAGGCAGAGACAATGTCGTGGAGAGATGAAGCAGCTGGGAACTCTAGACCCAGAGAAGGAGAGGGGCTGTGTGCTGATGACCAGGGGGCAGGCTTGACGACCAGGGGTGTACCCTTTGGTTGGTTGATGATGCATGGAGGGGATTGTAACCATGGCAATGAAGCGATATACAATAGGATGAATGTAAAGCTAATGTTCTATCATGTAAACTATCACATAATTCACAATAACACAGTTAAAAAAAAAAAAAAGAAGATGTTAGGAGGTCTTTTTGGTTTAAAGTTTTAAAATTATCTCAGGCAATAGTTTCAGAGGTTCAACTACCCACCATCCTTCTACAAAGTCTGAAGGCCATAAGGATTTGAAATTCTGTTTTGCATTTCCCTCCTTTTGATCAGGATTTTTCTATAAAATCTTTGATCAAAATGTCCAGCAAGGGTAGCCTGGCCCCATCCAGTTCTTCAGGTCTCATAGCAAAGGAGACAGTTTTCATGGAGAAAATTAGCCACATATTCCATTGTTGTTGTTGTTGAAAGCCGTCGAGTCGGTTCCCATAGCCACCTCCTGTTCGTGACTCTGCTTCTCCTGTTATTCCAGGTGAATAGAGACCAATTTGCCTTGAATGGCGGCTTACAAACTTTTAAGGCCCCAGACATTACGCAATGAATTAGGAGGTACAACAGAAGTACTAACCACGTTATTAGACCAGTTAACTGAAATGTCCCATGAAACTGATCCTAAACCTCTAAACCAAGACGCCAAATCCCATGAGGTGTTTGGTTGTACATAAGCAGGCTTGGTAGCTACTCTTCTTTGGGGGTCCTTCATGTAAAATATCACATCATTTCAGCTTTTTCTTGATGCACAACATATTGACAGCAATGACAATAATTAGCTGAGCAATTCTACCCTTAGTCAACTCAAATTTTCCATCGTCATCATTACCCCCACCCCTTCTTCCGCCCTCCTGATCCTGGTAACCATTAATAAACTTTAGATTCTGTACATTTGCCCATTTTTTTGTTTTGTTTTGTTTTTTAATGTTTTATTGTGAACTATGTGATAGTTTACATGGGAGAACATTAGTTTTACATTCATCCTGTCATATATTATTTCATTGCCATGCTTACCATCCCCTCCATGCATCATCAACCCTGCAAGCCTGACCCCTGGTCATCAGCACACAGCCCCTCTCCCTCTCTGTGTCTAAAATCCTCAGCTGCTCCATCTCTCCACGTCATTGTCTCTGCCTCCATCTCAGCCATCACTGCTTCTCTGGGTAGGGTCCCGCTCTCCGCTCGTCTCCCTTGATGGTCCCAAGGGACCTCCGTTCCTAGACTGAAAAGTTACATCTGCCTGTTCTATCTTTTCATATAGGTGAGACAATACAATATTTGTTCTTTCACTTAACATAATGTCTTCAAGCCCCGTCATCCATACTGTAGCATTACCAAGAATTCATTTCTCCCGTTGTATGTGTGAGTTTGTATCCCATTTTGTTTATCTGCTCAGTTGCTGATGGGTATTTAGGTTGTTACCACTTTGGGCTACTGTGCCGCAGGAACACTGGTGTACAAGTGTGTTTTTGAGT
>NW_006408892.1:1675874-1676873 GCF_000296735.1 Chrysochloris asiatica | reverse complement strand
TTGATGGGTAATGATGCTGAGCATTTTTTTTCAAGTATTTGCTGGCCATCTGAATGTCCTCTTCGGTAAAATGTCAGTTCAAGTCTTTTGCCCATTTTATGATCGGGATATTTGTCTTTCAGTTGTCAAAGTTTCATATATGTTTTGGTTATTTGAATCTTGTTGGGTGTATCATTTCTGAAGCTAGTCTCTCAGTTGGTAGCTTGTCTTTTCACTTTTTTGGTAAAATCCTTTGATGAACATAAGTTTTTAATTTTTACCAAGTCCCATTTATTTATTTTGTCTTTTGCTCTTTTTGCTTTTGCTAAATTAGATAATCCATGTTGGAAACTAGGCCTGATTGTGTTGTCCCTGCATGCTCTTATAAGAATTTTATGGTTTTAGTTTGCATATAAGTCCTTAATCCATTTTGAAATGGTTTTTGTTTATGGAGTCAAGCAAGAATCCTGTTTCATTTTTCTGTGTATGAAAATCCAATTTTTTCCAACACCATTTATTGAAAAAAATTCTTCTTTCCCCATTTGAGTGGTTTTTAGCACCCTTGTCAAAACTAAGTTGACCATAGGTGCATGGTATTATTTCTGGCCTCCCCGTTCTATTCCATTGGTCTATGTGTCTATTGTTACAACAGTATCATGCTGTTTTAATTACTATAGCTGCACTGTTGTAGTTAAGTGCTATTGAGTTGGTTCCAACTCATAGTGACTCTATGCACAACAGAATGAAACACCGCCTGGTCCTGTGCCATCTATCATTGCTGCCATTCTGTCAATCTTATTGGAGGTTTTCATCCTTTTTGCTGACACTTCAACTTTCCAATTATGATGTCCTTTCTCCAGGGTTTGGTCCTTCCTGTAAGTCTAAAGTATGAGAGATGAAGTCTCAACATCCTTGCTTCTAAAGAACATTCTGTCTATATTTCTTTCTTTTTTTTTTTTCATGTTTTATTGTGAATTATATGATATTTTACATGAGAGAACTTTAGTTTTACATTCATTC
>NW_006408892.1:1604168-1673839 GCF_000296735.1 Chrysochloris asiatica | reverse complement strand
TTTAGGGCCTCTTGCCATTCCATATAAAGTTGAGGATTCGTTTTTATCCATTTCTGTAAAGAAGGCTGTTGGAATCTTTATTGGTATTGCATTGAATCTATAGATTGCTTTGAATAGTATTGCTGTCTTAAAAATAGTAAGTCTTCCAATCCATAAACATGGAACACTTTCCCTTTTAAGTCTTCTTTAATCTCTTTCAGCAGTGTTTTATAGTTCGAATTGTATAAATCCTTCATGTATCTGGTTAGGTGTACTCCTAGGGATTTTATTTTCTTACATCCTATTGTAAATGGACTTTCCTAATTTCCCTTTTCGATTTCTTATGGCTGATGTGTAGAAACCCAACTGAATTTTTTGTTCTTGTTGACCTTGTATCCTGCTCCTTTATTAAATTTTTCTATTACCTCTAGAAATTTTCTTGTGGACTTTTTGGGATTTTCTATATATAAAATCATATCATCTGAAAATAGACAGAATGTTAATACATCATTTTCAATCTAGATACCCTTTATTTATTTCTTTTATCTTATTTCTCTGGCTAGACATAGAATCTTCATTGGCTGATGTTTGAAAGCAGATCACCAGGTCTTCTTAGTCTGTCTTAGTCTGGAAGCTCTGCTGAAACCTGTCTACCATAAGTGAGCCTGCTGGGATTTGAAATACCAAGGCATAGCTTCCAACATCACATCAACATGCAAACCAGTACAGTACAGCAGAGAGGTGGATGCCGGCCAAAGCTCAATGAATGAATGGAATAGTAACTCCAATCCAATGACAAAAACAGACAAGTAGGTTGTCTTGTCTGGACAAGAGTGAGGGCCCCAGTGGGTGTGCCCAGCACCCCTACTTCCTCTAGCGATCCCAAGAGTGGTGGTGTTCTGGTATGCTGAAATGCCCCAGTCTCCATCTGCAGGTAGCAGCAGGATACATGAACAGGCATCTGGGCAAAGCCCAGGCAGAGGGTTGGTGAGGGTCAGCAGGTAAAAAGCAGGAGGACAAGTATTCCAGGTAGAGGGCACATCCTGGGCAAAGGCTCTGAGGTGGGGAGGAGTTTAAGAGCTGGAGGGGCGGAGAGAAGAGGCTAGAGTGAGTCCTGCCAGCTCACCCCCTTCATCTCATGTGGGGGTGGGAAAGGAACAGCAACCCCATACACTGAGCTTCACCTGCATTCTCTCTCCGACTCTGTATAGTGGCCTTTGCTGCGTACTGCCACACCCAAGACTACACAGCCAGCAAGGCTCCCAGGTGGGTCTCTCTGTCCACCCACCCATCCACTTCACCTATTCATGTATCTGCCTACCCACTGATCCATCCACTCATCTACCCACCCACCCATTAGACATCGGAGCAAATGTCTCTCCTCCAAGTAACCTCCTGGCCCCTTGTTTCTGGTCTTTTCCAACCCCAGTGCCCTTCCCCCATGTACTGTCCAGCTCTGTCCACATAGCTCTGGCTATGGAGCCAGAGGATGGGACATGTCCACCCAACAGCAGCTGGGCCGAGGTGTCTGTTAGGTGGATGAAGTTATTGACTGTCATCCAACAGATGAACAATGATTGATTTGGCAACTACTATGTACCAATCTTTCCACATTTGGGCAGGTGCCCCTCCTAGTCTGACACCCTCCCCCCATCACTACCCTGACTCTGCCTGCCAGGCGGCTGGTGGGTAAACACACTTCTCCCTCCTTTCACTCTATCCATCACTCCCGAACAAGGGCCTCTTGTTAAGAACCAGGCTTGTATTGGGAGGGCAGGAAACAAGTGGGGAACCGGGGGTGGCCTCTTGTTCCTCATCCTCCTGACCACCAGAACCTTGGAAGGGAAACCCCCTCTCTGTGACCAGGCTAGGGGCTTTCAGGGGGCTGTCGTCCCCTCTGAGCATCCAGGACCCAAAATGAGGTGACAGACATACCTGACCGTCCAAGTCTCAGTTTGCCCGTCTGCACAGTGGAGACATTTGACAAACATTTCCCAACATTGACAAAGGGCTCAGTCCTTGCATGTCCTGTTAACTCATTCTGTTCTTACAATACCCTAAAGAGGAAGCGAGAACCATCCTGCCAACTTCCATCTTGGATTCTCTAGCTACTGTTGTTGTGTTGTTGTTAGATGTGGTCACGTCAGTTCCGACTCATCGTCTTATTCTATGTTCAACAGAACAAAACACTGCCTAGTCCTGTACCATCCTCACAATTGTTATTATGTTTCAGCCCATTGTTGCCGCCACTATGGCAGTCCATCTTGGTGAGGGTCTTCTTTTTCTGTGACCCTCTACTTTACTAAGAATGATGTCTTTTTCAAGGGACTGGCCCCTCCTGATAGATAACATGTCTAAAGTATGTGAGATGAAGTCTTATTATCTTCACTTCTAAGGACCATTCTGGCCGTTAAGGTGCACAAAACTGGCGTTTCCATTTCTATGTCATTAGACAGGGAGACTGAGAGAGGGAATAGATGGTCTGCCCTGTGCCCCACAAGTGTCTCTTCTCCTAACACACATGAGTTTGTTTTGTAATGACATACAAAAACCTCATTAAATATGGGAGGAAAGAGAAAGGGGAGGGTGTCCACGTGTCCTGCTGCAGTGATTCCAGGGACAATACGAAGATGACAGCTGTGTGTCTGGTGTGGTAGCCTTCTTTATAATTATCACTTCTTGAATACTGCAAAGTCCCTGGAAGGTGCAAGTAGTGAACATGCACTGCTGCTTACCAAAAGGTCGGCGATTCAAGTCCACCTCAAGGTGCCTTAGAAGCAAGACATGGCGATCGACTTCCTAAAAATCAGTCATTGAAAAGCCTCTGGAACAATAAATAAGGAGGAATATGATGTAGACCATGCAGACCTGGTCAGGAGGTCAAGCCCCTGTGGGCCCAAGCGTTGTTGACCGTCCAAACCATAGGCTCTGAGGATCAGACTTTAGCTACCTAGTAGACATAGCAAACTGTCCCTCATCTGATTATTCAGTAATGCTTGTTAGTAATCTCATACATGAGCCCTGGATATCCACAGACAAATGTAAAAACCTTCCCTAAAAGCCGAGACTGTAAATTCCAAAAAGGCAAGGCCCCCCACATCCAAAAAAAAAGCTAAAGAGGATAGAGAGAAACACTGTTAACTGAGGATATATTGAGGAGATAATAATCAATGTAATGAAACAAGCTATATGAATGGTTGAATGTGAAGCTGATGATGTGCCCTGTAAACTTTCACTCAATCCAAAATAAAAACATTTAATTAAAAAAAAAAGAAAGAAAAGCCTCTGGAGCACAAGTCTATTCTGACACACATGGGGTCACCACCATAAGTCAGAGTCGACTCAACTCAATGGTAACTTATTTTTTCCAGGTTCCTCCTGAAGTTCTTTCTATCTTAACCCTAATTAAAAAGCAACTTAGAGAAGCAAACACTCACAAAATTATCATAAACTTTCAAAGGTGGCACACAAAACAAACAAAAAAGGGGGTGGGGAAACAGAGGTACAGAGACGTTCAGCCACTCTCTCAGATCCTACAGCAGTGCTAAGATATGAAACTTGGACCCTGACAATGTCAGATACAAAGAAGGTCTTGATCTGTGTCTGGAGCCAGGTGAGCACAGGATGTGAAATCCCATAAAAAGTCCATGTCAGGGTTTTGAGCATTTGGCATTTGCTCAAGAAATTGTAGCTATTATATTTATTGTTGTCTTCTTTGTCTGTTCTCATCACTCACATGGGGTCAGGGATAAATGGAGGATGAGTGAGGAAGTAGAGCACAGAAAAGGTCATCCTGCAGATCAGGGGGTCAGCTTCAGTGCTTAGGACCTCTCATTAACACTCCAGCTTGTCCTTCTGGAGAGATGGGTCCAACTGGGTTGTCAGAGGTAGGGGGTCAGGCTCCTGGGTTAAGCATGCAGCCTGACCAGACTGCCCTTCTTGGCCACTGTGATGGATTCCCCAGGCCCATGGGCTGCAGCTGGCCTGCCTAGGGTGGGGCAAACTGGCCTTCCTAACATACTTTCCCTTTGGATTCACAAAAAGAGGTGGCTGGGTGGCAGGCGGGCAGCAAGCAATGGGCGCCCACACGTCTCCTAGCCTGGCAAGTCTCTGCCAGAAACACTTGGGCCAGGCTGGGGCCTGGGGCAGCGTTCCATCAGCACCAGCCCCTCTGCTCCCATCTGGCCTGGCTCCCGGAACCACTAGGCCTGGTGTGGTGGGAAGGGGGGTACTGGTAGAGAAAAGGGTCAGGCCAGGAGGCCCCCAGGCAGCACAGGCTTCTGGGCTAATGAGGGATTCAGGCAGCATCTCCTACCTGGATTCCACAGCCAAAGATTAGGGGGGGGTCCTGTATTCTGGGTTCAAATCCAGGCTGATATCTTGTGCCTTTGTGTCCTCTCTGAATAAAATGAGTATGCAAATAATCCAAGGTGTAAAGTATTGTTGTTTGTTGTCCATTGACTTTACGCATAAAGACCCCATGTGTACCGAGGAAACAGTTCCATAGGATTTTCAACAGCTGTGATCTTTCAAAAGCAGATATCTAGGCCTATGCTCAGAGGCACTTCTGAGTGGGCTCAAACTGCCAGCCTTTGTGCTAGTAGTCAAGCACATAATCATTTGTGCCACCCAAGGATCCTAAGGCTTCATGTTATTGTTGTTATGTGCCGTGGAATCGAGACCCTGTACAGGGTTTCCAAGGCTGCAACTCTTTACGGGAACAGAGAGCCTCATCTTTCTCCCACGGAACAGCTGGTAGTATTGAACAGCTGACCCTGAGGTTAGCAGCCCAATTCATAACCAATAAGTTACATGTTTATAATGAGGCTAATACTGGACTAAGTACTTCAAAAATGTTAACACTCTTAATCCTCTCTACAATTATCACCCAATTATATAGGTGAGCAAACTGTAGTGACACAGAGAGGTCAAGCAACTTGCCCTAGATCACACAGCAAGGCTATGCCTGGCTGGATTCAAACCCAGGTGGTGTGGTCCGTGTGGGGGTTGAATGCTATATGTAAAGCACAATGGTGACATATTATTCTTATTAACAGTGCTGTTGTTGTTAACTGCCGTTGAGTCCGTTGGTTCCGACTCATAGCGACCCTGTATAGGGTTTCCAAGGAACAGCTGGTAAATTTGAACCGCCAACCTTGCGGTTCAAATAGACCTTGCAGTCCAGTGCATTACCCTATAGTGCCAGACCAGGACTCCTTATTAACAGTAACAATGTTATATTCAGTGTAAGGAATGATGATCATATTACACTGTGGATCATGGCTCACCTTCCCAAGGGCCCCAAGGTGGGAGGGACAGAGCAGACACAGGGTTGAGCTGGAGGATCACCCCATCCCAACCTTTTCTACCAGGAACACTTGGTTAGGGGCCACCAAGAGACCTCAGAGGACTAGTCACAAGGGCACCAGAGGAACCAGGTGGAAAAGGCTTGAAGTGGGGACTTGAAGAATGAAGAGGGGTATGCACACAGGCACGGAAGGACGCCTAGTGGGAGCTATTGTCTAACATGAGGCTGATATAGTATGGACCAGAGAAGAAGCCTTGTTGCTGGACAGGGGGTTTTAAGACCAGTGATTGATGGGATTCAGGAGCAGGAACCTGATATACACACTGGAGCATCCTCAGGGCCTCCACTTTTGCTGTTCCTCTGCCTGGAATGCCCTTCCCCACATTTCCCCATGGCTGACCACGTGTGTTAGAACCTGAGCCTTGTGCTGTGCCTGTGGCAAGGGCCTGGCTTCCATGTGCGCTTGTCCCAGCTACATGAACCACACGCCAGTCCTGTCTTGAGCAGTGGTTTTCCCAAGAAATTCAGCGCAGGCGGAGGAACAGCCCCAAGTGAGTTAGAAGCCAAGGAAAACAGAAGCGGAGCTCAAGGGCCTGCGGGACCGCGGGGCCTGCTGGAGGCAGCAGGCAGAGCAAGTGCTGTTGGAGCACAGGCTCTGCAGGAAGTGACCAGGCTGGGGCTGGCTGCATCCACCCTGCTTCCCATGCAGCCCTGGTCACTCGACCTCCATGGCACCCCAGTTCCCCCAGAAGACAGCCTGAGCCCCCATACCACAGGCCTTTCCCTAAACTCCAAGCCCTCGCCACACTCTTTTTGAAAAAGATTCAAGTAAATAGATGAAACAAAACTTTGGCCACTTTAATAATCATTTTTCAAATACCTTTTTGTTGTTATTATTAATTTCCACTGAGTCCATTTTGGTTCATAGCATCCCACGTGTGCAGAGTAGACCTTTGATCACTAGACCTGTCTTCAGAGGCATTTTCACCATTTTAAATGTACAATTAAGTAACATTAACTATATTCAACTTGTTATACAACCATCCCAAATATCCATTTTCAGGGTTTTTTTTATTCCCCTAAACATGTGGGTTAATGCGCCAGACTGCAAAGCCGTTTGAACTGCAAGTTCGGCGGTTCAAGCTCACCAGCTGCTCCTTGAAAACCCTATACAGGGTCGCTACGGGTTGGAAGCGACTCGACGGCGCTTCACAACAACAACACAAACATGTGAAAGTTGGACAGTAAATAAGGAAGACCATAGAAGAATTGATGCGTTTGAGTGTTGGAGACGAATATTAAAAGTACCATGAACTGCCAGAAGAACAAACCAATCTGTGTGTGTTGGAAGACGTACAGCCAGATGCTCCTTAGAAACTAGGATGGCAAGACTTCCTAGTCTTTTATACTTTGGATATGTTGTCAGGAGGGACCAGTGCCTGGAGAAGGACATTATGTTTGGTCAAGTGGAGGGTCTGTGAAAAAGAAGAAGACCCCTTTATCACTATGGATTGGCACAGTGGCAGCAGCAATGGACTCAAGCGTAACAATGATGGTGAGGATGACACAGGATAGAGCAGTGTTTTGTTCGGTTGTATATGGGGTTGCTATGAGTCCGAACCAACTGACTGCACCTAACAACAATAAACCGAAATTCAGTGCCTCCTTAAGTAATAACGCTCCATGGTGGTGATGGTGTGCCATGGAGTCGTTTCCAACTCATAACAACCCTGTCTAGGGTTTCTGAGGCTGTAAATCTTTATAGGAGCAGAAAGCCTTATCTTTCTCCCGCAGAAGAGCTGGTGGTTTCGAACTGCTGACCTTGAGGTTAGCAGCCTGACTTGTAACCACTACTCTACCAGAGCTCCTTATTCTACTTAGTGGGATTATATAGTATCTGTCCTTTGGTGTCTGGCTTCTTTTGCTCAGCATGTTTTTGAGGTTAGTCATGTTGTAGAACGTATCCGGACTTCAGTTATCTTTATGGCTGAGTAACATTCCTTGGATGGACAATATTGTGTTTATACATTCTTGCGTTACTTTCTTGATGGACACTTGGGCTTTGTCCATCAATTAGCTGCAATGCACTCCTGACATCTTTCGGCTTAAATTCTTCTCTCAGGGCCTTGGCTTCTGCTGATCTCTCAACCTGGAACACCTTCCCACCATCTCTCTGCTTGGCATGTCTTTCATATCTTTCAAGTTCCTGTGTTAATAGTCCCTCCTCCTCTGGGGAGTCCACCCTGACTGTCCACCTCCTCTGGGTTGGATCAGGCACCTCATCGGGTCTCTTACTGCTGCCTGTGAATCCACCATGAAGGCTCTGCTGTCTCTGTCTGGTTCTGGAGCTCCCTCTCCATCAGATGGGGTGCCCTGAGAAGGAAGGGCTTTTATTCATACTCTGTCCCGAGTTCCAATGGAAGAGGTCAAGATGGATAAGTGCATTACACAAGATGTAACTGTGGGCCATTACACATAGTAGACGCTCAAGACACACCTATGAAAAATAGGAATGTGTCAGAAATGTTCACCCACCGAAGCCCTCACCCAGGCTCTTCCTTCTGTCCGGATCTTTTTCTTCTGCAGACCTGAGTCCTCCCTTTCCTTTTTGTCTCCATTGCCATAGGTTCCAGGAAGCCCTCGGGGACTTTACTGCAGCCTCTGGAGGACAGATCTGGTTACGTCTTTAGCTTTACCCCTGGCCCATGAACTGGTCATAAGTTGCATATTTTCCCTCTCTAAACCTCCTGACTATAGACCAGAGGTGATGAGTGCTGGATGGTGGGAATGGAGAGGGTTAACTGACTCCAGGAAGCCAAGGTGTTTTGTGGGAGCTCAAAAGCGCTGCTGATCTGGAAGGGGCTATTTTCCTGATTAGTAGTAAATTTAATTTTTATTGCAGGCTGTTCCCATAGCAGCAGAAGCCTAGCTTAGAAGCCTGTGGTGCAGCTGGGACAAAAAGGATTCCCTCTGGGCCTCCTTTACTGGAGTCCTGAGGGGCACTCACCCTGAATTGTGGACTGACATATGCATGCCTCGTTGCACAAATTGGGAAACTGAGGCACAGATACGGGTGGGTTTCGGGTACCTGAGCTGCCAGACTTCTCCCTCTGGAGAACTTCAGGGAAGGGAAAGACCAGCAGAGTGGGGAAGGGTCTCACTTGCCCTCTCAGGGAAACCAGTACCTATATGGGAAGACCTTGTTCTCATCATTTCCCTCTAACGTTATCACAGTCACTAAGAAGACTAAAACATGGAGCAGAAACCGAGCCGTGTCATCCGGTCATTTGCCTGGTTTAGAAGCAATTGAGGAGGGAGGGAGTGGAGGGTGAGTCTGTCTGACGCTAAGGCCAGTACCCATCATTTACTGTGACTCTTTCACCAAATGTGATTTGTAGGGACCACCAAGCTGTGCCCCAGGCTTAGCACAGGCAAAACCAAACCAAACCACTGCCATCTAGTCAGGTCTGAGCAATAGGGACCCTAGAAGACAGCTTAGAAGTATTCCCTGGGGTTTCCAAGGCTGTAAATCTCTAAATGTAGACTGTCTCATCTTTTGCTGGTAGGTTCAAAGCGCCCACCTTTAGCAGTCCAATCCTTAACCCCCTGGGCCACCAGAACTTCTTTGACACACAGCAGGAGTTCAATAAAAAAGTGAGTAGGACGATTGGTGAGGTGGACCAGCCTGACTCTCGCCCTCACCACCCCCTTTCACAGGTTCCCTGACTCAGTTTCCCCTCCGTGTCTCGGTTCAGCCACGGGCCACCTTGCCAGCAGGAGGACAGGACGTTAACTCAAAGGCCAGCGACGCCCCGCCCGCCCCTCTGTTTACCTTGGGCTGGGCAAGGCTGCCGGTGGGCCGTGCCCAGCCGCTGGATAAATAAGCCTTGCGGCCTCGTGGGCGACAGAGCGCGCCACAGACTCAGAGGCCCGCCATGGCCCATGCCGCCGCCTGCGTTCTCTTGCTCGCCCTCGGAGCCCTTGGCGCATCTGGCCAGGGCCAAATCCCACTGAGTAAGCCTCGAAAGCCCAGCGCCATGCCACCTGCCCCCAGGGTTGGAGATCCGGACCCGCTGGAAGTTCAGGGGCACGTCTCCTGGGGGTTCACACTGTTTGCTGGGACGCTCAGGGATGGAGAAAGCAGGCGGGGAGCGGGGGGAGGGAGAAGCGGGAGCCCAGTGTTTTGGGGCTTGGAGGAGTGGGGTTGGAGTTCCAGGTCACCCAGTGGCGCTGAGGGCGGCGGGGATTCCCACAACCCGATGCCTCACCAGCGCCCCCTGTCGTCTCAGGCTCAGACCTGGCCCCACAGATGCTTCGCGAGCTTCGAGAGACCAATGCAGCGCTGCAGGACGTGCGGGAACTGCTGAGGCAGCAGGTACGAGTCCCGGGCCTGGCAGCAGGAAAAGTAGTACAGGGGAAGGTCTGTGGATAGGGTGGGGAGCGGGGGTAGGGAAAGGAGAGCTCGAGGGAAGGCGCCAGGTGAGGGAAGGAAAGGATTTGTACTAATGGGATGGGGCTTGAGAGTGGGGGGGGTGAGAGGAAGGGGTGAGGGTGCCAGGGGAGTTGCATGGAGTCCTGAGGAGGGAGAGAGCCTTGGAGGTAGGGGAACCAAGGTGCTCTGTGGAAAGGGAGCATGGGAGGGGAAAATTGGGGAGCTCAAGAAATGCTGTGAAGGAGGATGTGAAGGAGGCCCCACTGACTGGCCCCTCTCCCGCAGGTCAAGGAGATCACGTTCCTTAAGAACACCGTGATGGAGTGCGATGCGTGCGGTGAGCGCCTCGGGGCTGGCGGGAGAGAGGCGGGAGGGAGACTGCGAGACATGGAGAGACTGGCAGGGAGGGAGAAACAGAAGGTGAGAGGCAGAGAGACTGTAAGAGACAGAGACCGCGCGGAGATCAGGGAAGTGGAGAGACATACCAAGGAGAGAGGGAAAGAAGCGGAAAATGGGCGGCTCAGAAAAGTGACAGGGACAGACTCGGCAGGCTCCACTCCAAGAGTGGAAATGGGCTCTTCCCTGCCCCCAGGTAGGGTTCTGACTACCTACTCCCACTTGGATGGTGCTGACCGCCCGGCGTGTGGTCCTCATCGCTCTGCCTAGCCCCTGGGGAGGGCGTGGTCCTGCCTGTCACGCCCCGCCCCGTGTGGTCCCGACCGCCCCACTCCTTGAGTGTGGCTGTGACCGTCCGGTCCTCGCTTCCACCCCTACCTCCCAGGAATGCAGCCTGCGCGCACCCCAGGTCTGAGCGTGCGACCCCTACCCCGCTGTGCACCCGGCACGTGTTTTCCCGGCGTAGTTTGCACGGAGACGGCGAGCGGCGCGCGCTGCGGCCCCTGTCCCGCGGGCTACACTGGCAACGGCTCGCACTGCGCAGACATCAACGAGGTGCGCCCGCCCCCATTCCCTTTCTCCACCGCCCGCACCTCCAGTGCTGGGGGCACCCGCTCGCACAGCGGATGAACCCCGCTTTGAGGACCACCCCACTGCTGGGACAGAACCCCAGCGAGTCCCCTCACCGCCTGGGGGTGCCATCTCCTACGACTATACTCCTGCTGTCCGGTTGAATCCGCCCCGACAACTCCCTTCACCACCCGGGGGAGCCCGTCCCGAAGACCGTCCCGAAGACCGCATCACTACGGCGGTGATTGGGTCTCCAAGATCTCCCTCGCCTCCTGGGGGTGCTGCCCCTGATGAACCCCCTATCTCCGGGATGATTTCGCCCCCACAATCCACCTCACTGCCCGGGGCCGTCCGTCCTGACGACACTCTCACCTCCGGGATTCTTCGGTCCCGACCACCCCTCAACCGCCGAGTCCGGCCACCGCGACGACCACTCCCTCCTGCCGCTGGGGACGCCCGCCACCACAGTCCCTTTCCCCGCTCTTGAACACTGAGCCCACCCTGTCAGGGAATAGCCCCCTACAGGCGCGGCACCCCCATCTTAGCAAAATCGGCTTTGACTCTTGGGAAACTGTCCCCACCCCCACCCCCCGCACCCCCTTAGCGCCCCTGCCTGCCTGCCCCCTTGATCCCTTACACGTGTAAACTGACGACTTTTGAGATTTCTGAGTTCAAGCCCCGGGAAGTCCCGAGGCGCCGCGCTCTGACCTCCTGCGCCCCCTTCGCCCCCAGTGTAACGCCCATCCCTGCTTTCCCCGTGTCCGCTGCATCAACACCAGTCCCGGTTTCCGCTGCGAGGCCTGCCCGCCGGGGTACAGCGGCACCGCACACGAGGGCGTGGGAATGGCTTTCGCCAAGGCCAACAAGCAGGTGAGGGGCGCGGCGAGCAGGAGAAAGGTCGCCGTTCTCTTCCCAGCCTCGCTGCAACAGGGGGGAGGCAAATACTTGGGCCTGGGGCACAGGAAGGAACGAAGAACGGAATGGCAGGGAGGATGTCTGAGTGGGCAATGATCTCCGGACCCCCACACCCCAGGTGTGCACGGACATTAACGAGTGTGAGACCGGGCAGCATAACTGCGTCCCCAACTCCGTGTGCGTCAACACGCGGGTGAGTTCCGCGGGGCTGGGGGAACTGGGATGGGACAGAATGGAAGAACCTGTAACTCGCGCTGACCGTCCGCGACCCGGCACAGGGTTCCTTCCAGTGCGGCGCGTGCCTGCCAGGCTTCGTGGGTGACCAGGTGTCCGGTTGCCAGCGGGGTTCTCAGCGTTCCTGCCCCGATGGTACGCCTAGTCCATGCCACGAAAAGGCCGACTGTGTCTTGGAGCGCGACGGTTCTCGGTCGTGCGTGGTGAGTTCGGACCGGAGGATCGCTGGGGACGTGACGGAGGATGGGGAAATGGGACGACCAGACGGCCACCGGATGGCGGCTTGAAAGAATCCAGGGCAGCCCGGAGGGGGCGCCCACCCACTCAATCCCGTCTTTTAGTGTGCCATCGGCTGGGCAGGTAACGGGCTCCTCTGTGGCCGCGACACCGACCTCGACGGCTTCCCGGACGAGAAGCTTCGCTGCTCCGAGCGCCACTGCCGCAAGGTGAGCGGGATGAGGCAGGGGGCGGGACAGAGAAGTAGGCCCCCACCCAGATGTGGGCATATCGGGCAGCAGCGGGCGGGGATCTCAGTGGCCACACCTCTCACGCCGTCTTTCCCGTGCCCCCAGGACAACTGTGTCACCGTGCCCAATTCAGGGCAGGAAGACGTGGACCGCGACGGCATCGGAGACGCCTGCGACCCGGATGCTGACGGAGATGGGGTCCCCAACGAGGAGGTGGGGCCTGAGACGGGGGAGCAGGTTCTAGGAGAGTGACCTTTGCCCCATCGGTTACCCTTTTAACAGACCCCACCCCACCCCAGGACAACTGCCCGCTGGTACGGAACCCAGACCAACGCAACTCAGACGGCGATAAGTGGGGTGACGCTTGTGATAACTGCCGATCCCAGAAAAATGATGACCAGAAGGACACGGATCAGGATGGCAAGGGCGATGCTTGCGACGATGACATTGACGGCGACCGTGAGTGCGCCGAGAGGGCCTGGGGAGGGGCGAGGCGCGGCGGGAGGAGGTGTGAGCGCTCCTGGGTAGGGAAGGGCTGGACCCAGCCAACCAATAAGATCGAGAGCAGCGGCCAGAGGAGGGCAGAGCCTGGGAGTAGGGCTGGAGAAGGAAGAAGTGGTCCTTGTGCCAAGGCTGCTGGGGGGCGTTTAGGGGTGAGCCTGGGATTTAGGGCCAGGGAGGCGGTGGTTTTACAGATGAAGAAATAGAGGCTCAGGGAGTTATTTTGTGGCAGGCTGTTGTTGTTGTTGTTAAGTGCCGTCGAGTCGGTTCCGACCCATAGCGACCCTGTACAGGGTTTCCGAGGGTGTAAATCTTTACGGGAGTAGAAAGCCTCATCTTTCTCCCGCGGAGCGGCTGGTAGTTTCGAACCGCTGACCTTAAGGTTCGCAGCCCGATTCGTAACCACTACGCTACCAGAGAGGACCCACTAACTTGCCCTGTGACCCTTGCACGTCTCATCCCCTCCTCCGCCCACCGCCATCCTAAATCCCTGTGAGGCTGGACGGGCACACGTTCTGGATGCATTTTTCCAGCTTTAGGGAGCCAAAGACAGGAAGGTTCTGTCCCTAGCTGACCTGCTGTCTGACCTTGCCCCGCTGATGTCAGTTTGGCGCATCCTGATCTTTGAGACCTGGCATCTCCTCCTTTTGCCCCCCAGGTATTCGAAACACCATGGACAACTGCCCCAGAGTGCCCAATGCCAACCAGAAGGATAGTGATGGTGACGGCATAGGGGATGCCTGTGATAACTGTCCCCAGAAGACCAATCCTGACCAGGTGGGGGTGCTCCATCCATGGGTTGCCCAGCTTAATTAGACCATTCACTTCAAACTTTTGCAAGGACCTTTTTTACAAGGTCCCTATGAGTCGGAACATACTCGACGACACTAACAACTCTTGTCACATAAGTTTCACAGTGTGGGCAGTCCTGGGGCACTGAGCTGGGACAGGAGTAGGCTTCTAGGACCCCTTTGTCCTGACTGTGGCCTCCATCTCCCCAGAGAGATGTGGACCACGACTTTGTGGGAGATGCTTGTGACAGCGACCAAGACCAGTAAGACGGTTGTCCTGCGCAGGGTTGGAAGCCCAGGGTTGGGTGATGCCTCTTGAGCCCTGGCACAACCCTCTGAGGGTCTCACCGCCTTTTTGTGTCTCCCCCACTCTAGGGATGGGGATGGACACCAGGACTCGAGAGACAACTGCCCCACGGTGCCCAACAGTGCTCAGCAGGACTCTGACCGCGATGGCCAGGGTGATGCCTGTGACGATGACGACGACAATGATGGAGTCCCGGACAGTCGTGACAACTGCCGCGTGGTGCCCAACCCCGGCCAGGAGGATTCTGACAGTAGGACATGGAGCCATGGTGGAGTGTTTGGGTGGTCGTGGACTAGAGACCTATGCTAGACATGGAGCAGTGGAACCTGAGGTGAAAGGGCGTGGCCAGTGTGGGCGTGACCGACGTAGGCGTAACCAGCATGGGTGTAGAATAAACTTTGGGTGATGACCAAGCTTGGGAACAAGTGGGTGGGGCCTGGCAGTGAGCCCATCATGGGGGTTTGTGCGCCTTCCTAGGGGATGGTGTTGGGGACGCGTGCCAGGGCGACTTTGATGCTGATAAGGTGGTGGACAAGATCGACGTGTGCCCAGAGAACGCGGAGGTCACCCTCACCGACTTTCGGGCTTTCCAGACGGTTGTGCTGGACCCTGAGGGCGACGCACAGATTGATCCCAACTGGGTGGTGCTCAACCAGGTGAGAACGGGGCTGGAGGCGGGGAGCCCAGGGCGCCACGCGCCAGAACCTGACTACCATCTTTCCTGACTCACCACCAGGGCATGGAGATTGTGCAGACGATGAACAGCGACCCTGGCCTGGCTGTGGGTGAGATGCTGTCAGCTCTGCCTGTGGGAGGCGGGGTCATGTCTGCACTAGGGGGCGGGACCATAAAAGGGTACCTGGGAACTCAGGACAGGTGGGGACCATGGACAGAGTCAGCAGTGAGGAGAGAGGTCCGGCTCAGGGGGCGTGGCAATGTTCGAGTCCTAGAGAAGCGGGACCGGGCTCAGAGGATGTGGCAGTATCTGAGCTCAGGATCCCCAGAGGACCGTTCTGGTTCCCTGTAGGGTCTTGGAAGGTCGTGGATCCGAAGGGAAGAGTCAGTGTCGGGGAGTCCTAGATCCTCTTCCCCTCCCCAGGTTACACAGCCTTCAACGGCGTGGACTTTGAGGGCACGTTCCACGTGAACACAGCCACAGACGACGACTACGCGGGCTTCATCTTCGGGTACCAGGACAGCTCCAGTTTCTACGTGGTCATGTGGAAGCAGATGGAGCAGACGTACTGGCAGGCAAATCCATTCCGCGCTGTGGCCGAGCCGGGCATCCAGCTCAAGGTGGGAGGTGCATCAGTGCCAAAACACCCGACTTTCTCGTAATTCCCCCAACCTCCCTGCAGCCGCCGCCATCAGCACCCTGACCTCCCCTAGGGACCTCACCTCCAGAACACTCCCTACTTCTCCCCTCTCCCCCAGGTTTCCAAAGCCTATAGGAATCCCAAGGTCTGCAGCATCCTTCTCCAGGCCTCAGAACCCTTCCACAGATCTTGTTAAGTGCCTTCGAGTTGGTTCTGATTCATAGCAACCTTGCATAGGGTTTCCAAGGAGTGGCTGGTGGGTTTGAACCGCCAACCTTGCAGTTGGCAATCCAAATGCTTATCCTACAGAGCTATCCCAGGACTCTCAAGTCCTCCACAAATCATTAAACACCACCACCCCAGGTCTCCCAGCCATTTTTGGGGTTTCCACATCTTCTCGTTGAACCTCCAAGCTTTCCTCTAGACTCCAAATATTTCCTCAGTCCCAATATATTCATGAAACCCTCCAACAAATCCTCCAAGTCTTCTAGACCCACTTTCTATGGTCACTCCTGGAGCACCCCTCCCCCAAATCTCCTAGATACTGAACAATTCCAGGAGCACCCAAATTCTCCCATGAGTCCCCAGGCCACCGTCACCCCAGGATCCAGCACAAGCACCCAAAGAGGCTTCTGTAGGTTCCCCATCCTAAGCCCCCTCAGGTTCCCCTAAGACTTCCATCCCTCCATAGCCCGCAAATCTCCACCTGCCCCGCCTAGTATTGCCAAGCTTTGAGGGGGCTCTGCCAGCCTACAGTTTCTGAAGCCTTCCCTCTGTTCCTGGTGGGGGTGACAGGCCGTGAAGTCGTCCACGGGCCCCGGAGAACAGCTGAGGAATGCACTGTGGCACACGGGGGACACAGCATCGCAGGTGCGGCTACTGTGGAAAGACCCCCGCAACGTTGGCTGGAAGGACAAGACGTCCTACCGCTGGTTCCTGCAGCACCGGCCCCAAGTGGGCTACATCAGGTGGAGGCCCCACCCCACAAATAGTCCTGGTCATTGGTCACTCCTTCTGAGCCCTGACTCCCTCTGGGGCCCTGGGTCTCTTCTGTAAATAAGAATGACAGCGGGTTTGTTAACTGCCTGGTCCTGGGGTTCACATAGTAGGTCTTCCCCTAGAAGATGGAGGTTTCACCCTACTCTCTCCGTTACCCTTCTGCCCTGCCAAGAAATCAAAAGGGTCTGTTCTTGAAAGGTGACGTTTAGGCCGGGGCCCCGCCCACTCTGACGCTGACAGGTCTCTTTGCCCAGTGGAGATCTTGGGTGTGAACCCTGAGGTCTCAGAGAGGGCGGGGTTCTTCCAAACCCCGCCTCACTGGCCCCACCCCGCCGCTCAGGGTGCGATTCTACGAGGGTCCGGAGCTGGTGGCTGACAGCAACGTGGTATTGGATACTACTATGAGGGGCGGCCGCTTGGGAGTTTTCTGCTTCTCCCAGGAAAACATCATCTGGGCAAACTTACGGTACCGCTGTAACGGTGAGCGCTGGAGACTAGAGAACTATTCGGGGCGGGGCGGGGCGGGGCGGTGGGGCGCGGGCCGGGTGTTCCCCACTCAACGCCACGCCCCTTCCCCCTCACTACAGACACCATCCCAGAGGACTACGAGGCCCAACGACTGAGGAGCGCCTAGGGTCCTGGCGTGGGGACTCGCCGATGGACGGGGTTGCTCCCCATTTTGGGGGGGAGGGGAGAGGGACTGCGAGAGGACTAAATAAAACGGTGTGTGTTGGGGGGAGAACGGTGCTCCTGTCTGTCTGCGGTGAGGACTGGGCCGGGCTTCCCATGCGCCCAGTCCCCACACCGGAAGCCCACATTCCAGCATTCTGCTGGGGACCCTGCACTTCCAGAACCGATTTCAGAAGGTCCCTAGGCCTGCGCTTCTTACTCCAAGGGTATATGGAATGGGCATCTCGGGGCTGAAAGTTTGAGGCTTCGCCCTTGGCCAGACGCTGGCCCTGAGTACCCGTGTCTGGGCTGTGAGGAGTTTGTGGCGTTGCTATGTTCTCACGCACGTCCATGGGTGGTCCCCGGGGAGATCTCTGGCTCAACCAGAGGGAGCGGAGAGGGGCTGGAAGGAAGGATGAGGCAGAGACGAAAACATCCGAGTTTTATTACATTTCATTACAAAGATGCAAAGATACAAAGACAGAAGCGTCCGCGCCAAGGGAGGAGGGCGGCCGGCCAGCCAGCCCCGCCGCCAGAGTACATGCTGGGGGGTGGGGGGTTTGCATATATCAGCGGGGCACCCGGCCCCTGGGAGTTCCTACCAAGGTGGTGGTGGTGGGGGTGGAACGCGGGCGGTGACGTCCAGGTCAGGGTGCTGGGTGAGTGAAGCTGAGCATTTTAAGTGCCTTGGAGTCTAGCGACCTTGTATAGGGTTTCCAAGAAGCAGGGAGCCTTCTGGAGTGGTCACCCCAACTTTGGTCCCTGCTCCCCACCAGAGGGTCTGAGCTGCTGACAGAGGCTTGGATCTGTTCCCTACATGCCCTCCAAAGTGGGTGGGCCCAGGCACCAAGGGGCAGTCCTGCGAGTGCAGGTCATCCCACCTCTCTGTTCTTGGAGGGCTATGATTGGAACAGCGATCCTAGCCAGTGCTGGGGTGAGGCTTCCTGGCAGCCCTAAGGTTGTGGGGGCCCCTCCTCATCCCTCCTGACCATCATTGCGGGTCAGGCCAGGTTTCCATAGGAAGATACCAGGGACCACACGACCCCCTTCAAGTCCCCCAGAGATAAGAGGATTCAGAGAGAAATGGGAGTGTAATTGCACCCAGCTTCCCATTCACCCCTGGTGGGCCTCAGTTCCCTGACTGTGCCACCCAGAGGAATGACCAGTGACCTTAGTGCTGATTTGTTGCCCTAAGGTAAGAATGCCATGTCTTAATCACCACACTGAGGTCCCCCCTGCATATTGGCTCTTGCACCCCAGAACCCCACATCCTGGCCTCCACACTGAGGGTCCTCCTGCATCTCAGTCCCTCAGTCCTGAATCATGCACTTAAGATCCCACTCCATATCCTAGCTCCTGCACCCCGGTCCCCCAATACCTTGGTTCCTGCAGAGGGTGCCCTTGCATTCTCTATCAGCTCTGCTAGACCTGGTGAGGGTAACCAGGGACAGGGCTTCCCAATACTGCCAGGCATTACTCCCTCTGCTCAGCCTGTACCAAGGCTGGAGTGCCAAGATAGCCTTTGGGAACACAGAACAGGACTCTTGATTCGGACAGAGCAGGTGCATAGATTGTTTGGTCACAAGTGACATGGAGGAGCAGAGTGGGGACTACTCTCCTGCTTCCTTGGAGCCTCTGGATTCCCCAAGGGTCATACTGAAGTGTTCATCAGGCCCCAAACACTGGATAGCGGGGTATCCTCTCACCAGCACCTGCCCCACTCTGCCCTAGCCAGTGCCAGGTACAGTCCCAGACCGAGGTTTGTCCCCACAGCAGGACAGATGGGCAGACACACATGGGGCCTCTCACCCTCTGCACAGGGCCTTACATTATTTGACACACATCTGGCCTTGGGATGGTTAGCCTGGGAGCATGGTGCCCTCTGAATCAAGCCAGAAATACAGATATTAGACTCCCCCTCACTGGCACAGGACTCCCCTTTTCCACTGCACCCCAGTATCAAAGGGAGACAGAGGTTCATTCACACAGAAGAGTCTATTGGGATAAAGGTCCTCCACATGTGTTTTTCCATGGTCTTGTCTGGGACCTCTGAACCCCACAGAAGGACCCACCCATCAAGTGTCCCCATGATGGACACAGTCTCTCTGGGCAGCTGGCCAGTTTCTGGGTACTGCCAGCTATAGAACTTCTGAATTCTGCTCAAGTGTCAACAAAGCCCTGAGCCTTTCCTGAGGGGTCTCTGAACCCACCATCCTGAGGGGCTGGCACTGCACTCCCAGGAGGGCCTCAGGAATAGGACTGAGCGGGTGAGGAAGGCAAGAGGGGGCTGACTAGGTGCCGCCACCCAACACTGGCCTGTCCCTGTTTGTAAGAGCTGGGCAGAGAGTGGGTGTCTCAGCCTGGGTTTGCCTGCTATCTGTGAGGTGGGGACTCCACCCTGATGAGGCCCTTGCCGTGCCTCCAAGATGACAGTTCCTCAGAAATCAGACAAGGGCACAAACCCCTCTTCTGGACACATGGAGGGGAGCTTAGCCCAAGTGCTGCATGGAGGAGCAAGTCCACTGCCCCTGCATAGCCAAGACTGGAGGGGAAACTGAGGCAGTGACATGAGAGCAGCTTTCAGCCAGCTACTGTCCTGGGGAACTTGGCAAGGTTGGGGGCAAGTGTCCAGGCCTACTCCAAGCAAAAGGACAAAGGTGCCAGACCTATTTACATGATTGCAGGAACCCTCTGCCAACACCTCCTCACCCATACCCACCCCCAGCCCCACACGGCGAGTCAGAAACCACAGTGTTTTCACACTATTCAAAGAATTGGTTCCCGTCTGCTGTTTTATGTCAAAAAGTCTTGGCAACTTAATATTTAACAGTGGTTAACACTAAAAAAATTCCACTGTACATCCCAGAGGACCATCCAGGTCCAGGAGGGCACAGTCCCTTTGAGACAGGGACCCCAACACTGTCACCCAGCTGGCCTCAAATCCCTGTCCCTGGGAAGGTCCACATGACATTAGTCACTTCCTCAATGGAAAAGCAACATAAAGACAGAGCTGGGCCTTCAGTTAACACAATTTGGGCACACAGGATGCAGGTCCTCAAGATCAACACTCCCTCCACCGGGCACCTCTGAGCCGGGGAGCCAGGCAGATGCAGATGGCTGTGTTAAGGCCGTTTGTTGTTTTACGAGTTCCACATAGGAACACATCATCATCATCAAACTGCTAAGTGCAGGTTACATGTAGATTCTCTTTCAAAAATGTCACCATCTCTCATCCCAACCCTTGACACATGCTGCCCTCCAGAATGGTGGAGGTACAGAAGGGGTGTAGGGGTACAGAAGGGGACTTTCAGAGAGTGACAAATCATGGTGACCGCCCAACAGTGCCACTGGGGCTGAGAGTGAGGAATGGTTATACCATGTGGGGAAGGAGGTACAGGAGCTGGGTCAAGTCCACTCTCCTGGACAGAGCAAAGGAAGCCTCCCAAGCAGGACAAGCTCAGAAGAAGGGGCAGGTGGAGGCGAGCACATCTGGATGGGACTTAAGGGTGGGACAGGTTCAAGTTCCAAAGAACCTGCAGAAAACAAGGCCACCCTGCAGAGCCCACCCCCCAATACACACACACCCGTAAGGGTCTGTAGTGCAAAGGGTCAGAGATGGCCCAGGTCCCCACCAGTCACGGGGAGCATTTCTAGAAACCCTAAGAATCTTCTAGAATGGGATACCAGTTTGGCTCTGGGTTCTCAGGGGATAGTGGTAGAAATGCCTGAAGCAGGGAGTGCCACCTGGTCCTTGCAGACCCTCAGTCAAAACTGGCCCCTCCCCAGGGGCTCGCTGTGCTGGCAGCTGAAGGTGGCGCAGACCCTAAATTTTTGACAACTCAGCGTGTACCCACTTCCAGTTAACAGTAAAAATATACACAAGGGGTTTGAGGGTTAAACATGCTGGCAGCCAAGGGTCGGCCGGAAGTGTTCGATACTTGTCTATGAGTAAAATATAAATATGAACCAAAAGGGAAAGAAAAACGTCAAGACAGAAATGCCCTGGCTGTTCCGGCCTGGATTTCTTAAAGAGCAAGATGAAATCGTTAATGAGGGCGACCGAGGGCAGATAATGAAAGATTGAAAGCTGTTGAAATCCCCCAATCCTCTCTGCCTCCCTGAACAGCAGCAAACGGTCCTCCATTCTTGGGCAGGAGTTTCACGCAGCGGAGGTGAACGTGGACCGGGAGCGACCGAGGCTGGGGAGCTTGGGGAGGGGCTCGGCCGCTGCTGCTGGGGTTGCTCTGTCAGCATCATGCCTCCACCGCGTGGAGCCCAGCGTCTTGCGTGTGCTCAGAAATATAAAAGACAGCGGTCAAAATAGTGTTTATTTTGCTTTGGGTCCGGGCCCCTCTCTGGCGCCGGCTCCCTGGGGTGGCGGCCGGGATGGCGGAGGGCGGGGCGGAGGAAGGCAGTGAGAGCTGGACAACAGTCGGAAGATGCACCTCAGTACGCCCTGCAGGCCAGCGACCCCGTCACATGCTCTTGGTATCTTACAGGGGCCTGCTCGCATCCCAGGCAGGACAGGGGAGCGAGAACGCGCAGGGGAGGGCATCAGGCAGGGGGCTCAGGCCTCCGACCCCCACACAGTCCCGAGCTGATGGCCCAGGCGAGCGGGCAGGGCATGGCCATGAGTGGGGGGGCTCAGATCTCCGACCCCCACCCAGCCCGGCCCGTGGCCTCTCGCTGGGACAAGTAGGCGGGTTACAACCAGGAGGCGGGTGGACGGGTAGGGGCGCTTTGCAGCATCGCAAGCTCAGAATCACAAGCTCGGCCGGTGCATGGCGGCGCTGTGGGGACCACTGACCACGGTGGCGGCGGTGGCAGCGGCTGCTCAGAGGCGGTCCATCCGGAAGGTGTCCTCAGTTGCTGGGTCAGCCAGGACCATGTCGGGGTCATTGAGCATGTGTAGCCCATCCAAGGTCAGAGGGTCAATCTTGAGCTCATCCAGGGGGAACTGGGCATCGGCATCAAAGCTGACATCACCAACCCCAGCCAGCGAGCTGGTCAGTTCTTTAGAAAGGCTGGGAGGGGACTCTCCAGTTACTGGGAGGGAGGGACAAAAGGCACAGCTGAGCCCTGCATTCCTGCTTCTTATTAGTGAGTGTGGTGCCTCTACATCCCCAATTCACGTTCTCACCCAGGGTTAATTCTGCTCCAGGGGACACTGGGCAAGGTCTGGTTATCACAACTATGCAGGGCACTACTGGCTGGATAATAAGGATGGCATTCAACCCCTTACAATGTACAGGATGGCCCCCACCCCAGAGGATGATTCAGTCCCAGATATCAACAATACAGAGGGGGAAAACCTTGCATCAGTGATTTGGGGAAGTCAGGTGTGATTCCTATTCACACCATGTACCAGAATAATTTTCCAGCAAGTTACATGACATAACCCATTGTTGTTGTTGTTGTTAAGTGCCATCGAGTCGGTTCCGACCCATAGCGACCCTGTACAGGGTTTCCGAGGGTGTAAATCTTTACGGGAGTAGAAAGCCTCATCTTTCTCCCGCGGAGCGGCTGGTAGTTTCGAACCGCTGACCTTACGGTTCGCAGCCCGATTCGTTACCACTACGCTACCAGAGCATAGTGATCTTCAAAAACAAGTTGCCTCAGGGTTGACCCTGACTCATGGTAACCAATGTGGGTCAAAGCAGAACTGAGTTCCATAGGATTTTCAGTGGCTGAATTTTTGGAAGCAGATTACCTGGCCTTTCTTCTTAGGTACCTCTGGGAAGATTCAAACCTCCAAACTTTCAGTTCATAGCTGTGTGCTTAAGCATTGGCATCACCCAGGGACTCCAAGTGGATCCTTGAGCTTCTTGATTTTCCTCCTCTCTCCTCCCCACTCAATATGTGAACTGAACTATGTGTAGCTTCTAAGGACATCAATGGGCCACATGACTATGGGGCTCAGAGTCTCTTGGGAGGAGGTCAATGGAATTCCAGAGCCCAGGGATTCTCAGCTGGGGCAATTCTGACCTTCAGGGATACTCAATAATGTCAAGGGGCATTTATGGTTGCCATCACTGGGGCACTACTGGCATTGAGGAATCAAGGTATGACACTTTAAGAAAGGCACTAGGACTGCTAACTGTGAGGTCAGCAGTTTAAACCTACTAGCCACTCCTTGGAAATCCTATACCAGTGTTGCTATGAATCAGAACTGACTTGATGGCACTTAACACCAACAACACTGGCATCTAGTAGTGGAAACTAAGGATGCTGCTACACATCACATCACTGGGGTGTGCACATGATGGCCATGCTCCAATGATCTGGCCCCAAAAGTCAGTGCTGACCTGGTGGGAGCCAAGACCCCATCCCCCACTCTACCTGGAAAACCATGTGTGTAAGCAAGTGTGTCTGAGGATGTCAGTGTGGGCACTGGGTGAGGTCAAGGACTTCGTGTGAGGACACAGTGCTGGATAGGCATGGGAAATCTGAGTTCCCGGCAAGGATTCCATCAAGCTTTACTAGATGCTTTAGCAGAAATGAGGTTCCAGGCCTTGGTTTCCCCATTTGAGAAGGGGTTATGAAAACCACTGACCCTCTGGGCGATGGGGACAATCCCAGGGGCCTGACTCTCTTTTTTCCTGCATTTGCACTCAGAACCCAGGCCACAAGGGCTCCATCTGGAAATGTCAGCAAGGACCACTGGAGGGGGGACTCACACTCAACTCCAGCAGCCTGGCTTCTCAGGAAGTCACTTTCGCCTAACAAAGCCTTGAGCCCCCTGGGGGTCTAAGGAAAGGGATGCTTGCAGGGTCTGGGCTCTGTGCTGGGTAGCTCACATATGTCTCAGCAGGTCAGGGTCTGGTGGGACATGGGGGTCCTAAGATCCTGTACCATGCTTACTTGGATCCCAAGGTGTTCTAGTCCTGGCTGGTGGGGAGGGGTGTCTCGGGCCTCCCCTGCCCCCACTCACCTGTGAGGATGATGTTGGGGATGCCGCCGTGGCTTGGGTACCCCAGTTGCGCAGCATCTTGTAGGCTGCCGTGACTTCCCGTGAGCCCCATCATGGCGGCCTGTGAGTAGCTGAGCGTGGAGCCTGGGCTGTACAGGCTGCTGGAGCTGATGGCGCCCTCCACCATGTTGAACTGCTCCAGCTGGAGGTGAGCACAGTGGCCATCAGCTCATGAGCACTCTGGGCGGATGTGCACCCTCCCCACCGTCCCCAAGACATGGAGGGGGAACAAAAATGGGGCCAGCCTCAGGACCACAGCCACTGCCCTGGCCCTGCCCTCCCACCCTAGTCCTCACTGCCCTCAGTACTCCCTCTCCATCCTCAGGCAAGGGCTTCCATGACCTCTGACCTGTCTCAGCCCTATCCCACCATCCAGGCCCCACCCCCACCCCCAGGTTTCTTTTACTGGGTGTGACCAGACCTTTCTTTGACCCTTACTCACCTGGTGGGACAGGGCATTGGCCTGCCTGGCTGCCATCTGCTGCTCATAATACGAGTCCCCAAAGACGCTGCCCAGTGTGGAGGAGTGCTGTGGACAGACAGAGGCTGCTGGAGGGGGTGTCTCTGGCCAGTGAGGCGCCCAGGTACCCCACAGTGCACTCAGGATGCAAGGAAGATGGTATTTTTTCTCTCTAGGGGACCCCATCCTCAGGTTGGAGGGCCGAGAGCCACCAGACACCCTGGAATAACCACTTTCCTCCCCTGATCTACTCCTTGGGGGCCTCTCTATGCTGACACTGTCTCCTCTCCCTTGAGGGCAGGAAAGGTAGTTCCCCTTCCAAAGGATGCAAGGTAGGGGTGGGCAAAGGGACAGGTCCAAGAATGAGAGCCTCCCCGATTCAGGGAAGAAAGGGTGCCTAGTGGACCCCAGGTGGCTCCTGAGAAGACACAGGATGGCGCTGAGTGTGAGCACAGCAGCCCCTGTGGCCAGAACCCCCAGCCCCCCACAGCTGTATCTACCCCACAGGAAGCTACCCCGCTGCCCCTGACAGCATCGTACACAGTCTATAATGTGTCCACGCATCTCCACAGAGCAAATGCCTTGGACCTTTTCCTTCTGAGTTTTATTCTAGACAGTTCCCCACATGCCAACAAACACTACAGAGAAGACCTGAGCCCTGACAGATGCTCCAGAAACAGACATTTCAGAACGAGCCCTGTGTGCTCGCCTAATAATGCTCTAGAAAGAGCTCTATGTGCTCTTACAATGGCTAAAGCCAGAGTCTGGGGCCTGGGTTGACTAGTGTGGGGTTAACACTGAAAGAGGATGCAACTGGCAGTTGTGTGTGGTGGTAGGCAGGGCTGAAAGTAGAAGGGGAGTGTCGGGGACATGGGGGCACATGAGGTTAGACTTCTCTATGCCTCTCAAATGCCAGGAAAGAAGCTAGAGAGAGGGGGAAAGAAGAAAGCAGCAACATGGCAGAAAGTTAGTGACGGGTTGAACTGTATTCCCCCCCAAAGACGTAGTAACATCCTAACCCTGGGCCCTGTGAACATGATTTCAAATATGATCAGTTAAATTACCATGAGGTCATACTGCAGTGGGGTGGGTCCTAACCCTACATGACTCCTGTCCTGATAAGAGAGAAGAGACACAGCCAGACAGAAGGACAATGCCATGTGGATGATGCATTCATTACAAGCCACGGAATGCTGGAGGCCCCAGAAGCTGGATGAGGAAGAAGAATCTTCCGCAAGGGCCTCGGGAGCGTGTGCCCCTACCTACACCTGGATTGTGGCCTTTGGCCTCCGGAACTGTGAGAGTGAATTCCTGTTGTCTGAAGCCCCCCAGAACTGTGAGAGTGAATTCCTATTGTCTGAAGCCCCCCAGTTTGTGGTACTTTGTTACAGTTGACTCACACACTGACCTTTAACTCTCAAAATGATCAGTTTCTAGTTTTGAAAAAGAGAGTCAGACAGGCTCTGTCTGGGCTTCCCAGAGAAGGAACAGAAATGAGGGAACGGCACCTGATCCATCTCAGCTGTCACAAGCCTCTGCTGAAACCAAGGCTGGACTTTCTGGGGTGACGGGTCACTGAGGATCTGTCTCTGGATGGGGCTGCCCCAACTTACAGCCCTGTATGCAGTGAACAGACACATCCACAGACATGGCTGGACAGACAGCAGTACTCTTGCTTTCTGCAAGGGGTCAGCCAACCGGCTTCAGGTTTGGATCTGAGAATCCTGATTCCTGTCCTGCTGCATGTGACAGGGATGTGACTGAAGGACCAGCAACCCCTCCCTGCTGCCCCTGGGGGTGCTCACACAGTCTGAAGACATTCCACATCCCTCAGAGTGCCACCCTTGAGACTGACATGTCACTGGAGTCCGGACACCCTGGGCAGAGTGTGTGTGGGAACCAAGAATGTAAAGACTCCAGACAGCCCCCGACATCAGTGCCTGCTGGGGTCATTGCTACCCACCCCACTCTGGGAGCTCACGGATGCACAGGACTAGCCCCAACACGATACAAGGAGAGGGTGAGGTCTCTGTTACCTGGAAAGCACCCCCTGCCCCTGAAGCCCCTCCTGCATCAGGCAGAGCAACAAGGCCACCTGGGGTCCTGGTCACAGGGCAGTGGGGCCCCAAGAGCCCCTTTGTTTAAGAGGTCTGCTGAGGTCACAACCCTTACCAGAGGCCAGGCCGAAAGCTTCTATGTGGTGACAGAGTCAGGGCTGGGGGGAAGATCTGGATCCAATCCATGCTCACGTTCAAGGGGGGTTGGAGAAGTGTCCCCAGGTACTGTTGGAAACCCTGCAGTTGGCTAACCTGGGGCCTTTGCTCTGGTCTTCCTATCTAGGAGCTCTGAGACTAAAAGGTCCTGCCGTGACAGTCAGCCTCATGACAACTCAACCCCCCAGCCCAGCTCTGCCAAATTCAGTCACGGGGGAGGAGTGGGGTTCCTGGAGTCCTGGTCATCTCTGGTCTCCCAAAGTGAGAAATCCCCTCTGCCTCTGGGAACTCCCAGCTTGGCTGTAAAAGGACAGGGGCAGGGTCACAGCTCAGAGCCATACCAAGGAGCAGATTCTGGGAACTTAAGACCACGGAGCCTCTAGGGGAGTCCCTGGGTCCTTGGATAAGGAGCCCAGGCAAGGCTTCTTCTTGTTGTTACGTGCCCTGGTGTGGCGCTGTGGGTTAATAATGCGCCAGACTGCAAAACCGTTTGAACTTCAAGGTCGGAGGTTCAAGCTCACTAGCTGCTCCTCAGAAATCCTATACAGGGTCGCTATGGGTTGGAACTGACTCAACGGCACTTAACAACAATAAGGCAAGGCTTAGCCATTGCTAAGAGTGAAGCCACCTTCTCCTGCTGGTGCCCCATGGGGACCCCAGAGATGCAGGTATAGGAAGCAGCACCTTTTTCACCACCGTCCAGGTGGGCCCCTCCTGGGACCCTGGCCCCATTCTGCCCCTCCCCAGGCCTCATCCCTTCCCTAGTCCTGCACCTCCCACCTCCCACCTGGTGCCCACCTGTATTCCCCCCAGCCCAGAAGATACAGGATAGGGTAGAGCAAGGGGTAAGGGGAGGACAGTGAGCCGGGCGACTCCTCACCTGAGGGGAGCTCCCAGGGGAGAAGCCTTGGTTGGAGACAGGCGAGGTGGGAGACTGGTTGGCT
The DNA here is from genome assembly GCF_000296735.1 of Chrysochloris asiatica. Taxonomy (NCBI): domain Eukaryota; kingdom Metazoa; phylum Chordata; class Mammalia; order Afrosoricida; family Chrysochloridae; genus Chrysochloris; species Chrysochloris asiatica. The sequence continues at coordinate 1,646,368 of NW_006408892.1, read as the reverse complement.
GGAGAGCCGGCGTTCGTGCGGTACTGCTGCAGGGGCGGCGCCTGGGGGACAGGAGGATCAGCATGCAGACTCACCCAGCCAAGAGGACGAGGAGCACGCCACTGGCAGGTCAGGCCTCCTGGGAGCACCCTTCTCCCACTGAGCCCCAACAGCCCCTGGGCACCAAAGGGTGGCCCATGTGGAAGTATGAGCAGGGGGCTCTGTCCGCAACCTCTGAGCCCACCTGGACCTATGTCTTCTGGATGTCTCCCTGCTCCAATGTGAGGCACCTAGCCGAGGGTGTCAGAGAACAGGGAGCATGAGGCAACCCTGTTTTAAGATCCCTTACCTGCATCTGTTGCTTCCCCCAAAGGGTGGGCTTGGGGATCTCCTGGTGGGGGCCCAGGATGGGGTCTCCAAGGGCTCTATTCTGTGTGGTGAGTGGGGGGACATACTAAAGCCCAAACATTGGGCCCTGCTTTCCTGAGCCTGGCCACATGTAGCTGTGCCCCCTGCCCCTCAGGAATGAGGATGAAGGTGTGGACAGCCCAGAGACTGTAGGGGACCAGAGGCAAACCAAGCCCTGGCCACCCAGGTCTATACAACTTAAACCACCCCCAAGTCTTCCTGGGTTCTCCCCTTACTGGAAACCCACTCCCTGGACCCTGGGAGATCCTCATTTCCTCAGAAAGTAGACTCAAGGAGGGTGGAGCTGCAAGAGAGGCAGAAGGAGACTACAAGAGGGTGTTGGCATCTGATATGAGGTATCCATCCTATCTGATGTGGAGACTGGGCCAGTACCCCTCCTCCTGTCTGTTTCCCTAACAACATATGGAAGTCACAGCCTTGGCTGTCCCTATCTGTATCCCTTACAGGCTCTCTCCCTCCTTCCCAAGCCCCCCACTCAGCCCTCTATGCCCCACCACCACCACCGGAGTCCCTATCTTCTCCCCTTGCCCCTTGCTTCCTTCCCCAAGTCCACGCCCGGCTCACCGAGGCAACATCAATCCCCAGGGGTGGCTGGCCAGGGCTCTCAGCTGGGGATGGGGGCAGCGAGGATGGCAGGGTGACCGGGAGCGGGGGCAGCTGCGGGCCACGAGGCAGGTTGGCACTGGGCATCAGGGGGCCACCTGGGGGCGGTGGAGGTGGCTGCTGCTGTGAGGTGGGCGGCGGGGGTGGTGGGGGTTGGGGTTGCGGTGGTGGCGGGGCACCCGCCTGCGTGAAGAAGGCGTAGGGCAACTGTTGCTCCAGGGACAGGGCGTCCATGGTCATGGCCTGGGGAAAGGAATGGATGTCCTCAGGAGCTGTTGGCCACAGCAGCCTAGTCCCTACCCCATCCCAGCTCGGCACCCATACACAGGTGGAGAATCTGAGGCCCAGCCTTGTGCTCCTGGCCTCCCTGCTGCAACCATACCTCTAGGGACCTGGAGGAGCCACCCCAACCCTACCCTGAGCCTCCTGGACAGGGGGTGGTGACGGAGATGTGGTCACTTGGTGATGACTGGCTTTGACATTTTTGTGTTGGGAAAAATCCAGAGGGGATTTTAGAAAAGAAGAGAGAACAGTGGGACAACAAGAGAACCCTAACGAATGCCATCAAGTAGTAAATGTGACAGTTGTGCTGGCAGATGTTCTGGTGTGTGTGTTTTGGCACAATTCAAAAAAAGAGAAAGTGAGAAAGAGAAAGGAAACCCAAAACCAAACCGAGGACAGTCTCTGTGGAATCCACACTCGAACGTGCGGGAGGAAGCCCTAGTAATTCTGGTGGGTGGATGATGTCACGATGCTATGTTATAGAAAGAAAAAAAAAAAAAGTCTTTTTTTTTTTTTTTTAAAGAGTTGCCATCAAGCAGACTCCAACTCATGGTGCCCCTGTGTGTGTCAGGGTAGAACCAATGGGTGATTTTGGAAGGAAAGCCCAGGCTTTCACCATGGGAACCACCCAGTAGACTACATAAACCAGGGAGACCCTCCAGCTCCTGCGATCTCTGCCTTCTCTCCTTCCCACTCAGCATGTGAACTTCAGAAGGTCAGATAACTGTGGTGAACAGTCTCCTAGACTCCATGAAATCCCCTAACCCAGGGCTCCTCACCCAGGGGCAATTCCGCAATCCCCAGAGGCAACACTTGTGGTTGTTGCAGCTGAGGCACTTCCAGGTGAACTCAAGCTGCCAGTGAGCCGCTGAGAGTGATAACCAACGACTGCCCCACTGGGGATTCCTCTTCCCCAGAAACCAAAGAATACAAACCACTGCCATCCAATGGATGCTGACTCACAGTCACCCCATATAGGGTTTCCGAGACTGTGCATCTTTACAGGACTCTTCCTCTTTCTCCCTTGGAGCAGCTGGTGGGTTTGACCTTGTGGTTACCAGGCCAGTGTTTATTCTACTGCACCACCTGGACTCTTCCTCCCCCTTACCGTTCTCCTTAGGGACTAAGAAAGTGGAGAAAGCAAATAATGTGGCAGATTGCAAAAAGGGAAACGCTAAACATTTGAGATAGGGATTTGAACTTGGCCCTGAAAAGGAGAAAGGGGCATAATGATGACCCCCTCCCCCAGGCCTGACGGCATCCAAAGGTCCTGCTCTGGCTCACACAGGGACGGTTAACACTAGGGGTCTGTCCCTCCTGGAAACGGGATCCTGCTGGTCAGTGTCCCTGGTGCATTTGACAACTTTAATGGTAACAAGGAAAAGCGTTCAGGAACTGTGGGATTCTGCAGACCCTTCTCACATTTTCTTCCCAAACTGGCTCCCTGGCCTCGCACCTGAGTGATGGGTGACAGTGGGGACAGGGTGGGTGGTACCTGCTGGGCCTGCTGCCGTCTGGAATCTGTGCTCAGAGACAGGGGGCCTACACCCGGTTGATGATGCTGTGGTGAGGAGCCCGGTGTGGTCATTCCTGCAAGGGTGGAGAGAAGCATGGAAACTCACCTTGTTGATAAACCCACCCTAGCCCTAGCCCTAACCCTAACCCTAACCCTAACCCTAACCCTAACCCTAGCCCAACCTACCTAGCATCCACTCCTCCCTGATGGTCCCTCCCATTGCTGGCTCCAGGAGGGGTGTGTCATGCAGGCTAAGCCAATCAGATCTTTCTTGTTGCTAAGTTGTGACTGGCTTAGAATAGCCAGGTGACCAGGCTGGTCCAATGAGAATCTGATCTAGGACTTTTGATGAAACTGAGTACTGAGGACTGGAGCTGTGTGGAGTGGGGAATGAGGCATCCTGTGGCCACAGAAGAAGAGTATACTGGAGAACTGGGAGCCAGGTAGCCCTGGGTCCAGCTGCTCTGTGGAAGCTCCCTCATTTGGGAAACAAGAAAGCACTTTTGCTTGAAGCCATATGGATTCCAGTTAGCTCCAAGTGGGTCAGCCCTGCCCTGCCTAACACTGCAGGTCCCTCATCATTCCCAACCTCCCTTAGTAATCATGTCCACTTCCATCACCTCTTACCACACCATGCCCACCCTCCTGTGCATTCTCTGTGGTTGGGGTACTGCCCCCATCCCTCAAGCTATAAACACAGCACTCTCCTGCTCCCCTCCCTGACCCTGGACCCAATGGACTTGCCCCAGGGAGCCAGGACCCCAGACATGTCTATGGTAGAAGGCCTGAAGGTGATACTGGGTGCTGGGACTCATGCCGAGTGCCTTCCCAGCCAGGAGATGAGGTGGTGACAGCCACATTCCTTCCTGGGGTCACATGAGGTCCTCATGAGATCATGAGCAAGTTGTGTGGGATTCTGGGCCACAGTCAAAGCTGGTGCAGTTGTCTATGCCACACAGAGTGTTCCAGAACCATAGAGAGATGAGGATAGTCTGAGTGGGGCCAGACTTGTTCCACCCATGGCCTGGGAGCAAGGAGCAAGGAGACAGCAGCTTTCACTCTGCCTCTCTTTCCTATCTTCCTCATCGTCTTTCTCTGTCTCCATCCCTGCCTTTCTCTCAGCTTTTCTATCTCTCTGCTTGTCTCCCTCTCATTGTCTCTTTTTCCTCCTTTACTTTTTCTCCTAGGGGGTGAGCTCAGGTGTGCCTGCACTTCCTTCGAGTGGCCTGGCCACATGACCGGAGGACCTGGCAGTTTCATGGCTGAACGCACACATGCAGGCACCAGACCTGGGTACAGACACAGTGATGTCACGGGCTTTGAAAGACACTTGGGCCAGAAAGCCTCGAGCTGCCCCCGGAGCACTGAACAAGTAGTCAGCAGATGTGAGCAGTGGGCCAGTGTAACTCCCCTGTCTTCTCAGATTTCTCAGTCCCCAGGGGTCCAGGAGCCAAGGGACTAACATCCAGGTCAGACCCAGGTTGCTGGGAGCAGGCAGGGATGGCAAACCCGAATGCTAGAATAAATCAGGGACCAGAGGTTGGTGATAGGAGCAGGTGAGGCCTACGCTTAAATGGAGATTTCTGGCCCTGTCCCAGGGGCAGAACTGCTGCGGGGCCCTCTGATTGTCTGGTGTTGTTAAGTGCTGTTGAGTCAGTTCCGACTCATAGCTAAGCTCGTATAGGGTTTCCAAGAAGCACTGTTGAGTTTAAACCCCTGACTTTGCAGTTCAAACGACCTTGTGGTCCAGTGCTTATCCTATAGCACCACACCAGAACTCCTCTGATTCTCCAAGAGTGTCCAATTCTCTAAGATCCAACTGTCTGCCTGCCCACTCCCAACTGTGATGTCTACTACACACATGTGCAAGCACACACATGCAAACTCAGACACATTCACAACTCATACCTTTACACTCACATCCATACACATACACACTCACACATAAAGATGTGCACACACACAACCCATGTTCAGGCTCCCACATACATACACTCATTGTTCTTTAGTGCCTTAGAGTCGGTTCTGACTCATAGTGACCCAGTATAGGGTTTCCAAAGAGCGGCTGGTGAGCTTGAACGTCCAACCTTGCAGTTCAAGTCAACTTTGCAGTCCAGCGCATTAACCCACAGCACTGTGCCAGGACTCCACATGTACTCCTACCCATAGGTAAAACACACATATACATGCTCTCACACCACACACTCACACATGTGCACAGTCATGCACACATACATGTCCACCGACATGCACACACTCACACACCGTGGGCTGGATTCAGCCCTTACACTGTCATTTGGTCATGCCTGTCCTGGATTTAGGAGGTTTCATCTTTGCTCCTAATCTTGCACCCCTATAGGCCAGTGGGAGTCAAAGGCAGGCGGCAGCCTTTGAATTCCTGTTGGCATCCTGTGCACCTTTGGGGGAAGGGGCTAGAGTCAGCTGGAGGACTGCCTGGAAGGGGAGCCCATACACTATTAACAGGGGACCCAGTGTTCTTGCTGCCCTGTTTCTGCAGGGATCACTGCCTTTGGGACTCAGGACCATGTTCTGACAGGCAGAAGGCTAGGGGGCTGGCTCCAAGAGGACCAGCAGCTCCAGCTTGATGGAAAACATGCCTGGAAAGCAATGCCCCTGCCCAGCATCTGCCAAAGTCATAGGTTCACAAATGGCCACACACATGGGACACTCCTGCCTATGCTCTGGCCCCACGCATGTTCCTGTGCCCACAACTCTCACATGCGCCATGTCTGCTGAGCTTGTTCAGACTCACTTCACCAGAAGTGTAGGTTCCTTGGAGGTCAGGTGCTAGGGAGCTGCCAAGGCCCTGGGAGGGCGTGGTCTGGAGATCACTAGGAGACAGCACTGGGGATAGGAGGGCAGAGATGCCTCCCCGATTCCTTCTCTACGCTGACAAGCATATGTATGCTACCCAACCTCTGCTCATCCCCGACCCTCTGAAGTTGCCCAATGTGCCTCCTGGGTCTTCCCTGGGTACAGGGAGCCCAGTATTCCAGTGGGAAGAAAAGAATGTAGAGTCACCACTGCCCAGTGAGGATCCAGCTCTGTGTCTTAACTGTTCTCAGCAACAACCCTTGCTGCTCAAATCTGAAACATTCTCGGCGTCCTCAAAACCCATCACTAACCCAGCCCCATTGGTACCCAAACTAAGACTGGTTTCTTGCTCCAAGCAGGGAGTAAGCTGGTTAGTCTGACTTTGACCAATTTAACCCTGAGCAGAGTCTTCACTGCTGGCTGGTGTTTGCTGTCATCGAGTTGGCTCCAACTCACAGTGACACCATCCATGTCCAACAAACAGAACACAATGCTGCCCAGTCCCGTGCTGCCTTCCTGATGGGCGGTCTGCTGGAGTCCATGGCTCTGGTCACTGTGCAGTTTGTGTGCCTTCCAACCCAGGAAGGAGGCTTGTCTTCCAGCACAGCATCAGACCGTTCTGCTGTGATCCACAAGGTTTGCATTGGCTGAGTTTCAGAATTAGATCACCAGGTCTTTTTTCCTAGTCTGTCTGAGTCTGAATGCTCCACTGAAATCTGTTCAGTATCATCACTGAGGGTCTTTCTCACCTGTGCTGGTCCTCTACTTCTACAGACATGATGTTCTCCTCTAGCAGCTGATTCCTCCTCGTGACAGCCCAAAGCAAGCAAGTTGGACAATGTTCTGTTGTGACCCAGAAGACTGCATTGGTTACTTTTCAGAAATAGATCACCGGCCCTTTGACCAAGACTGTTTCAGTCTGAAAACGCCATTGTAAACTGACCATCACGGGTGACTTCTGCTGGTATTTGAAGTACCAATGGCACAGTTTCCAGTATCAGTATGACAGTATGACAGATAGACAGGTGGTGGTGGTGCCTACGACTAGTGATGAGGGAGTGAGCAGGGGTCCGTCTGTCCCAAGGCACCATGAACAGGGCCCTGTGTTGTCGCCCATGGCTAAGCCCACCCACAACTCCCTAGGTTTCTCCATGCAGCCCTGTCCAGCCCTCCCTTGCCACCTCTCCTGAAGAACTGGACATCTACCCATCCCAGGGCACAGGATGACACACTGCATAATAAATACTACACGGAGTGCCTTGGGGAGCCTGTGAGGAGGCCACCTGATGCAGGGGGAGACAAGAAACTAAACTAAGGAACTAATAACATCAAGGGCAGAGGTCAAGGGGCACATGCCGGGAACCAAAGGGCAGGAGTGAGCCCTATAATGTGGAAGGGGCTGAACATGCAAAGATTCCAGGGTGGTCTGGTGGAGAGGGCAGGGTTCAGAGGTGAAAGTTGGACTTTGGCCAGGCTCTGGCATCCACTCACAGGGAGCAGGGGACCAGGCAAGGATCCTAAGTTAAAAGGAATATGAGTTTCTGGGCAGAGACAATACTGGAGCCTGGGGGTGGGAGCATGCAGGGTTGGGGATCTGGCAAAGAGAACACTAGGTGAAAACCCTTGAGGACTCCCCTTCTAGAATAATCTGTGTTCACCCTGCCACTCTGTGAAGTTCCCATTCCAAGTACCCTCAAAACACATCTAACTTCTAATATAACCCCAAGAGCACTTCTTAGATGTCCCCTCTGTTTGAGATGCCTCCTCAGGTCAGCCTGGCCACTCTGAGACCCCCTGGTGAGCATCTCTTCCCCCTGGGCTACCCCCGGCACCCTGGCACTTGGCTGTGGCTCCTGCTCACTGGCAAGTCTTCTCCACCTGGGGTCCAGCCCGTCAGGGAGGAAATTCCTGGCCCCCAACATCATGACCTATCCCCAGCCTTACCTTGGGGAGCACCACTAAGGCCCAGGTGCGTCAGGTTGGCTGCAAGGTTGCCAGTGCTGCTGGAGCTGCTCAAGGCAGGAAAAGGGGGCTCCTCGGGGTCCAGCGGGGTGGGCAGCGGTGAGGGGAAGTGGATGTTGGTCAGGTCGGGCAGCGAGCCCCCTGTGTTGTGAGCGGCAGGGATCAGGGTGGTCGTAGCTTCCTGGTCAGCAGATGGGAAGATGCTGGAGGTGAAGGCAAAGAGAGGCCACTGAGCACTCGGGAATGGAGTAGAAGCCCTTCAGAGGGCACACCACCCCCAGGGTGGGGTATTATGGCGACAAGTTGGGGCTGCCATCCTGGGTAGCTCAGTGAGAGGTTCTCTGAGTGGTCACCAGTAGCTTGGCATTCCTCCTGCTGGGACTTGAAGCCTTGTACATGGGCAGAAAGTTCTGGGTACCCTGAGCAGCCCCAAGGGAAGGGGATGTCATAAACTCACTTGATTCCGGGAACCTCACAGGACTTGGGCCTAGACCCCGTCTGAAAGAGAAGACAGCACCAGGTGAGAGGGCACCTCTTCATACACACTGTGCTTCCTCACAGCATGGCCACTTGCCGAGTGTCTCAGCTGTCAAGAGTCCTGCAGATGGAGCCCCCAGGGTGCAGGGGGATCTCCCCAAGTGGCCCCCTGCCCACTCCAACTCTGCCATGTGTCTATCTGCCTGGCACTCACAGGGCAGTGGCAGTCTCTGGGTAGGGGGTTGGGTCCTAAGTCCACAGAGGGGCCAGTGAACTCTGGCAGTTTAGAGGGCACTACTGTCTGCCCTGCAAGGAGTCCCTGGGTGGTGCAAACACTCCACTACTAGTCAAAAGATTGGTGGTTTGAACCCAACCAGAAGCGTCTCAGAAGGAAGGCCTGGTGATCTGCTTCTCAAAGGCCAGAGCTCTGAATACTCTATGGAGCAGTTCTACTCTGCATATATGAATTGGCTTCGACTGGATGACAACAAAAACAATAAAGTCTGCCCTGTGTTGCCCTGATTCTCTGAGCTGTCCCGGAATTGCAACTCCCACTTGGAGCCGTTGACCACTCCCCCAAAATTGTCACTAGGACCCCGCAAGGACTGTGCTGTCCCTCCATGACAGTTCCCTTCAATCACCTGGTTGGGGACACTGTTGGAATGCAGAATCGATGGTCTACAGTGCACAGCCACACACAGAAGTCCCAATGGCCTCGTGGGACACTGGGAGCCTGCCTACTTGGACCTGTGTCTCAAGCCAGACAGCCCCCTCCCTTTCTGCAGCTTCAGAGTTCTGGACAGAGCCAGAGAGCAGGCCAATGTCATCACTGGCAAATCTGCTGCACAAGACCTCTTCAAAGTGTTCAGGAGTAAAATTGTCAGTTCCAGGAGTAAGGGGTGCCTGACCTAAACCATGGTATTTTCAATCGCCTCAGATGCACGTGAAAGTTCGACAGTGAATAAGGAACACCATAGAAAAATCAATGCATTCAATTCTCACGTTGGAGAAGAATATTACAAGTACCACAGACTACCAAAAGAACACACAAACTTGTGTTGGAAGAAGTACAACCAGAATGCTCCTTGGAAGTCAGGACGGCAAGACTTCGTCTCTCACACTTTGGACATGTTATCAGGAGGGATCAGTGCCTGGAGAAGGTCATCACGCTTAGTAAAGTGAAAAGTCAGTGAAAACAAGGAAGAACCCCCAACGAGATGGACTGACACTGTGGCAGCAATAATGGGGTCAAACATAACAATTATGATGATAGAGCGGGCAGTGTTTCTTCGTTCTGTTGTACATAAGGCCTCTGTGAGTAGGAACCGACTCTAAGGCACCTAACAATGACAACAGTGAGCTCCCTGGGCTCCTTGGGCAGCGAGACCCGAGCTGGGGAAGCCAGATGCCCTCCCATCCCCACCCTCTGTGGCTCACCCGGGGGAGAGGCTTCCTGGGTTGCTCCCATGAATTGGGGTTAAGGAGGGTAGAAGGTGCCCCAGGAGAGTTGCAGGGGCCCCAGGAAGGTTGAAGGGAGGCGGGGAAAGTGCAACTCCTTTTCAAGGACAAAGGACACAGGCCTCTTCCAGCTGAGACAAGACAAGACAGAGTTCCACCTGCTCCAGAGCCCCAGCAGTGCTCTGTGTCCTGCCTACCCCCACCTCCCCGTATCCACCGCCCTAGGCAGACCCTGCTGGCTGATGTGTTCTTTAGGGATTATCCAAGAAAAGGGGACCTGCTGCTAGTAGAGCTGGCCCTGCCCAACACCCCATGGGGAGGTCTTGCCCAGCTGCCAGGATTGGGGAGCCTGTGGGGTGGCGTGAGACCAGCGGGCCCAGTGTTGTGGAGGATGCCGAGGGGCGAGTCTGTGCTTGGCTGGGGCCTCTTAAGTCCTAAATCAACACTTGCTTCATTATGGGATTTCCACAAAGCCCACTCACAATGGGCATTTCAAAGGAATCCCACAAATGTTCCAGAGATAGAAATGGATTTCTAAACAGATGAAAAGCTCGCCCATGCCTGTCCTGCTCCCAGCCAATCAGACTGGACTGATGAAGGCCGTGGTTGGAGCTACGTGGAGCAGGGGTGGTGGAAGCGTCATCACAGGGCTGGGTCTGCTCTCCTTCCAGTCTGAGTACTCAGGGTAGCCCCCACCCAGAGTCCCTGGGCGCTGTAAATGCCAAAGGTTGGAGGTTTGAGTCCACCTGGAGGTGTAGACCTGGCACTCTGCTTCCGAAAAACCAGCCACTGAAAACCTATGGAGGACAGGGCTCCTTTGACCTTTGACACACAGGGGTCACTATGAGTCAGGGACGACTTAATGACAACTGGTCCCCACCCCCACCCCGCCCTTGCTTCATTAAGTTGGTAACTTCTCTGTTTTAGTGAACATCCAACCTTCCAAGCTTTCAGAAGCAGATCACCAGATCTTTCTTCCAAGGCACCTCGGGGTAGATTTGAACTGACATTTTGGTTAGCAGGTGATCCCATTCACTGTGTGCACCACCCAGGGACTCCAACAGACCTGCAGTTCATGTCAAATAAGTGGGAGTATGGTCAAAATCTGAGTGGCGGTCATACTTCAGGGCCTTAGGAGCCCCCCAAAATGTTATTCAGTGATCTTTGCCTCAAAAACACAAGAAGAAAACCTGCTCGTGAAAGCTCTGAGGCTCTTACCTTTTTCGTGTCCCACGCCTGCTTTGAAAGGCTTTTATCTGACTCCGACGAGGTCTCCTCCATTCCCGGGACCGTTAATAGTAAAACTGGGGTGGAGGGGAAGGGGAGTGGGGAGAGGAGGAGAATCAGATGTCTCTTTCTAGTGCTGTGAAAGCACCAGGGGGCCTACCCTGTCGTCACCACCCTAATGTAGCATCTGTGAACCGTTGTAAAGCTACAAACAGGGGCTTTATAAAAATAAATTGAGGTTAAGTCAGATAACTTGTGTCTAAAACAAATGAAAATGAAAACCTCGGGTCTGAGACCTATGTCTATACTGATCCATACTACAGACTCAGCCTAGGCATCTTCTGCCTCTCGTTTTCCTTTCCTACTGGGACACCAAGCCCCTCCGCATCAGGCACTAGGGCTCAGTTGGTCCATTATACCCAGTGGGCTGAGGTTGATCAAGCCATGGCTGCAGGGACCCTGAGGATCAGCCAAGACACTGGCTCGGCTCAGAGGAAGCAGAAGGGGGACTATCCAGGCACTGGATGGGCCAAATTCAAAGTCCTTGCCCCAGCCAGTCCCTTCTTTCCTCAGATCTTTCAATTAGAGGGAGATTAAAGCATTCCCCTTCACACAGAGGAAGGCTGAGTTTTCTTCACTTGTAACTGTTATCACAACCCAGCCAGGTAGCAGTGATCTCTTCCTCACACTCAGAGTAGAAGCAGCAAGGTCACTTAACCTGTGTCCCCTGCTTCCACAGGAACAGGGGCAGGTGAAGTATCCCCTCATAGGCTTACTGGTCCCAGTCCCACACACCCTCCTGAATCACGCATTCCTGGAGGGTCCACGGGGGGCACTGCAGACTCAGAACCACCTCACTTATATTGGACTGCTTCCTTCTGTACCTGGCCTCTGGCTGGTGGGCCTGGGGAAGAAGGCTCAAGGAAAGCCCCCAAGGGATTTCTGCCCCAAATCCTTCTATCTTTCTCTAGGAGTATGTACATTCCCACCATGAAGTTATCCAAAACAGGTATGCTCTGAGCCTTAACTATATGGAATCCAGAATCCTCTGGGGCCTCCATGTGGGACACACCAAGCTATATCTACTCTCCTTGAAGATCCCAAGGATACTGTCTGGCTCTGGGGACAAGGGCAGCTAAGGGCCTGGGCGATGGACACAGACAAAGGTTCTGAAGAGCAGATGGCTTGTCTCCCGCCTGCTGTAATCCAGGAGGACAGAGTTTAAGGAGGATACACCATCCCAGATGTAGCAGGGTCTAGAAACAGCACCAGTCATAGTGTTAGCCCCTGGATCAAGGTATGTCTGAAGCTGTCATGCTAGCCCTGGACTTGCTTTGCCACAAGCCAGTAAATACCCGATGACTGAGCTTGCTGTCCAGTACATCTATGGGAATCTAAATGAGTAGCAGGTGCACATGCCGAGAATTCAAGAACAAAAGCCTATATGTACTTGCAGGAGGTAGTTTCTCTGCCTAAAAACTCTTATGCTTCCTTCAAAACCTAAAACTGAAGCAGTACTCTCTCTACAAGTGTCCCATTGCCAGCAACCAAATGGCCCTTTCTTTGTTTCCTAGCAGCCTTTACTGGTAAGCCATCCAGCTACTAGCTTGCAAGCTCTCAGAGGCAGCAGTCACAGGCTGTTTGCCCAATCTGAGGACTCAGCTCACACATGCCATGTACCTCTTTTCTGGTGAGCATCCTGGGACCCACCCGTGAAGGAGTCTGGCGGGGTGGGAGTCATTGTGCTCTGATGCAGGGCGGAGTCAGAATTGGTCCTGGGGGAGAAAGAGACAGTGAGCTCCACCCCACCCACTGATGACATGCCTGCTAGAGATTTTACCTATAAGGTGTCAAGGGCATTGTGGGTCACTGTTGTATAACTGCCTGGGAAAGAAACTATAAAGACACTGTTTCTATAAAGCCATAAAGATGGCTGTGGTTCCCTCTGCAAAGCCACTGATGTCCTTTTGTCCCCTCCACAGTTTTTCCATATCAGGTGCCTTCTTGCTGGACCCCTGGGAGGCAGACCGGATATTCACCTGGAAGTCTGGCCTTGGGGATGCAAGGCCCCAACCATCACTGGGCACCCCTCCTAGTGACTCTATCCTTCAGAACACTCAGATAAGGAACCAAGTGTGACAGGCAGAGAGGACACCAGTGACACGGGCTAGCAGAAGGGCCCAGAAGCAATGCAGCCCCAGGGTCCCTGAGGAGGGGGAGTTGGTCTAGGGGGCCCTTGCTGCTCGGAGCCAAGAAGAGGCTTGGCCCACTACCCTGGGGACTCAATTTCTGGGAATGGATTACAAGTACTGACACTAGGGCTTCCTCGATTGTAGACATCTCAAAGGTAAATCTCTGAAGAGCCCCTTGACTACCTGGCAGAATGTGGGGCGGGACCCTCGTGGAGCTGTGCTGCATGAGCAAAGGGCTGGACAGGCTGGACACCTGGCAATCGGGGGAGAATATGAGTCACATGTGCATGGGAGGGGACAATATCACAGTTACTGAGTGTCATGGTTCAGGGGACATAGTCTAAGGGACAAGCAGTTTGCAAGGTTGTGACTGGTGGCTCCTGACCATGGCTGGGCTAAGAGAGAGAACACCAACCCTGTGTCCTTGAGCAAGTGTCCTGACCTCTCTGGGCTCAACTTCCTTATGTCTAAACCAGGGATCAAAGCTGGCAGTTCAAACCCACCAGCTGCTCCTCGGAAACCCTGAGTAGAAACCGACTCGACAGCACTTAATAGTAACAACAACAAAAAATCAGGGATAAAATCAGCAATGACTACATATGACACACATTGAATGTGTGAGAGCTGGAACCATAGAAGTGCTTGGTAGGTAAGAAAAACCAGAGATGACCTGACTCATAGTGACCCCTTCAGTGGCTGAGTTTTCAGAAGTGGATCACCAGGCCTTTCCTCTGAAGCGCTCCTGAGTGAGCACGATCTGCCAACCTTTCATTTGGTAGCTGAAACTCAGGGGTTCCACTTGGCAGCTATTTGTCTGTATTATTTTGTTGTTATTTTAGACGTTTCTAGATGGGTTTATCATGGGTGATTCTTTTTTTTTCTCTTTAGTGTCTACTTACATACTTTCCCAATTTTCTCTAATAAAAATTGTAGAAGACTTCTACAATTGCATTTCGATGACTAAATATGCGCAGTCAAAAGATTGGTGATTTGAACCCCCCACCCCCCAGGCATCTGAGGAGAAAGACCTAGCAATCTACTTCCAAAAGGCTGCATGGGAAACCCAATGGAGTGGCTCTACTCTACACTGTGGGGAGGGGGGGCCTGAGTCAGCAATGATTCCAAGGTAACTAATGACAACAACATGGGCAGCCACTCAAGAGGGCAGCAGACAACGAGAAAAATCAAGTGGCAGAACTAAACACAAACCATCATCCCAACTTTGTTTGTTGTTTTTTTGGGGGGAGGGGGGGTGTTAAAGAAAGGAAAGTCACAAACAGGGGAAAGACCCAGAAGCAGCAGAGTCACTGCAATGCACTGAATGGAGTCACATGTCCCTTCTAGCCATGGTCTTAGGAACTCTCACCAAATCACTTCTTCCTGTGGGGTTGGGGTAAGAGGAGGTGGAAGAAGATACTGACAAGATGTGATTGAGTTGTGAGTATTTAACAGTGTTAACTGTGGTTGTAAAAACCTGAAACTCTAATGGGTAGAAGCAGGAAGCAGGGATCTCACTACCATGAAAGAAGAACCAGGAGTGGAGCGAGTCCTTTCGATGCTGTTGTCTCTGAGCTTTGAACCTCCTTGACCAGGGATAGAAAGCTACCCCACTGGAGAAGTGGCAGAGGAGCAGCAGCAGCAGAACCAAAAGACAGAGCAGTGGGCTTCCTAATCCATGAAGCAGGAAAATCTGCTGGCAGAGTGGGGCACTATTTGGGAGGGGAGGCTAGCCAAGTGTCTTCAGGCTGAGATTTATGGTAGATTAATGGTCAGCAGTTCAAGCTCGCCAGCTGCTTTTCTGAAACCCTATACAGGGTCACTATGGGTCAAAAGCAACTCAATGGCACTTAACAACAACAACAATGTGTCCTCTGGGCATTTATTAACAGCTCTCAAAAACCTCTGTAACATGGACTGAGCAGAGAGGTCTACCTGGGGGCATGCTTGGGAGAGGTTTCCCTGATTAGAACTGTGCCCTGAGCATTTCTGACCCCAAATTATAACCTGTTAACTTCCCAAATAAACCCCAAAACTGTGAGAATGGTGCCAGAGTTCTGGTCGATACAGTGAATTCTGGAACCCAGATGAGAAGTCCTTCAATAACAGCAGAATACTGAAGGACTTTCCAACTGTATTTCATAATTCATTCCATCAGCCACACAGAACTCTGACACCATACTCAGTTGTGGGGTTTATTAGACTTCTCAAACTAGGCTCCATAATTGAAGAATTCTATGGGCAAAATACAGAATGATGCAGAAAGTATCAAAAGAAGACGGAAGGAACACACAAAATCACTGTGCAAAAAAGAATTAGTCAATGTGCAACCATTTCAAGTGGTAGCATATGATCAAGAACCAATGGTACTGAAGAAGGAGGTCCAAGGTGCGCTGAAGGCATTCGCAAAGAACAAGGCTCCAAGAATCAATGGAATACAAATTGAAACCTTTCAGCAAACTGATGCATTCACTCATCTGTGACAAGAAATTTGGAAGACAGCTACCAGTTCTACCAATTGACTGGAAGAGATCCATATTTGTGTTCATTTCAAAGGAAGGTGACCCAATAGAATGCAGAAATCATAGGACAATATCACTAATAAATCATGCAAGAAATACTGTGTTGAAGATAATTCACAAATGGCTGCAACAGTACACTGGCAGCAAACTGCCAGAGGTTCAAGCTGGATTCAGACAAGAACGTTGAAAGAGGGATGTCATTGCTGACGTCAGACGGATCTTGGTTGAAAGAAGATAATACTAGAAATATGTTTACCTGTGATTTATTGACTATGCAAAGGCTTTTGATTGTTTGGATCATGACAAACTATAGATAATATTGCGAAGAATGGGTAATCCTTAACACTTAATTGTGCTAATGAGGAACCTGTACCTAGATCAAGAGGCAGTTGTTTGAACAGAACAAGGTGACACTAAATGGTTTAAAATCAGGAAAGGTGGGCATCAGGGTTGTATTCTTTCACCACACTTATTCAATCTGTATGCTGAGCAAATAATCTGAGAAGCTGGACTATACGAAGAAGAACAGGAATGGAGGGAAGACTCATTAACAACTGCAATATGCAGATGACACAAGCTTGCTTGCTAAAAGTGAAGAGGACTTAAAATTCTTACTGATGTGTTGCATCTCAGTGTAAACAAAAGAAAAATCCTCACCATTAGACAAATAAATAACATCATGATCAATGGAGCAAAGACAGAAGTTGTCAGACTTCATTTTACTCAGGTCCACTATCAACACTTGTAGCAGCAGTCAAGAAATCAACTGATGTATATTACATTAGGCAAATCTCCTGCACAAGACTTCTAAAGAAGACCATAGGAGAAGCGATGTCTTTGAGCTATGGTGTTAGAGGATAATATTAAAAGTACCATGGATTGCCAGAAGAACAAACATTTGTGTTAAAGAACTACAGCCAGAATTCTCCTTAGAAGCCAGGACAGTGAGACAGTGAGACAGTGAGTCCCTGGTGAAGAATATCATTCTTGGTAAAGTGGAGGGTCAGCGAAAAAGATGAAAACCCCCAACAAGATGGATTGGCACAGTGGCATCAGCAATGGGCTCTAACATAAGAACAATTGTGAGGCTGGTCCAGGAGTAGGCAGTGTTTCCTTCTGTTGTATATAAAGGTTGCTATGAGTCAGAACTGACTTGATGGCACTTAACAACAATAAAATAGTTGAGAAGTAGAGTGTGCCGTGGGAAGGATGGTTGGTGCTACTTTTCTTGCAGTCCTGAACTCTGTGTTTCAGGTACAGGGCTGATTTTTAGAAGTTTCTGGTTGTTTTCTTGTTCATCTTCTTAGCCTGCCGGGGATGGGAATGTGGCTTGCACTGCCTGAGCACTCACCTTCTCCAGCTGCTGTCTGCCGGTGGCGAGAGGTACACGGTGCCATAGGGACAGCTGTCCACGTGGGCCAAGTTAAGGGACAAACTCTATGGCTAGACCCACAGCCCTGCTGCTGCCCATCCAGAGCATGTACATGTACTCAGGGGGCAGGTGTTGACCTTGGGCTCTCAGAGGGGCCAGCTGGCCCAGCATCCTCATTTCCTGTGATCACTACTGACTGCCTTCATATGCCCCCCCTATCCCCCACTCCCCCCAGGACACCTGGGACTCTAGCACTCAGCACTGCCTCTGGCCTCAGCTGTGGGCCTAGTCAGCTGACCTCTGTCAGTTCAGCTGAGCCTTTGTGCCGGGCAGCTCCCGGTCTGGGCCCCACCTGGCCAGGCTCTCCTGACCTTTGGAAAGGCATGCCAAAGGGGTTTTTCTGTTCTTGTGGGTCAGCAGCTCCCCACAGTCATTTCAACTCTGGTAATGGGGAGGCAGGAGAGGACAGGGAGGCCCTAGTAGCCAAGGTGTGGGGTGAGAGCTTGCTCATGAGCTGCTGAGATGGAATCCTTCAAACCTGCTAGAATGTGCTCAGTTCCCAGCAGCACTGCCTTCCAAGGCTGCCCACAATACCAGCCCATCATGAAGTCTCAAGAGTTTTCTGGGGCCCCCTCCCCAGCAAGGGATCTGTGTTATATGGCCTCATCTGCCCTAACTAACTCCTGCTTCTGTATTTCACAGGCCCCCTCTTAAACCTCCAAGTTTGGCTCCTCAGTTGTACTGCCTCCTCCTCCAGGAAGCTCTCCCATTTGCTCCTTGATACCTGGGAGGTCTGGAGAGCAGGGCAGCCCTTCCTCCATGTGCTGCTCCCCACCCCCACTATGCCTATTGGTCACCCCATGAGCCAGCTCCTTCCCTACATCTTGCTGTAAAGGATATCTGTCGTCCATGCTTATCCACCGACAGGGGCCGGCGGTGTGGGGAGCCGAGCCGGCCGCGCTCCCGGCACACTCTGTCTACCAGCCCGTGGTGCCGGGTGGTCCGGCTGGTGTCCAGGCCTGAGGACTGGAAGGGGGTCTGGAGGCAGAGAAGAGGGAAGCGAGGGAGGGGAAAGAGGAAACCAAACACAAGTTAGCAGCTGCAGGGGAGTCAGGTATCTTCTTGACCCCAGATACAGGTATCCATCCCCAGCCTCTCCCAAGACCCTGACTCTCTAGGTTCCCACTCCAAAGGCCAGTCTCCCACTCTACCCACTGTTCGTCTATCCCTGGTACTTCAGACAGGGTGGATGAGCAGCTGGGCAGAGAACGGACTGGACACAGGCTGAGGCCAGGCAATATAAACTCATGGCCAGGGTTGATGGGGGGAATCAGTGAGCACCATACCCATGCCAGGTACCAGTAGCCCCTCCCCACGTTATCCCTGGAGGGGCTGCCAAAAGGGACTGCAGGACCCCAGGACACCTTCAGAGTCCAGCCAGCCACACAGAATCCCAGGAGGTTCTGCACCAATTTCAGTGCCAGTCCGGACAGAGACATGGCCCCCCTCAGCTCCACAGGTTACCCCCAACACCTGCCTATCCAGCACTACAGGGCCAACTTGCTGTGCCACTGGATATATGGCCGGACGTCCTCCTAGCCGCAGGCCCTGTTCCCTCCAGACCCTCTGCCACTTGGCGTTTGGGGAGCTATGGCCATCTGTCCATGGCCATCTGTCCGGTGGCTCTAGCCAGGTTTGACTGGCCAGTGTCCCTGTCGGCCATCTGGCCCCAGGCCTCTCTGCCCACTCTGAGCATTAGGGCCAAAGAGCTACTTTGCTATGAAGCTCCGTCTTCCTTTCAGAAGGCCTGCAGCAGTGGGCTCACAGCTCCTCTCTTCCTTGCCCCATCCTCAGAGCTGAGGGTCCCTGCTACCAAGCACTCCTGACTCCCGCCGGACTCCCAATTCCCCTCCTCCCCGCAGCTCATGGATCTCTTCTGCATCTTGCACATGTCATCAAGACACAGAAAATGAGGCTGGGACTGTTATACTCCCCTGTACCCAGCGCTGAGTCTTGGTGACGCTGGGTTGGCCCCATAGCAGGGCCGGCTTGAGGGATATAGCCAAGTAAACAAGTGTTTTGTTTCCCTATGCAGCAGGATGCATATGCTCAGACAGGGTCACCTCATCTAGGGGAATGGGCTTGGGGAAGAGACCGTGAGAGTCCCCGAGTAGGACCCATTGATCCTGAATCTCCCATGACAGGGGGTGGGGAGTAGACATGATGTCTGTTCAACGAATGGGGTAGCTTCAGTGAGGCCTCTGGGTACACATGGGGGCATGCCTTGAGGCTGGGATCAAATTTATCAAAGAGACAGGAGCCACCACTAGGTCATACTGATATCCACCAGGCTGCATGTGCAAAGAAATGAGACCCTCAAAGATCCCTCTCCTAGGCAGCTCTGTACAAGGTTATTCCAGGAATCATGCTGAAAGAGACCTTCTTCTAGGGAACAGGGGCCAGAAGAAACAAGGGACGACAAGGAAGAAGCCAGAACACAGGGAAGAGTCTCTGCAGGAGAACGCTGGCTCCAAGTCCCCACACCAGTTCTGGAGTGGCCCCCTCATTGGCTAGATGAGGAAACTGAGGCATGCGGGGAAAGAGCTATGGACTTGAGCCAGAATGGCTCCAGACTAGTCTGGGCCCCAGTGTGTAGGGGAGTGGATGGTGACTTGGGGCAATGGAACATCCTTCTGACTGTACAGTTGTGGGGTGACCTGGAACAGTTCCCCAGCAGCAGGGACAGTAGGTGATTGGGAGCCTTCTCCTGCAGAGCTCAGACCCTGGCCAGGGGAATAGTCCCGACTCAAAGGCCTGTTTCAGTCCCCTTCCCCACCCCCATCCACAAAAGGGATGGTGAAAGCAGCAAAATTGTGTTAGGAGGCTGTAGCACATGGGCCCCAGCCAGGAAACGTGGCAGAGAAGTGGGGTCAGGCACTGGGGCTCCCCCTCGGGTCTCCAAGCTTGTGAATTAGCCAGGCGAGACCCAGCCAAGTGCAGCACTCCCCCCCCCTCCACCGCCCAGCAGGTGGAGCGGCTGCTGAACTTGGCGTCCAAGCCCAGGGCCTGCTGACAGGGGGGGCGTTGGGGGAGCTGCTTCCTCTGGGGGCGGGGGCAGGGTGGCCCGGCAATCATCGAGTGACCTCAGCTGTCTGCGCATCCATCAGCTGCGCTCTCTGGCCAGTGCTGGGGGCAGGGGGGGTAACGCACACCTGGGGGGCTCACCTGGAAGGGCAGGTCCATACTGCCGCTGCCAATCTGGTTGACATTGGGCAGGGAGCCACCATAGTACTGGCCACGGCTCGGGCCCAGTTGTAGGTACTGCGACTTCTGGAGCTGGAGCTGCAAGAGACAAGCCAGCAGTCGGTCACCTGGGAGATCCCCTCCCTGTGCTTACCCCACACAGCAAGTTGGGGCCATGCAAGCTGCGGAGCAGAAACCTGGGACTCAGTCAATCGAAGACATGAGCTATCTCTGCACTGAGGGAGGCACCCCCAGAAACCTGAGGGCCCAGGCCCAAGCCTGGGTGGCTTCCCTCTCAGCTGACTCAGTGTTTGCCAATCAGCGTGAGAGCACACGGGCCTCGATGGGAAGCAGTTCTGGTAGTCACCAGGGTCTGGGATCCAACAAAGGTCTAAAGGAGAAGAGTGCTTTCAGGGTAGACACATCATCCCCAATGGTGACCCCCCCGCAGGGATCCCAAGGCTGCCTCCCAGGCCCTGGCCTGGTTCTAGGGCCTCCTGGGCTCCTTGTTCTCCCTTGGGCATCAGCAGCCTCCGAGACAGTCACCTTGGATGCTGGGTCACCTGGTCCCATGGGAAAGGCCTAGGATGTGGCTGAGACCAGGAGCCCATAGCACCCTGATAGGGCCTCCCATCCCTCAGGGCAGGATGAGGCCGAACAGGAGTATGACCAGAGATCTATGTTGCCTCAGGTTGGGCACTCGGGTGGTGGGGGGCCAGCCAGCTGTGGTGGCCACATGCCCGGCAGTTGAGCGGGTTGCTAGGTGCGACACTGTGTACGTCAACAAGGCTGTCTGCCTCCCTCGCAAACAGCTTCTGGCAACCCCAAGCACAGCCGCTGGGCTAGCCCCTCCTCAAGGCTGTTCCCCACTGCCTGGGGGGCCTCGGGGATGAGGGGAAGCGAAGCTAGAACTGGCCGACCGCCCGGGCAAGCACCTCACACAGGTAAACAGCTGTTTCCTGCGACTGCAGCAGCCAAGCCAGAAAGAGTTTGGGCCCGTTCCCTCGCTGGCTCAGTGGGATTTCTCTCGGGGATGGCTGGGGTCTGTGCTGAGAGGCCCCTGTCCACCGAGACACCTACCATGACCACCCCTTGGGGCCCCACCATCCTACAAGACCTTACACACAGCCTACAGCCTGACTTGGGCCCAGGCTGGCCCCGACCAGTCTCTTGATATCATTCACAACCCTGCTTGTGCCTGCACCCAGCCTGGGCTTGGGCCGGACATGTGGTGAGTGTCCACAGAACATGCTAGCCCAGCACAAACCCTCATCACAGTGAGGCTGTCTCAGTGCCACTTCCTGTGTGAACATGTGGCTGAGCCACAGAGAGCAGAGCATGAGGACATGAAGGTAGGACTGGAACAGCAGAGCCCTCAGGGTTACCGCTCCTGCTTCCCCTCCCCCACATGCATCCGAGTCCCCCTTAGGGAGGCCTCTCACTTTGGGAAAGCAATCAGGTCCGGAGTGGAAACCCTGTATGGGAACTGATCTTCCCTTTGAGGGGGGTCCCATACAGAGCTTCTGAGTCCTGGTAGGATAAGCACTGGACTGCTAACCGCAAGGTTCAAACCCATTAGCTACTCCTCAGAAGCTCTAAACAGGTTCGCTATGAGTTGGAATTGACTCGATGGCACTTAATAACAATATGGAGCTGCCAAGAGTGGTCCAATGGTTAGGCAGTCAGCTGCTAACTGAAAGGTTTGTAGTATAAACCCACTCAGTGGCTCTGAAGGAGCAAAAACCTGACACTCTGCTCCCATACAGCCAACAAAAGCCTGTATGGCAGTTCTAGTCTATCAAATGGGACTGCTGAGTTGGAATGGACTCAGTGTTGCTGAACACTGAGGACAGTGTAGAGCTGTTCATAAAAGGGTTAACCCTGACCAAAGAGAGGTCTGGTTCTTGACCTAGTGACCTCCAAGTCCCTGGAAGGTGACCTCTGAGTCCCTGGAAGATCCTGCCTAAAAAGGGTTTTTGTTTATCTGGGGCCTTGAAACACCCCAGATGGTCTATGTTAGTGAGGGTGGGAGACCTAGGTCACAAGGTATCAACCTAAACTCCAGAGGGGCTGGAAACTGAAGGCAGCCCTGTGGGTGGTCAGCCATGCTTATGTGACTGACCCGCAGTAAAAAGCCAGGATAGAAGGGCTCATGGGGACATCCCTGGTGGACAATACACTGTGTGCCCATTACACATCGATGCTATAAGAAGCAGTGTCCATGACCCCACTGGGAGAGGACACCCAGATGCTGGTCACTTCTGGACTCTACTCCACTGCACCCCTAGCAACCACTCATCTCCTCTCTGTCTCGACTTATTTGCCTTTTTCGGATATTTCATATACATAGGCTCATATATTACATGGTCTTTTGTGTCTGGTTTCTTTAATTGACCATGATGGTTTTAAGGTTCATGCATGTCATAGCACAGATCAGAAGTTTATTTCTTTTTATGGGTGAGAAGGGGTCCCTGGGTAGTGCAAATGGTTAGCATGCTCAGCTGCTACCCAAAAGGCTACAAGTAAGTTCAAGTCCACTCAGAGGCACCTTGGAAGAAAGGTCTATTGATCTATTTCCAAAAACTCTGCTACTGGAAACCCTAAGTAGCACAGTTCTACTCTGCCTCATATGGGCCGCCATCAGTCAGAGTCAACTCGACGATAACTGGTTAATATTCCATTGTAGGAATGCACTATTGTGTTTAGCCATTCATCTGCTGATGGACATTTGGGTTGTTTCCACGTTTTGGTTATTATAAAAAAGGCTGTTATGAACCTTTGTGTACACATTTTTGTGTGGACATATGTTTTCATTTCTCTTGGGTATATACCTAGGAGTTGAATTGCTGGGTCACATGGTAATGCTGTTTAACTTTCTGAGGAACTGCCAGCCTGCTTTCCACAGCGGCTGCACCATTGTATATTCCCATGGATAAGGGTTCCAATTTCTACACATCCTTGCCAACACTTAATGTTTTCCCTTTTTTTTTAATAGTAGCCATCCTAGTGGGGGTGAAATGGTATCTCACTGTGGTTTTTATTTGCATTTCCCTGATGAATAATGATGTGGAGTATTTTTTTCATGTGCTTGTTTGCTATTTGAATACCCTTTTGGTGAAATAGCTACTCCAATCCTTTGCTCATTTTTAAATTGGGTTGCCTTTTTGTTGCTGAGTTGTAGGAGTTCTTTATATATTCTAGATCCAAGACCTTTATCAAATATGTGGTTCCATTTATCTTTTCCTATAATGTGGGCTGTCATTTCACCTTCTTAACAATGCCCTTTGACACATAGACATTTTTAACTATGATGAAGTCCCATTTATCTATTTTTTCCTTTGCTGCTTTTACTTTAGGTGTCTTATCATACAAAATGAGCTCTGGTAGCGTAGTGGTTATGAATCGGGCGGCGAGTCACAAGGTCAGCAGTTCAAAACTACCAGCTGTTCAGCAAGAGAAAGATGAGGCTTTCTGCTCCTGTAAAGATTTACAGTCATGGAAACCCTGTGCAGGGTCACTATGAGTAAAAGCGACTCCACGGCACGTAACAACAACAACAATCATCCAAGGTCCTTAAGCTTTGCCCCCATGCTTTCTTCTGAGAGTTTTATCGTTTGGGCTCCTACATTGAGGTCTCTGATCTATTCTGAGCTCATTTTTGAGGTGATTGTGTTGCTGCCTCAGCCCTGTCCACCTATGGCCCCCACAGGATGGGGGCTCCATGGTGAGGACCCCAGCTGATGATCCCTGGCTGCGCCTAGCACACTGGAACCCCTCCACAGGGAGGGAATGAATGGACGGGGGCGCTTCGGGAGTCCCCGCCTTGAGGGCTCCTGCTGAGTCGTCTGAGATGCTGCACAGCTGCCCGGCACTGGCCCGGAGCATGTAAACACAGCACAAACACACAAACACACAATGCGCCGGAATGCCTTTAATCAGGCTCACCGCCACCACCACTGCCAAATTTTGGGGCTCAGGGAGCAGAGCATCCATGCAAAGCACATTTTGTTCCCCTTGCTGGTGGTGGCGCTTAGCAAAGACATGAAGATGTGCAATCGGGATGTATGCGGGAGGGGGGCCATAGGGGAGTGCAGCCACAGCTGGCTTATAAGGGGCCCTGCCTACAAGGAAGACCCAATCCTACTGTTAGTTGAAAACTCAGCAGCTCCAGGATGAGGAAGAGACAGCTCCACCCCACCTTAAAGGCAGGGAAACTGAGGCACGGAGAGACAGCAATCGTGGCTGAGATCTGGCAACTGGGGTCTGGGTCGTCCTCCAAACTCCTGCTCTAGCTGCAGAAAGAAGTCTCTCTCTCTCTGTATCGCTGCCTATTTCTGTGTCTCTTAATCTGACTCTGTCTTTATTTCTCTCTTTCTCTATCTCTATATCTCTATCTCCCTCTGTCCCTATTTCTATTTCACTTTCTCTGTTTCTCTTTTTGTGTCTCTGTCGTTCTGGCTCTTTTTTTTTTTTTTTTCCCCCAACTAAGCAAAGAACTTTATTAACTTTGTTTAAACTTGTTTCCCAGGCTCATCAGCTCACTTGGCTGCGAAGAGAAGAGTGTGGAATTCAGCGGACCCTGGAAGCGGTTGCAGCTTCCAAGGGGCTTGGCTCAGACATAGAAGAGGTCCAGATTCAGGAGCAGAGCCATTTCAAAGCTGTCCTTGTGTAGAGCCACGGCTCAGGTACCTTTTCCAGCTGCTCTCTATTTTAGGGGCCAATTCCATTTCCCTTGTTCTAGGGGGTCCCCTAGCCCCAGCGCCCATGCCATCCCATCTAGGTCAGCACTACCTGCTTGGCCCTGCACCGATTACCCACTGGGTGGGCCTGGCCTTGTCCCAATCTCACTTCCTGGAGCTCCCCAACTTCTGAAAGTCTCACCAGCCCCCACCAGAGCCAGCCTGCATCCTCCTCTGCCAGATCCCCTCCTAAGAGTTTTCACCAGAACTTGAAAATCCCTATCATGCTCCCTGACCATCCACTCTCAGGGTCCCTGCCATCCCTCTCCAGACAGCCACCTCAGAGTAGGTCCTCCTCCTCTATGACCACCCACTCTTGAGGTTCCCAGCTCCCCTAAAGACCCACTCTCTCAGGACCTTGTGGGGAACCTAGTCATGCTACCACACCTGCCTGAGCTGAGCTGCAACAGGGGCCTGGACACGGCGTGGTAGCAAGGCAAGGTCTGGTGGTCACTGTTTCCTTATCTTCTGCTAAGCCCTGGCCTCAGTTTGTCACTCTGTCCTAGGAGCATCCTGTGCCTCCTGCCTCCTCTGGGTCTTCTGGGTCAGCTTTCTTTCCGATCCTGGGATCTGCTACCTTAGAACAAGTTCCCACTCCACTTCCACTAGCTGCCTACCACCTCTCAGGCCCCCCCAGAGCAGTGTAGCAGTGGAGTCCTCTCTCTGACTTGGGACCCTGCAAGGAACTTATAAACAGGACCGTTTCAGAAAGAGTCTTTGCAGATGCAGTTAAATTAAAGATCCAATGACAAGTGTCCTTATAAGAAGAGGCCAGAGACAAACAGACAGACAAAAGGAAGACAACCTTCTGAGGATGGAGGCAGAAACTGGAGTGATGTAGACACAAGGCCAGAACTACCTGGAAGAGACAAGGCAGGCTCTTTCCCTAGAGCCTCGTGGAGCCTTATGCAGAGTGTGGCCCTGTGGACACCTGAATTTCAGACTTCTGATCTCCAAAAGCATGAGACACTGCCTTTCTGCTCCCAGTCAAACACCAGTTTAGCTTGACTAATAGAGGATGTCTGCCTTAAGCGCTGTGCTATTTTACAGAACTAGCTTTATGGGGTCAAACTGACAACAACAACTTGAAAGATTCGATAGGAACCTTAGCGGAGGGAGCAGTGAGTCAATGCTAACAGGGGAGAACGGCTGCATAACTGGGAGAGCGTAAGCAGTGTCACTGAAATGTACATGGAGATGTTGTTGGATTGGTGCATGGTATGCTGCACGCATTCTCAACAACACAAACAAATCAATACATTTTAAATAAATTCTTGTTGTTTTAAGCCACGTGGTTTGTGGTAATTTGTTACAGCAGTCACAGGACACCTAGGAGAAAATTCTGGAAGGAGTGGGAGAAATGTGTTTATCTGTTCAGTTTTTCCTACTTCTGTGGGAGGATGCAGCTTGTTTGGGGCACAAAAGAGACTCAAAAATCTGTCTGCTGGGGTATGTGAGTGAGGGGGTGCCCAGCCCTGGGAGCCCCTGGGGCGGGGGGGCGGTGCTGGGCCCAGATGGAGTGGGTAGTGGCTGCGTTGATGCCTCATAGTCCAATGCCTTTTTAGTGACGGCATCGTCTCTGTGGGAAGTCCCCGGTGCAGGGGTGAGCACTGAGTCCCAGGAGAGAGGCAGACAATCAGTGTGAACATGCCTCCCCAATCTGGAGCCAGATACTGCTATCACCACCTCCCAACAAGTGGAAGGCGAGGCCTGGTGGGTGGGTGGGAGATAGCCAGGGGACACTGGATTCTAGAAAGGCAGGGAACAATATGACTCCCACTCACACCCACCCAGCAGAGGCACATCATTCATTCCACTATGCCCTGTGGGGTCGGGAGGAAGAAGATACAGAGATCCACCCATCCCTCCTGTGCCTGTCCCATTGTGTGACATGATATGGTTTCATTACAAGGGGCTCCTGCCCCATGGGAAAGCCTGGATCCCATGTTGACACACTGATTCTCTGCCTCCCTCCTGGGACTCAGTGCTCACCCCTGCACCCAGGCCTTCCCACGGAGACGATGCCGTCACTAACAAGGGCACTGGACTATGAGGCATCAGCGCAGCCACCACCCACTCCATCTGGGCCCAGCACCCGCCGGGGCTCCCAGGGCTGGGCACCCCCTCTCACTCACACACCACCAGCAGACAGATTTTTGAGTCTCTCTTGTGCCCCAAACAAGCTGCATCCTCCCACTGAAGTAGGAAAAACTGAACAGATAAACACATTCTCCCACTCTTTACAGAATTTTCTCCAAGGTTCACCAGCATGTACTAAGCCCACCATGCCCACTCGGGGTGTGTCTACTGGGGATGCTGTCCTAGCCCAACCACTCCCCAGAACCAGTGTCAGCCACAGCATCTGACCCCAGTGGGAAAGCCACACTGACTTGGGGTCAGATGGCCCTGTGCTGGAACCCAGTGCTGTGTTCCTGTCTTGAGTCACATGTCCTCCTTTCCTTTTTCAAAGGCCTTCCCTGAGCACCATAAGCCAAGGTTTGGGGGACAGGAATGTGTAGGGTACAAGGACAAAAAGGCCCCCTTGTGGGGGAGATTGGAGGGAAAGCAGATGCAAACACATCATATTCAAACACTGCAGATGGTTTGTTCACAATGGTCTAAAGGTGGACACAACCCAAGTGTCCATAGGCAAGTACAATGTGGACCCTGCACACAATGGAATGTGGTTGTAGTTAAGTGTCTGGAAGTCCGTTGCAACTTGTGGTGATCCATATGACATAAAACTGCCCCACAGGGATGTGGAAGCTTTGGTCTTTGCAGAAGCATATAGCCAAGTTTTTCTTCTGGAGCCACTGGGTGGGTTCAAACTGCCAACCTTTTGGTTAGTAGTCAAATGCCTAACTGCACCACCAGGGCTCCTTAATGGAAAAGTAATCCATTGTTGTCAAGTCAATTCTGACTCATAGCAACCTAACAGAACAGACTAGAACTGCTTAGGGCTCCCAAGCCAGAAAAGCTTTATAAAAGCAGACTGCCACATTTTCTCCTTCAGATGAGGTTGTTTCTGTGAGGATGTTCAGTCTTGGAGAAGCTCTACTCCGTCCTAAAGGATTGCTATGAGTTGGAATAGACTCATTGGCAATGAGTTTGGATTTGGGGTTGTTTTATTTGAAAACTTCGAGGAATATTTTGGTTTAAGTTAAAGATTATCTCAGGGCAACAGTTTCAGGGATTCAACAGGCTTCCATGGCTCCAAACAGTAAGGAGTCCATGTAAATATGAATTTCTGTCCAGCATTTTCTCCCTTTTAACCAGAATTCTTCTATAGAATCTTTAATCAAAATTTTCAGCAATGATAGCCAGGCACCATCTAGTTCTTCTGGTCTCATGGGAAAGGAGGCATATTCATGGAGACAAGCAGCCACAGCTTCCTTATCTTCCTCCTACTCCTAATTCTCCTTCTTACATTATTGTCCTGGTGTAGCACTGTGGGTTAATGCGCCAGACTGCAAAGTCGTTTGAACAGCAAGGTAGGTGGTTCAAGCTCACCAGTCATTCCTTGGAAACCCTATAACAGGGTCACTATGGATCGGAACCACCTTGACGGCACTTAACAACAACAACAAGAGACCAATTATCATGCCTTGGGATGATAGCTTACAAACTTTTAAGACCCCAGGTACTACACAACTAACTCAGAGGAAAACAAGAAGCATTAAACCTGTTATTAAGGAGCCCTGGTAGCATAATGGATTATGAGCTGGGCTGCTAACCACATGGTCAGAAGTCTGAATCTACCAAACTACTCCATGGGAGAAAGAAGAGCCTTTCTGCTCTCATAAACATTTACAGCCTCGGAAACACTATACAGGGTTGCTCTGGGTCAGAATTGACTTAATGGCACACCACCACCACCACGACCACCACCACGTTATTAGGTCGGTTAACTGGGATGGCCCGTGAAACCATGATCCTAGACCTCCAAACCAAGAAACCAATCCCATGAGGATTTTGATTGTACATAAATAGTCTCAGTAGCTATTTTCTGGGTTGCTGTCATTGATGCAAATATATCACACAACTTTTGCCAGTTCAACATTATACAAGTATACAATTACTGACAGGAATTACAGTAATCGGCTGCACAACCCTGCTTTTGTTGTTGTTGTTGTTAAGTACTGCTGAGTTGGTTCCTAATGCATAGCAATCCAAGGGATGACTGATGGGTTTGAACCACTGACCTTGTGGTTGGCAGTCCAGTGCTTATACTACTGTGTCACACCAGGACTGTTAACTCCATGTTTCTCCTCATTCCTACCCCTGGTAACCAAGCACCTTTGTTCTCCATACATTTGCCTTTTCTAGTCTTTTTATATGAATGAAGTCATACATTATTTGTCCTTTTGTGATTGACTTATTTCACTCAGCATAGTATCTTCAAGTTCCATGTAGATTGTAGCATGTATCAAGATTTCATTTCTCCTACTGACAGTAATATTCCACAGTATGTAGGAACCAAATTATCTATTCATCTGCTGACGGACATTTACGTTGTTTACACCTTCTGGCTACTGTGACTAGTGCTATAATAAAATATTGCTGTACAAGTCTCAGAGTCTCTGATTTCAAGTCTTTTGGGTCGATACCTGGGAGTAGATTTCTAGATTATACGGCAGTTACATTTTTAGTTTTTGAGGTATCACCACACTGTTTTCCACAACAGCTGTACCATTTTGCATTCCCACTAACAATGGATAAGGGTTCCAATTTCCCTAAATCCTTACCAACAAGTGCTATCTGGGGGAGGGGGGGTTGTTGTTGTTTAAATCTTAGCCATCCTAATGAGAGTGAAATGGTATCTCATTGTGGCTTTGATTGGATTTATCTCATAATGGCTAATGACACTGAACATCTTATCACATGTTTAGTGGCCATTTGGTGAAATGTCTGTTCAAGTCCTTTGTCCATTTTACGATTTGGTTATTTATCTTATTGTTGTTATACTAACCATATATATTTTAGTTTGGTAGCTTGTCTTTTCACTTTTTTGACAGCCTTTTGATGAACAAAAGTTTTAAACTTTTTTTTTTTAAGTTTTATGGCTGGTGACTTCTCATACCTGAATCATACTGAGGAATTTCCCTTCTGTTACAATCTTCTTTTGAGTTTTCATCAAGAAAGGATGTTGGATTTTATCAAATGCATTTTCTGCATTCATAAGGATGATTATGTGGTTCTCTGCTTTCGTTCTACCGATGTGGTGGCTTACATTGGCTGATTTTCTAACGTCGAACCATCCCTGTCTTCCTGGAATACATCCCACTTGGTCATAATGTCTGACTCTTTTAACATGCTGTTGGATTTTGTTCACTCATAGTTGGTGAGGATTTTTACATCTATATTCATAAGAGATATTGGTTTGGAATTTTCTTTTCTTGTGGTGTCGCTGTCTGTTTTTTGTATCAAAGTTATGTCTGCATCATAGGGAGCAGTTTTTCCTCCCCCAGCTTTTAGAAGAGTTGAAACAGTATTGGTGTGAATTCTTCTCTAAATGTTTGGTAGAACTGATTCCATTTACATGAAATGTCCAGAACACGCAAATCCATGAAAACATAAAGTAGATTAGTGGTTGCCAGGTACTGTGAGAAGGGAATGGGGAGTGAATGCTAATGGACACAGGAAATTTTTTTTTTTTTTTTTTTTTTTTTGTTAATGGGGAATATAAAATGACTTTTTTTTTTTTTTTTTTTTGAGGTAATGAGAATGTTCTGGAATTAGACAGAGGTGATGGCTGCACAACATTGTAAATGGCACTGAAGTGTTCACTTTAAAGAGGTAAATGTAATGTTTGTGAGTTTCACCTCAATTAAAACAAAACCACAGATGAGAAGTACATGAGCAAGGGAGAGAGGCAGGGAGGCCTGGGAAGGTGGGGACCAGGGGCAGTCACAGGGGCCTTTGCTGAGGCTCAGAAGCAATTGGGGGTGAGCACGGAGAGCAGGAACAGGCTATCGCATGAGGCACCCACATCTTCCAGGGCATCCATCCCTACTGGACAAAACAAGGGCACAGATGATGGACCATATATGGCACACTCAGCATGATGGGCAGGACACATAAGCAAAGCCCAGGTGTGCACCACCCACTATCTGGATCCTATGCACAGATCCTAAGACGCCTGTCCATGAACCTGATGCTCCAGGCTGACCCTGGGGGGCTGGGAGCATTACTAAGGCTGAGTGTGGAGATGCTGGATGCTCTGCACACATGCAATGTGGATAGAGTCTAATGCTGGAGCTCCACCACCCTACCCCACTCCTCATCCCCCACTCCCGGCCCTGGAACACACATCTCTATCATTTGTAGCTGGGGGCCAAATCCTTTGCGTTTTCATTTCAAATCTTATCACCAATTGTATAACACAAAACACAACCCCAGCATGGCCGTCTGCACAGGCTGCTGCTCTTTGCAGCCGCCAGCCAGGCAGGGCGCCAGGCACAGCACAGTCGGGTTGCCGGCACCACTTGTGTCTTGACAGCATCAGGCTCAGTTTCTGACAGCAGGCCAGTATGGGGGTAACTGGCCCCAGGACCCCAGTGGAGGCCTCTGGAAATAGCACCTCAGGCCGCCCCTCCCGTTGTCTCACCCAGGGACAGGAAAAGGGGAAAGCCCTGCTATGCCCTACAGTTGGGCGGCTCCCCCAGATGCCAGGGCTCCAAGAAAACAGAGGGTGCAGAGATGCCCTCGTTACACACCCAAAATAGCGCCTGTGCTCCATTTTCCGTTGCTCCATTTTCCAGGCACAGTGCTCCCAGTGAGTTATATAATCACATGGACAATGGTTTGCGATTTGAGAGTGGGGTCCTGGACTGCCTGGTCCACCTGGTTCCCCTCAAGTGCCCCCCAACCCAAGCTGCTCACTGCTCCCAGGCCCACCACAACTGTGTCTCCCTCCTATCCCTCGAGGATACCCAAGACTGGTCAGGGACCCTCAGAGCATGTGGACACCCAGGAAGCAAGGACGAGCTAGGAGAAGGCTTGTCCAATTGGGGAGGCACACAAAGGGGACACTGTCACCTTCGAGGTCATGTCCATGGGGACAGGAGCTAGAGAGGCAAATACCAACAGGGGCACAAGGGACAACAGGCAGCCGGCACGATGGAAGGTATGCATACCCATCGCAGAAGGACCTGGAAAAGGAAGTCTGCCTCAGTCAGCCCAGAGCTCCAGGGCAGGACCCCAGCCACGAGCGCCCAGGCGGTTGTGGGCAAAGCTTTTGCCTACGGTAAGCATGTCAGCTCACCCACTTTGTACACATCTCCTGACACAGAGAGAAACTCCCAGACGGGTATGTCCTGCAAACAGGACTGCAAACCAAACTGCCACCTTGCCTGGAGCTGACAGCAGGGATCTTGGTGGGCCCTTCAAGAACAACCCAGGTAAGCACTATCACCCATATTCTACAGATAAGGCAGCCACATCAAAACACTGTCCAGCAAGAGAGCTGGAGCCTGTTCCCAACTGGCTGCACCAACCCAGGGAGCCCACTAGGCATTGGACAGAGGGTCTCCAGGTCATCCCCCGGGGTTACTCATTCATCCACGCATGGCCCTGAATACCCACGGAACACCACACAATGTTGGAGGCTGTGGGACCCCAAAGGGGATGAACTCAGCCCCAGGGGGACCTGGGACAGGCATGGAGCTGGCACTAGTAAAGGATGGGAGTGGGGGGCCTGGACAGTAAGACATGGTTCCCATGGACACCCAGGCCCAGCTGATCAGCTGGGGTCCCCGCCACTTCCCCTGTCCTGCTCAGAGGTTTATAGTTGGGGGAATAAGCAAGAACAAGTTGTCATAGGCCTGGCGCTGAGCATGTTTGAGCTCCATAAACACAA
Source organism: Chrysochloris asiatica (assembly GCF_000296735.1). Taxonomy (NCBI): domain Eukaryota; kingdom Metazoa; phylum Chordata; class Mammalia; order Afrosoricida; family Chrysochloridae; genus Chrysochloris; species Chrysochloris asiatica. Next base: position 1,613,677 of record NW_006408892.1, on the reverse strand, counting down.
GAAACCACTGACAGATAAACTCCATACTTAAAATGTGGTTAAAATGTAATAATAATGACACAGATGAAAATGTCATGTCACTGAATTGTAAATGGGGCAGTTGTATTGGTAAATGTTTAGGTATATATATTCCTAACAAACACACACACAAAATGGTTTCTTAGGGAAAAAATGGTTAGGATGGTGAATTCATGGTTTATATATTTTACCACAATAATAAAGAAAAAAATTACTCACAAACAAAAGAAAAAAGATGAGAAAGGATTCACAGGCCCTTGGAACTGTCTAAATGCCCTATGCACAGCCCAGAGGTTCTTTCTGAGAGTTGACAAAGGAGAGAGAGAAGTCCAAGGTGTGAGAGGCACAGGCAGCAGGAGCGGGGGAGAAGGGGGCTCTTCAATGCCTCTATGGGAGGGGTAATGTGTCTCTGCCCTAACCTGCCATCCCAAAATCCAAGAGCTCAAAGCCAAACCCCCCTAAGGCTAATTAATGGGCACCCTCAGTTTTGCCACAAAATTATCACCAGATGGGTGACACAGGGATTCCCAGACCCCAATATTCCAGTACCCGAGTATCCCACTCCTGCACCCAATGTCCTACAATTGTGTCTGGCACCCGGTACCCCACACCAAGACAGTGTCATTGTTCTGAACTCTGAATGGCTCTCTCTGTGCCCTTGATCATCATCTCTGGATCTAGGATTAGAGTGGGATCCCATGGGATAGCCCCCTGTGTCACAGCAACCAGGAGGGACCAGGCTCCTGTTCTACAAAATGCTGGTGCCTGCACCACCATTTCCCACAGGCCTGGCAGCCGGGTGGGAGGTAGCACAGCTACCCACATAAGCACATGGCTGCTATTGTTCAGCAAGACTTTGCACACTCAGATCCTCCCAGACAACCCCAGGAGCCATGACCAAGACAGGAGGGACAATGGCCAAGGGGCTCACCCACCTGACACCATATGGTGGCCCCTCTACCACCTTCTGTTCACATGACCACACATTTGGCCTTGGAACATTAGCTCACTACAAGGACAGATTCTGTGCCCAGGCCTCGTCATCCCACTGCAGGTCAGTGTGACCGGGCGTGGTAAATGACAGCTTTGGGCCTTCACTTCTCTCTAATAACCAAGGAGAGGTAACCCCTCGAGGGCATCGGAGCAGAACCCAGGGGAATCTCAAACATTTGAATCGTCCATACCATGGAATAGTGCTCAGCCAGGAAAAGGAATAAGGAGTTCCTGGGTGATGCAAATAGTTAAGTTCTCAGCTACTAACCAAAAGGTTAGAGGTTCAACGCCACCAAGAGGCACTTCAGAAGAAAGGTCTAGCAACCAACTTCCCCCCCCCCCCCAAAAAAAATCAGTCACTGAAAACCCAATGGAGCACAGTTCTACTCTGATACACACGGGTCACCAGAAGTTGGAGATGATGCAATGACAACTGGTTTTTTGGTTTAAAAGAATAAAGCAGTGATACATGATAGGACAAGGATGAACTTTGAGAACATCGTACTCAGTGAAAGAAGAGAGACTAAAAATGGCAGTGTGGGGCACCTGATCTCCTCACGGGAGAGGAAGTGAATCAGATCAGCAGCAGCAGCCAAAGGCTGATTGTTAAGGAGGTCACACATACCTACTCACTCTCCAACCTTTTCACAATTCTGACACCAACAGTCCCTCCCAAGGCACTCTCCACTTCTTCTGCTGGGATAGCTACCCAGAACTCACAGACAACATTCAAGATTATGAGGTTCATTAGGAAAGTAATGGGTTACAAACTCAGGAGCGGGGAAGACTCAGGATATAGTCATTTTTTCACACCGGTCAGCCTCTTCTCAGCTGTGTCCCCAGCCTGGCCCTTGGTGTCTCAGCCCCACAGCCTTTCCCATGCTCTGGCAATGTTTCAAAGCCCTTTAGCTCCACCAGTAAGTTCCCAGGGCACCCCACTCCGATAACAAACCTCCTGCCTGAAGGTGCTCAGCTCTCTTGCTCCCTGCATCAGCCAGCCTAGCTCTGACAAGTGCCCAGAGACACTTCACTGCATGAAGGAGCTTCCTGCCCAAAGCAGTCAGCTTTCTGGTGGTTTTCTAGCTCTGTGAGGCCGAAGTCCACTGCACTGTCTCCTGGTTCTGCTGCTGCTGCTGCTTCTTGCCATCTTGGGCTATCGCCAATGTGACACCTGTCTCCTGGGTCTAGGAGGTTCTCAGTTCAGGGAAGTGTGCTCCACACCTCGCTCTTCTTCCTTACTGGTTGTCAAGTCATTATTCTGCACTGAGACTGAGTCTCTTGTAAGCAGGACGGCACACTGGGCCAATCCCCTTGCTAGGGTCCCATACATTTCATTTGCATGGTTCCATCCGCACAGAGTTCCATGTACCTCATTAGCAAACTATTAAAGAGAAAGACTCCCAGTGAGATGGGCTGACACAGTGCAGCAACAGTGAGCTCATATGTAACAACTATGAGGATGGCTCAGCACCAGTCAGTGTTTCGTTCTGTTGTGCACAGTGTGGCTATGAATCAAAACCGACACAAGGCACCTAACAGCAACAACCACCCAGCTATATGGTGGAAGTTACAAAGACTATGGCTGGAAAAGTCATATGAAGTACTACACAGATACTACACAGATACATATTGTACAATTCCAATTATATCAATGTCCAAAAGAGGCAAATTCAGAGAGAGAGAAAGTGGATTCATGGTTGCCTTGGCTTGAGGGTGGAGCAATGGGGGATGGCTGCTAATGGGTACAGAGTTTCCTTATTTAGGGTGATGAGAACGTTCTGGAACTAGATAGAGGTGGTGGTGGTTGCACAACACTGTGAATAGACTAAATATTATGTATTTTAAAGCGGTAAATTTTGTGTTGCATGAATTTTACCACAATATTATTTTTTTTTGTAATGAGAAAGAATAATTTCCAAGGTTCTAGTGAGTTGGTGCAAAGGTGGAAGACAAGGAATTATGGCCACCCCATCACCAACTGTGTCACTGCCTGCCCTGGTTACAAAGCGACTGATACAGTCGCCATGGACCACATCCCCATCCTGAGAGCTGCCACACAGACCCCGTGAGCCCAGAGACGGGCAGCAGACCCCATATCCTGCTCACAGCCACAGCAGTAGGGGTGGAGCCCCCCTGAGGACATGACTGCCCACTCAGCTCGGTCCAGTGGGCACTGGGCCCAGTCAGCATGCGTCAGAGCCCAGCCTGGCAGCCACCCCATCCAACATAACTGTGGCTCCCCAAGGTCGGGAGTCTCGTAAAAAATGCAACTGGGTGGCCAACGTTCACATTTTTCCAAGTTAACTTTAACGTCAGAATTGCCGGTTTCTTGGGAAACACGGAAGTATCAGCAGCCAGGGCCAGACTCTGGGCCATGCTGACCAAGCTGATTGGGACCATGCTGCCCCCCACTGACCCTCCAGTCTCTGTGCACACCTCCCACTCATCTTCTCAGAGAAGGATCACCTCTGCCCTGCCCCCTTGGCAGCTTTGAGACTGACTGATGTCCTAGAGGGAGGAAGAGCCCCCCTACAGGGGTAGGTGGTGCAGGGCCAGGACCTGAATGTGGCCACAAATCTCCACAAAGACCCCTGCTGCTGGCCCCACACTGAGAGCTGGTCCAGTCATGGGCAAGGGCCTACTGGAGGCTGGGTGAGCGCTGAGGGGACCGGCCTTCCAGGGGAAGTGGTACATGCTCAATGCCTGTCCCAGGCCCACACGCAAAGGAAGAACTTGATACAGGTTAGCCCTGCAGCAGGCTGGGTCCCCCAGGAAAGGAACGACTGCAGGAAGGAGTACGGGTCGGGTCGGAGGAGCACAGGGACACGGGGCCACAGGGAAGTGGCAGAAGATTCTGAGGGAAGTGCTAGGGGGCTGGGAAGAGACTCTAGGTTGGAGGCTGGCACAGGCAAAGGCCCCAAGACTGGAGGAGAGAGGGATGGAGCCATGAAGGTGGGTCCTTGAGACAGAGGTGAACAGGGGATAAGGGGGCTTGAAGTCGGGGTGGGGGACCTGACTAAGTATGACAAAAAGACACTGGAAGGTTCTAGGCCAAGGTGACCTTTTTCTGAGCACCCCACTCCATGCCAGTGACTGGAAAGTGCCTGGATGGAAGGGCTTGTGTGGGGGTGGGAAGTAAAGCAGGTGCCCCTTAGGCCCCTCATCACAGTAGCCCTGCTATGGACAGATGGACAGATAGTGCCCGTCCTGGGTGCACTTCCAATGCCCCAGCGGGTCCCGGGAGGAGGGTCAGCATTCTCAGGGATCACCCCAATTCCCAATCAGATGCATCTCCTGCTGCCCCCCAAACTCCTGTCTGTGCCCCTCCCCAGCCCAGCAGTCCTTGCTCCTAATATCTCCATATTCCAGGCTCAGCCTGCTCCCACTGTCCCCATACCAGCTGTCAGCCCTCTTTCCTAGCACAAGGGGACAGTCCTCACAGGAGGATGTCTGGTGAGTGTGCAGCAGCAGCTGCAAGGCCCCACTAGACACTCCAGAGCCAGCAGTTCTTGGCTCCCCACCTCCTTCTGGGACCTCCTGCACCCTCATAAGCTAAGTCTCTGCAGTGCCATGCCCACTGTGGTCAGGTGCACCCTCTCCTCCTGGAAAGCCTTGTCCTCTGGGTCACTCTCACTGTGCCCAGCTCCTTCTGGACTACAGTAGATCATGATCCTGCAAGCACCAAGCCAGACACTTATCCATCAGGGTGGGGCAGTGAGGGCTCCAAGCCCAGGCATCCAGACGTCTGTGGGATGGGACATGCATACAATGGAGTTGACATCCAGCCTGCATCCATCCACCACAGTGTGGGGGATGGGGACAGAGACAAGTGGGACAAGTGTTCACAAGAGAACACAGGGGCCTGGCCAGTGACCCTTGCTTCCAGAACATCCCCTTCTCCATCTCAGCACTGTCACCAGGCCCATGGCATTGACATTCTGTCCCCCATTCCTGTTGACATGGCATGTAAGTACCAAGACCTTCCTGTTAGCACACAAAAACCAGGGTGTCCCAGCTCCTGCCTTGGTGCCCTCACTGAGGCAGACCCTGGGTCTTCCATTCATACCAAGCATCCCTTATGTTCCCTGTGGTCATTGGCTCCAAGACAGGTCCCAAGCCCCTAGGCTTCCCTAACCCAATGCCCCAGACACACCTCCTTGTACCAGTTGTGCCTGGATCCATATCCCCACATCCTGAACCCAGTCTTTCTCCATCCAGAGGCCCCCTGCAACCACATAGCCAAAGACAAAGGGCATCTTTCCTGCTACTTCCTCCTCCAGGCAGCCCTCCGACTGCCTACCCAGCCACACCTCACTGACACAGCCAGCCTCACTGACTGCATGGATTCCATGCAGGGCATTTGATAGATGGGAACACTGAGGCAGGGAAAGATCATGGGCCATAACTAGGGTCACACAGCAGGGAAGGGAGAGTAGCTATGTCAGCCCCTATGCCTGTATGACTAGGGGCATGGGGTCTCCAGGCTCCAGGCTCCGGGCAGATGACGGGAGGGCATCCACACAGCTGTTTAGCCCTCTGTCTACCCTGGACCACAATGCGGGTCACAAGTGAGTGGGTCCCTGATCTGTTCTGCCCTCCCAACACATCACTCTGCTTCGAGTGGACCATTTATTCCATGTACTCAGGCTAAGAGCACCAGGGAACTTGGGTGAACGTAACATCAACACAGATAACCCAGGGATGACCCACAGATCACCCAGGACAGCCTAGGACAACCTCAGATGACCCAGAAATGATCTGCAGATGACCCAAGACAACCTAGGGCAACCTCAGATGACCCAGGAATGACCCACAGTGACCCAGGATGATGAGTCACAAATGACCCATAGACACCAATGGACAACCTGTGATGATCCCCACCCCAGCCCTACTCACCCCCACCAATGCAGGTGCCTCCTTATTGTCTGAGGGCTTGGGAAGGAGCCCTGCATGGATGTTGCACCCAGCTGATGCCCACAAAGATGACTAATGTCACGTGACCAGAGAGACCTGAGCACAGGCCAGCAGCCTCATCTAGAGAAAATGGGATCTGGTGGCCCCTTAATGGCTCCTTGAACCCCAGGACTCTAAACCCTTTGGCCAACACAGTTGAAACAGTCTTCCCTCCTCTCACCTGCCCAGACACCAGATGCTAGGCCTTGCTTTCCCAGGAAGAGTGTGGGCTTCAGGCATTCCATCAGATTCTCACCTGAGATTATACAGAAGATGCAACACAAGTGTCCCACATGGCATCAAATCACAGAAGCATGCCAGCACAGATGCAGATCCGATACATGGGGACAAGCACATGCGCCCCCAGGGCCCCAGCAGCCGCCACTGCCACCTCAACTCAATGGACAACTGTTCTCTGCACACCCTGACTTTGTGTATGCTGTTCCCTCTGTCCAGAACACTCTTCCCACTCCGTTTATCTTGCCACTCAACATCACCATCGAGCTCAAAGCCCCCAGTTGGACATGCTACCCAATGCCAAGTGACTGTCCTCAGGGTGCTACCACACCACACCGTGACAGCCACACGTCAGAAGCTGGATGCCAGCATGTCTAACCCCAAGCACACCCAGAACAGCTCTGTGAGTCACAGTGGGGATGACATAAGGTCGGTATTTCCTTAATTAAAACATTATTCACAATCTCCAAAAAGCAGAAACAACTCAAGTGTCCACCAATGGATGAACAGATACACACAATGGGGTCATCCTTACAACGGAATATTATTCAGTCATAAACAGAAATGAAATCCTGATTCCTGCTACACCATATGAACCTCAGAAATACTATGCTGAGTAAGAGGAGTCAGTCACAAAAGGATAAATGCTGTGCGATCATACTTCTATGAAATATCTAGAACAGACAAAGGCATAGAGACAAAAGGCTATTAGTGTTTACTGAGCCGGGGAGGGAAGGGGAAATGGGAGTTTTTGCTTAGTGGGTACTGAGTTTATGTTAACGGTGGTGGAATGATTTCAAAAAGAATAGTAAGAATGGTTGCATAACCTGAATCACATTATCCATGTCACTGGTAGAAATCATTGAGATGGTATGGGGTTTCTTATATGTAAACTTTACCACAATTAAAAACAAATAAACCCATCCCAGAGCACCCATCACCCCAGAACTAAAGGCCAACCCCTTGACCCAGCCCAAGGAGCATCACCCAAAGTTCAGCCTGGGTGGCCTGCCTGGTATCCAACCAGCTATAGGTGTTCCCCATGGGCAACTTCCCACTTAACCATCAAAACGGGCTCATCAGAGAGCAGTAAGTATTGCTTTTTGAATGATAAAGACTGGAAGTTTTGACTGAACCATTTATTAAATGGTGTGGGCTTTTTATTTGTTCTTATTCCAGAGGAAAGAGGAGCCTCCCTTGCCTTCTAGGCAGGAGTTGCCAATTAGATGGCATACTTTTTGGAAAATGAGCGTGAAGCATTTGAAAATCTTAATGGACACATTCGACTCCATGTTTGGCTTTTGAGAAACTGACCTTTAGAGTAAATTAAAGAGCACCAGAATAGAAAACAGGCTGCCATTCATCAAGGCCGAAATCAGCTGTCTGCTGGCTGGTTTTCTGAACACCTCCCAAAGGCAGGGTGTCCAGGTGATAAACTAAAGGAATGGACAGTCTTACACAAGCCCCGGCTATAGCCACCCAGGGACGGGAGATGGCCCAGGCCTGGACCCAGGCCCTCATGGGGCAGCATCAGTACCTCTCACATTGTCCTTAGCCAGTGTCTGAGAGATGGGGACAGCGCTGCCATCCTGCCCCAGCCTACGAGAGTCTGCCATCCATTCCCTCAATACCATGTTGGTTAATGAAGACTTGAGGTTTCTCCCAAAAGTTCTCCATAAAACTGAAGCTCCCGAGAGACCCCAGGCTGCTCCCCAGCTTCCAGAGCCCCCTCAGCACCTGGTAGAAACCCAAAGCGGCACTTCCACTACCTGGGGTGAGAGCCCAACTATGCAAAGGGGACACGAGATCCTTCAAGGATATTAGGTGGAACAGGTTATATTGAGCACCTGCTGTGTGCCTGCCGATCATCCACTGTGACTGCCCGCCACTGCATGACTCCAGCATCACATACAGAGTACTGCCCAGGTGACAGGCCTCATTCTGGACACACCACACACAGTAACTCACCTGAGTCTCCCACCATCTGCTGAAATGGAGACCACTGTGACCTCCACTTCATTGGACAGGGAACAATATCCCCCAGGGGAAGCTGGGAGCAGACTGAGGCCATCACAGAGGGATGGTGTCACCCTCTCTGAGGCTCCAAGTGCTGCAGAACGTCCCACACTCTCTCCCTCTGTGGCCATCTGAGAACCCTGAAGAAGCAGTCCGGCTGTGTTTCATTTCCATTTGGCAAACAGTAAATATTGACTCTCCACGTTCTGGGTCGCAAGGCACACGGTAGCTTCCTTGTTTGCACACGTGGCCCTCCCCTGCAGGCACCCCCCGCCCCATTAAGTCCTGCCAGGGCAGGGGTACCTCCCTCTGTCCTGGGTCTGGGTTGGATATGATGACAAGATGATGGGACAAAATTAGAGACACCCCAACCAGAAACTACGGGTTTTCTGCCACATGAGCTCAGAGGGGAGGTGGGAACTGGATACCCTTGCCCTTTTGCTTCGGTTCTTATAATGTAGTCTGGGAGACCCCCACTCCACCCACCTGCCCACCTCCCATTAAGCTCTGTCACTAACCAGTGCTGTTGAGTACATTCTGACTCGTGTCAGCCCCATGGGTGCAGAATTAAACCGCTCCATAGGGTTTGTAAGACTGTAACCTTTCAGAAGCAGATTGCCAGGCCTTTCCTTCAACCTTTCAATTATCAGTTGGGCACTTAACCATTGCACCAGCCAAAGTGTATGGAGTGTTAGGTCCTGGGTTCCTAGTGCCCTGGACTGCAAAGTTGGTTTCAATAGTGAGGCCAGGTTTACTAGCTGCTCCTTGGAAACCCCATACAGGATCACTAGGGGTCAGAACCGACTGGACAGCACTGAATAACAACAACCAAAGATACGTGCTAGAATTCTAACCGTTATACCTGTGGATGTGATTCCACTGGGAATAGGGATTTCTTTGTTTTGTTAATGAGGCCGTATCTTCAAAGGATAAGTCTTAAGTTGATCAGTTTTGAGATAACAAAAAGAACAGATGAGGCACAGAGAGAAGGAAACACAGTGGGGGAAGGCCGAGGCTACCTGGAGATCAGGAAGGAGCTGGGAAAGAGAAGTTGCAAGAAACAAGGATCTTCCCCCAGAGCCAACAGAGAGCGCCTTCCCCTGGAGCCAGCACCCTGAACTCACACTCCTGAACTGTGAGAAGATTCGTTTCAGTTCACTAAAGTCACCCATTAAGGAGCTCTGGTAGTGTAGTAGTTATGAGTCGGGCTGCTAACCTCAAGGTCAGCAGTTCGAAACTACCAGCTGTTCCATGGGAGAAAGATGAGGCTTTCTGCTCCCGTAAAGATTTAC
>NW_006408892.1:1591568-1604068 GCF_000296735.1 Chrysochloris asiatica | reverse complement strand
TAACCTCAGGGTCAGCAGTTGGAAACTACCAGCTGTTCCATGGGAGAAAGATGAGGCTTTCTGCTCCCGTAAAGATTTACAGCCTCAGAAACCCTGTACAGGGTCACTATGAGTCAGAACTGACGCCACAGGACATGACCACCACCACCAAAGTCACCCTTTTGAAGTACGTGTGTTACGGCTGCACTAAGAAATGAAGACACAGGCATCTCTGTCACTTTGGTGCTGTTGCTTAGGTGCCACTGAGTTGATTCGTATAACAATCGTATAGGACAGAGAACTGCCCCAGAAGGTTTCTGAGGCTGCCATCTTCATGGGAACAGAGCTCCAGATCCTTTTTTCTAGAGTCACTGGGGGGTTTGGACCTCAGTTCTCTCAGTTAGTAGCCAGGTGCTTAACTGTTATGACAAGTAGGGCTCCTTACTCTACCACTGTTGACACTAAGTGCCATCAAGGTGGTTAGGACTTACAGTGGCCCTGTAAGAGTGGCTGCTGGGTTTAGCAGACCAGTACTCTTCCTACAGTGTCACAATGGGACTGTCACTGTTACCTCCTAAATGCCCCAAATTGGCCTTCCTTTTCCACCGCCACAGCTACCTCCTTTACCTTGGCCCAAATCCAGCTGCCACACCCTCCTCCCAATGCCCCCTGGCATGAGGACACAGAGAGGCCACCATACCTGGGCACCTGCTCTGGACAGCTGCACCCTTGAGGACAAATACAAAGAACATCTATATTTGTGGAAAACTAAGGGCAACTTCCAAGTTCCTCAACAGAAAACAAGAATACAAATCATGGCTCAGCAGACAACAGGGTCGTCCACGGCTGGATCCACCGCCCCATCTGTAAGTGTGTTGTATTTTCTGATACAAGGCTGGAAGATGAGCCCCCTATGTTAGAAGGCATTCAGAATACATTTCTGAGATAGAAGAACAGATTTCACCGGGGGGGGGGGGGATGACACAAATAGGGGAAAGACAGATGGCCCCTGGAGATCACTGAGGAGAATGCTCAAGAAGGTGAAACGAGGATTTTCGCCCAGAGTGGACAGAGAGAACCTTCCCAGAGAGACAGGGCCCTGAATCAGACCACCAGTTTCCTGAGCTATGAGAAAATCAATCTGTTTTGGAAAGCCACCCATTGTAGTATTTCTGTCACAGCAACACTAGGAGACCTCCCTTGACCCACCAGTGAATGTCCTTAAGCCTCATGGGACAGGAGAATCACATGAGCTTCCCTTCTGGATCAGTCCAACACCAGCTCTCCCACTTATGTGGCTCCAATGCACCCATTCTATGGACCTCAGCTTTCTCTACAAATCAGGCATGATGTCATTGGCCACCCTATGTTGTTGTGAGATGCCCCTAGGTAAGAGAAATATATCTCGTGTAGCTGGGGGCCTCCTTTCATCCCACGTGCACCTCAAAGTCCCCACAGAGGGAATCAGCACCAGGGCTCCCCATGTAACACTACTGACATTTGGTTCTGGATTGTTCTCTGGGTGGGGCCATCCTGTGCACTGAAGGGTATTTAGTAGCATCCCTGGACTTCACCCACCTGATGTCTGTAGCAACTGCCCACAAGTGTGACAACCCAAAATGTCTCCAAACATGGCCAATGTCATCTGAGGGGCACAGTCACCTGGGCTAGGGGAGTCCATTGCTCACCAAGTGACTCTCTGCACCTTATAACCATCTGACCTAGTGAAGTCTAGGATGCTGCACAGAAAGATTTAAATCCACAGTCTGGATTTAAATCTAGTAGGTGGGAGAGAGGATGGAAATCGCAGACGCCAACAGGTTTGTATAATCAAATACATCGGGAATTCATTCCGGCGTATGCCTAGTGGCACAGTAGGTTAAGTGTTGGACTGATAACCAAAAGGTCAGCAGCTCACGCCCACAAGCCACTCCATGGGAGAAAGATGTGGCAAAGACTTAGAGAAAACCCTAGAGAGCAGTTCGACTCGGACCACCAGGGTGACTACGTGTACAGAATAGGCTACGTGGCAATAGATGTATTTGGTTTTATACATGGTAGTTCAAATAGTTAAGGGCACAGCTGCTAACCAACACATTAGATGTTTGAGTTTACCAAGAGGGGTCCCTGGTATGGTGCTATAGGACAAGCACTGGACCGCTAACCACAAGGTCAGTGGTTCAAACCCACCAGCCACTCCTCGGAAACCCTATCCAGGTTCACTATGAGTCCGAACCAACAGCAACAGACACACCTCAGAAGGAAAGACAAACGATATACACTTTTCAAAAAAATCTACCTGAAAATTTTATGAATCGTAGTTCTACTCTGACACACCAGGGTCACCAAGAGTGCACTCAGCTTGACAGCAACTGGTTTTGTACACTGTGAACAGGGATTGAGCTTAATTTTTGCCCCCAAATTACTAATGGAAGGTTCCTATCTGAACTGTTGATAGTTCGCTGTGGTGGGGCTGTCCTGTGCCCTGTAGGGTGTTCAGCAGTACCCTTGGCTTCCACCCATTCAATACCAGTAGCACACCGTAATCATGACTATTTACAAATATCCCCAAACGTGGTCAATACATCCTTTGGGACTGCCTCAGCCTCCAGGGCCCAGCAGATTCTGAGGTTTCCTCTGGCACTAGACAAGCCACGCTATAGTGCTCAGACCAGCCCTCCCAGGTCCAACCTTTCCCCTAACATTACACAGAGGGTCCTGTTTCAAAATAAACCCTCACACTAGTGACTCAGAGTCCCGACACCTGAGCCTCCTTCCATCTCACCATGCAGCGCCCAGAAGCAGCCAGAACCTGACTCTTGAGAATCTCCGCCAAGATAAAACCAGGAAGCCCGGGTACAAAGAACAGCAGAGAACGAAAGAACGGCACTTCCGAGGTGTGCTGGCTGTGGCCCAGGGTAAACTCATTAGTTCCACACAGATCTCAGAGAGGAGCCGGAAGGCCCAGGGCACAGAGAGGAGCAAGACGCAGGCTGGAAACAGGACCCGTCTGGGGTGGAGTCACCGGGCACCTTGGCATCAGTGAGGGCAGAACACCTTCTGGGCTGTGTGGACCCCTGCACCACGAGTCCTGAGTCAGCCCCAATCCACAAACCCTTAAGATCTTCCCCAGCGCCCAGGCAACCTACAAAACCCCCCACTCAGAATTCTGTTCCCATACCAAATGTACCAAAGCAGAGGCTCAGGGGAGCCACGAGTCTGGAGTCTTCATCTTCCCCATCGGCTAGGAGGCCCCAGAAGTGGGAGAACCAATGTCCACCACCCACCATCCCCCTGGCGCTCCTACTTGCTGCTCCAGGTCAAAAGGTCTCAAACCACAGGTGATATCCATTAACCAGGGCAGGCAAACTTCTTCAATAAAGGGCCAAATGGTAAATATTTCAACTTTGTGGGTCAGAGTGGTCTCATTTCAATGAGCCGCCTCTGCGGTACTCACACAAAAGCAATCAAAGACACATGCCAAGAAATGGGCATGGCTGTATGTCTATAAAACTCTACTGCGCTCCCTGCAGTGCTATTCATAATAGCCAAGAGGTGGAAACAGCCCAGCTATCCCTCAACAGGTGAATGGATAAACACCCACACAATGGAATATCACTCAGCCACAAAAGGAAATGAAATTCTAAGGTCTCGTGGTGGTGCAAACAGTTGGTGCTGGGCTGATAACCTAAAGGTGGGTGGTTCAAACCCCCCGACCAGCACTACAGAAGATACAGGCCTGGCAATTGCATTTAGGTTCCGGCCAAAATAAAAACAAGAAACCCTATGGAGCAATTCTACTCTGTAACACAGTGGGACTCCTAAGTCACAAATCAATAACAACAACAAAATTAACAAGAGAAACTATAATCTCATTCCTGTTAGGATATCGATGAACCATGAAAACATGCTGAGTGAAATAAGTCAGTAACAAATGGACGAACACTGCATAACTGTACTATATGTATAGAAACCAAGCTTATTAGTGGTTACCAGGAACAAGAGGGTGGAGGGCGGGAGTCTAGCTTAGAGGGCTCTAAGTGTAGTTGACGGAGGTGGAAAAATCTGGAAACAGACAGTGGTGGTGGCACAACAGATGAACATGACTAGTGGCACTGAATTGTACACATAAAAACTATGTAAACAGCAAATGTGTTGTTACCTATATTTTCAACATTTTTACCACTATAAAAGGAAAGGTCCATTGTTAGAAAATAAGAACAAAACTTTATTGGAAAAAAGAGGTGGTATCTGCTGGCCCACGGAGTAGTAGGTGAAGAAACAGATGTGGGGGGCCTCAACCAGCCTTTTTAAATGAAACAATCTATGCAGCTACACACAGTGAGGGTGTACTTCAGAAAAACCTCTGTTTGGGCTGCAGGTTGGCTGGTGGATGCTGGGGTGCAAATTTCTAACAGGGCTCAGTGCTGCAAACAAATGGTTATGCACACTGCTGCTAACCGAAAGGTTGGGGGTTCATATCTGCCCAGCAGCACCATCTACTTCCATGGTGATAACAGCCAAGAAAACCCTCTGGCGCAGCTGTTCTGTAAACATATGGGTTCAACTGGGCAATGGGCTTGGTTTTTGCTTTGGGGTCTGGAGTGACACAATCAATCCATATGAGACAACTTTGGCACAGAGCAGATTGCTTTCCTGGGCCACAGTTTTCCTATCTGCCAAATGAAAACAACCTCTGCAGGAAACAGGGGGAAGCTACACAGTGTCAGCACGGAGTATGGATTCCCCGACCACAGAAGGCAGGTTTGTCACCCTCTCTGAACACCATTCCTCTTAGAATGAAATCCAAGCTCCTCATACAAACCTCAGTCCCAGCACCCCTCCACCCCTAGCTAAACCCCTTTCCATTCCTTGAAGCCACTGTACTCCCTCCCTGCTCCCTCACCCCACCCCTCCTCCTGGCACAACTGGACTTCTGATGAAGTAAATGAAGTGTCCATTCTAGGGCAGGTCTAGCATGAGAGTTCAGGAAAGGATGGACATGTGTCTGTCAGGGAGTCCCCTGCTTCCCCACCTCTGCAGCTTCTGATGAGAAATGAAACTTTTGAAAAGTCTGTCCAAAGCAAGAGTATGCATGAGTGACCTGTAGCTGCTGTAACAAATGACCACAAACAGGGCAGCATCTTCTCCCCTTTCTTTAATAAGCAATGCCACTGAATTTAAAACCACCCAATAGCCTATCCTTGTGTGTGATGTTGTATGTAGGATAAGCACTGGACCACAAGGTCAGTTTGAGTCTCAAAGTTGGTAACTCAAACTCACCAGCCACTCCTCAGAAACAGAGTTGCTATGATGTTTCCAACTTGATGGCACTTAACAACAACAATATCCTATCCAGGAGTCCTGGTGTGGCACTGTAGGATAAGCACTGGACTTCTCAGTGCAAGGTCAGTGGTTCAAACCCACCAGTCACTCCTTGGAAACCCTATACAAGGTCACTATGAGTCGGAACTAACTACTTGATGGCACTTAGCAAAAAAACATCCGAGCCAGGGAGCCCGGCGGCTTTGTAGGCTAAGCACTGGACTGCAAACAACAAGGTCAGCAGTTTGAACCTACCAACCACTCCTACAGAGAAAGATAAGATTTTCTGCTCCCGAAAAAGATTTACAGCTTCAAAAACCCTATTCAGGGTTGTTATGAATCAGAACCGACTCGATAGCAACAATAACATATCCTAGTCAAGGAGCTCTGGTAGCACTGTAGAATACGCACTGGACTACTAACCACAAGGTCAGCAACTCGAATCCACCAGCAGTTCCATGGAAGAAAGATGAGGCTGTCTGTTCCCCCATTAGGAGTCAGACTGGACTCAATGGTACGGAGGTGAGTTTGCGCTTGTATCCTAGCCGAGGAGCCCTGGTGAACTAAGCACTGTACTACTTACTGACTACAAGGTCAGCAGTTCAAACCCACCAGCTGCTCCAAGGGAGAAAGCTCAGGCTATCTGCTCTTGTAAAGACTGACTGTCTCAGCCAACTCTAAGGAGCAGTCGACTCTGCCCTCCAGGATTGCTAGGACTTGGAATCAACTCAGCGGCAAGAGGTTTGGTACATCCAAACCAGAATGTTCCCTCGGGAGCCCTGGTGACACTACAGACTGCTAACCTGAAGATCAGGAGTTCAAACCCACTAACCACTCTGCATTCTCTCCTGTAAACATTTATAGCCACAGAAACCCCATACAGGGTCACTAAGAGTCAGAATCAAATTGATGGCAGTGGTTTGGAAATCTGGGGGGGGGATCATTTTGGGTTTTGGTTTAGCTATAATGCTCCTTAGAAGCAAGGATGGCAAGACTTCATCTCACTTACTTTGGACATGGTATCCAGAGGGACCAATCCCTAAAGAACACCATCATGCTTGGTAAAGGGTCCCCCCCAAAAAAGCAGACACTCGATGAAATAAACTAGCAAAGCTGCTGCCACAATGGGTTCAAACACACCTACTATTACCATGCGGATGACCCAAGGAACATTTTGTCCTGGGGTCACCAGGAGACAGAGCTGACTGCATGGCAGCTACTAACCTAAAGTTTGGCTGTTCAAATACACCCAGAAGTGCTGTGAAAGTAAAGCCTGAAGATCTGCTTCCATAAAAATAACAGCCAAGAAAATGCTATGAAGCTCAGTTCTGCTCTGTAATACAGGGAGTGGTCATCTACTAATCACACAGCAATGACCCTATTTCCAAACAAGGGCCTAATCATAGGGAGCTGGACGCAGGCACAGCTTTTTGGAGGACACCATTCAGCCTACGGTAGGCACACAAGACACACCTGGGGTGCATTTAGACTGTTGGGGGTTACAGGGGTGGGACTGCTCTCCCATCCTCTAGGCTGTAGCTAAGCAGCAGTGGGAATCGAGACTGTAGTCGGAGCAGCTGGCACCAAGGGAGCAGAGCAAGGAGGGGGTTCTCTGTGGTCAGCTCACCCTCCTACCACGCATCCATGCCTATATCCCAGGACTCTTCCCCCAGGCTATCAAGCCCAATGCTCTAGAAAGCCAGAAGGACTGCCCTGCCAGCCGACAAGGCCCAGGCCTAGACCAACAGTGGTAACCCCTGTCTCTTGCCACACACCAGGGGCTCAAAGTTCCCATCCTTCCCAACCACCACACATACCATTCACATGCAAATCTGTCACCCTGAACATTCACTGACACATAAGTCCGTGCTCCTCCACACCCCATCTACACACATCTGTTCCCCCTACGTTGGTTATCTTGCGAATCATCCTTCCCATGTGATCATCTCCCACCCCCATCCCCCCACGTCCCTCTCCCCACATCTGTGCCCCTATGTCTGTCCCTATGTCTATCTGTCTCCTTGTATCCTTCCAGACACACATACATACATCCCCCCACATCTATCTGTATTTCCATCCATCCCCCTGCATCTCCCCACATCTGTCTCCCACACATCCATCCCCATCTCATCTACATGGACATCTGTCCTCCCCTCCTCAAATGTCCAACCACTTTCCTGAATCCTTAGCCCCCATTCGTCTGTCCACCCTCATGTCCACCTACCCCTGCATGACACACAGTCAATGCAGCTCTAGAAACCACCATTTTTAGGGTTCATCCCTTCAACATCCTCCCCAACTTGAGCAATCACCTTCCCCACCTGGATGCCAGTGGCCACCTCTCACCATCTGCCTTTGTCCCCTCTTGTCCCTATGTGGGTCCCACTCACAGCCATAGTCCTCTTCAGAACAAGAAGTGTCCTCAAATGGTTCCACATGGAGGCACCACCTGACCCAGCAATTCCACCGCCAGGAACATGCCCAGGAGAAATGTAGGTGTGCCTCCACACAGAAACCTGTGCATCAATGTTCACTGCAGCACTATTTCAACAGTCTCCAAAATGGACACAAGCCAGATGCTCATCAACAGAAACTGGATAAATACAATATGGTCCCATCTATACAATGGACTATTTGGTCACAAAGAGAAATGAAGTTCTGCTACCACCTGGGTAAACCTTAAAAACATGCTTACTGAGAGAAGCCAGACACATGTGACATAATTCCATTTATATGAAATGTCCAGAAGAGGCAAATCCAGAGACAGGAAGTAGATTAGTAGTTGCCTAGGACTTGAGGGAGGGAGGAATGCAAAGTAATTGCTGATGGGTATGGGGTCTCCCGTTGAGATGAGGACACTAGATAGAGGAACTATATAGAGGTGGTGGTTGCACAACATGGCGAATGCACTAAATGCCACTGAACTGTGTAATAGTTGATTGGGATATGAATTGGATCTCAGCAAAGCTGCTTTTAAAAAATGAAGCAGACCAGGGCCCCAAAGGCAACTCCCTCCATGGCTAGGCTCTCACCAACTCCTACCTCATTCCCCTCTCTTACCAGCTTCCCTGACTCCTGTTCTGTCCTCACCCTCATCAAACCCTTCTCCCCCCATCCCAGATCCCCACAGGCCTTTGCACCAACTGTCCCCTGGAGCCTTGTTCCCACAAGGGATAGACATGTGAGGATTCTGTTTCACTGTTGGGATGCCAGTCCCGCCTCTCTCAGTGGCCCCAACACACCCCTCTGCCTTATCTTCTCCAAGCCATCCCTGTACTGTGATTCTCTACCAGGTCCACTATAACTGCACCGGCTCCCCAAGAGCATGCCCTCTACAGGCCTCACCCACCAAATGGCCCCCAGCACCTCAAATAGTTCCTGGGACATAGTAGGCAAGCAAAACTGTCCTGTGGAGAGAACAAGCCACCCACCTTTATTGTCAGCTGCCCTGGAACCAGCCCGGACTCCTGGTAACCACAGGCACAACAGAATGAAATGCTCTCCAGGCCGGCACCATCCCTGGGACTGCAGGCAGACAGGACCACTGGGATCCATACAATTTCCACTGGCTGATTTTCTAAAATCCATTGCCAGACCTTTATTCCTAGTCTACCTTCGTGTGGAAGCTCCACTGGAACCTATTTAGAGTCACAGTAACTAACACACAAGCCTCAATGGCTAGATGGATACATTGGGCAGGAACTGAACCCCGACATCCCACATGGAAGGCAGGATAGTTCAACTGAACCACTAGAATCCCTACACGGTAATATAGGTCAGGATTCTGAAACACAGGGGCTGGAAATCCAGCCCGAAGGAACACAGCAGAGCGGCACCGTCCATTCCCCTGCACGGGGCCCAGAGCAAAAGATGAAAGCGTGCATCCTTCGAGCAGTCCTGGGACCCAGTGTAGGAAATGGCGGGGAAGGGGGGAGGTTTAGCTAAAACCCGAAGACCTTTCCATTGCCGCTGCCACCCAAGAGTAGACCCCCCACACACAGGAGGAAAGGTGGCCTCCCCATCCCAGAAGTGGACAGATCACCCTTCAAACTCCACAGCAGAGGAACAGGTCCTGACAGGCCACACCTCAGCTGCCCACAGATGCTGTGGAAGCCCCAGTGCATCTGCCCTGCAGAGGAGGACGGCCCCTGATCCCAGTGCAGTCAGCCTGCTGTAAGCCAGTCTCAGGGCCATATGCCCAAGGCCGTGAGCCCTCAGCTGAGATTGTACTTTCACACCCATGCCCTGAACTTTCACCCCAGGTCTGCCTCCTACCACCCCCCAAACTCAGGGTTCCCCATTGCAGCAATGTGAACAGCTGGGGTCATATCATTCTTGGGGGTGGGACCATCCTGTACACTGTGGGGTGTTGAGCAGAATCCCTGGTCTGCACAGCCTCGATGCCAATACGCCCCCTTTGCCCGGTCTTGACAACCACAAACTTCCCCAGAGTGTCCCCTAAGAGCAGAGTCACCTCCAGATGAGAACAATGCTCCAAGTGTCTCGAAAATCATGTGGAAGCTCATCTCCACCCAGGGTCCAGTCCCCACACCCTCCCACACCCACTTTCCCTCTACTTGTGCAGAGGGAGGGGACAGAGAGGGGAAAGAAGGAAACGAGCAGTAGGTACCAGGGCTGAAAGAACTGTCAGCTGGGTATTTTGAAAATCTTTTCTACATTGGTCAGCAATCAAACAGATAAACACAATGCAGTGCATCCAGACAATGGACTATTACCCAGCCAGAAAAAAGAACGGGGTCCTGCTGCAAC
Source organism: Chrysochloris asiatica (assembly GCF_000296735.1). Taxonomy (NCBI): domain Eukaryota; kingdom Metazoa; phylum Chordata; class Mammalia; order Afrosoricida; family Chrysochloridae; genus Chrysochloris; species Chrysochloris asiatica. The sequence continues at coordinate 1,593,994 of NW_006408892.1, read as the reverse complement.
TTGAAGAGTGCCAAAGACATTACGCTGAGTGGAAGATACCAGTCACAAAATGCCACACATAGATGTGTGATACCATTTATACGAAATGTCCAGAACAGCAAAATCCAGAGACAAAAAATGGAATCGTGGTTGCCACGGGCTAGGGGAAGGAAGAGTGGACATGCGATCTCTTTTTCGGGATATTCTGGAATTAAATAGTGGTGATGGTCACACAACTTTGGATACACAGAAAACCACTGAGTTGTAGCCTTTTAATGGAGGAATTATATGGTATGTGAATTACACATCAATAAGGCTGCTATTTTTAAAAGTTCTTTCTACAACAACAACCACAAAGCAGAAATCTGACCCCCAACCCTGACCACAGCCATGAATGTAGTGTGACCCCTTGTTCCTGTCAGTACACAAACATTAGGCATCGACTGCACACCAGCACAGTAGACAAGATGAAGCCACCACCCCTTGTCCTCCAAGTCACCTTACAAAGGATACTTTCATTCATTCACTCATTTACCAACCACCTCCTCCTTGACACCCTGAACACACACATGAGATGCTGCATCCACTAAGCAGCCAGAATAGATCCATGCTGAACAAAACCATATAAATGAAGGCACATCTGAATCTATAAGGTCACTACCCAGAGAGAAACAGCAACCAATTATAAAACCACATGGTCAGATAGTTTCAACAAGGAGCCAAACCTACACAGAGGGTAGGGCTACCTGGAGTATGTCTGCTCAGACTCAGGGAGGTGGTCCCAGAAAGCCCCTAGCCCCTCCTTCAGGCCTCATGTGCAGGCCAAGGGTCCTACCGCTTCACAGGACCAATAGCTGAGGTCTGGACAAAGGGGTTAATTTCCTCGGCCTACATCTGACAAGAGGGGAAACCGAAGCAGGAGGAGCTTGGGGAAGAAACTTCACCATGGTCACATAACCAGAAAGCCAGGGTGCCCAATCCATACCCCAGCCAAACACCCGCTCAGGAGCCATGATAGCCTCCCAGGTGAGGTAGTAAGGGACCTGCACTGCCAGTACCTGGTGGAACCTGGGCTGTCTCTGCAGGCTGCCCCTCCACCCTGATCCTGATGCACCCTGTCCCAGTGGGAGAAACATCATCTGGACCCACCACATGGGGTATACTGGGGTATAATGGGGAAGTGCAGCTGTCCCCATTCCACGCTACAGGACTGACCACAATCCCTCAGGGTCCCATAGGGGAAGGCACCTGACCCTTCCCTCAAGTGTCCAACAGAGATACCTATCCCAACTCAGGTCCCCAAGGAAGGTACTTATCCCTCCTCCAACAACCAGGGAGTAAAACCATAGATAACCATGGTTTAAGCACACCTGTCCTCACACAACAATGACTTGGGGGTACAAATGTAAGAGATAATATCGCCCTCAGGTAGCAATGATGAGGGAACACCAGTCCCCCCAGGTAACAATAACTTGGGAGCACCTGTCACCTTCAAATAGCAATTATGTGGCATCACCTGCCTTCTTCAGGTAGCAATGGTGTGCAGACATCTCTTCCTTACCCCAAGTAACAATGATTTGGGGGTACTGATCTCTATAAGGTAACAATGACGTGGGGACATCCCTCCCAAGATGAAATGATATGGAAGTCCCTGTCCCCTCTAGGTAGCAATGATGCAAGAGTACCTGTCCCTTCCATGTAACAACAACGTCCCATCAGACACTAATGAAGGAAGGCCTTTGTCCCCCTCCAGAAAGTTATAATGCTGGGGAAGCTGTCCCACATAAGTAACAATGATGCAAGGATGCTTGTCTGCTTCAGGTATGATCTAAGTGTAGCTGTCTCCTCCAGGTACCAGTAATCCTGGGGCACTTATCTCCTCCAGGTTGCAACAATGGAGAGACCTCTGTCCTTCCCAGGTAACAATGATGCAGAGTTATGTGCCCTCTCCAGGAAGCAATGATGCTGGGGGCACCTTCCCATGCTGGTAACAATGATGTGGAAACACCTGTCCCCTCCAGGTAGCAATGATCTAGGGGTACCTGTTCCTTCCAGGTAGCAATGATAAGAGAATACCTATTCCCTTCAGGTATCAATGATCTAGGGGCACCTGTCCCCTCTAGGTAGCAATGATGCAGGGCCCCCGTCCCAGGAATCAATGATATAGAGTTCCATCCTCTCAAGGTATCAATGAGGTGGGGTACCTGGGCACCTAACCCATCCAGGTAACAATAATGTTGAGGCCCTTATTCCCTCCAAGTAGCAATTATGTGGGTGCACCTGTCCCCTACAGGTAGCAATGATGTAGAGGTCCCTGTCCTCTCCAGGTAGCAATGATGAGGGGGCACCTGTCCCCTTCAGGTAGCAAAAATACGGGCCCTGTCCCGCCCACGACGTCCGGAGGGTGGGAACACCTGTCCCCAGGCCACGCACACCCCGCCCCCGCC
>NW_006408892.1:1543386-1591222 GCF_000296735.1 Chrysochloris asiatica | reverse complement strand
CCTCCTCCTCCTCGCCCCCCACTCGCCGTGCCACAGCGCAAGCGCTAACCGGGCCCGCGGGCGGAGGGCGGTGCGCAGGCGCGCCGGAGGCCGGGAAAGCGGCGCAGGCGCACGGGAGAGGCGCGCGGCGCGAATGCGAGGGCGCATGCGTGCGTATAGAGGCTGCCTGGAGCGAAGCAGCGGCGCGAAGGACTGGAGGCAGCTGAATAAGGGGCAGCGAGTAGGATTTGTGCGCAGGCGCAGTGAGCCACCTCCTGGCTCGCTGGACAGCGGCTGCCTGGAGTCCCCAAGAGGGAGGCAGCTGATGGGTCAGTGTGGAGCAGATTCAGAACCCTCCAAAGACAGGGCTCGGATGTCCAGCTTTGAAACTAGTACATGGTTGATGGCATTCATTCAAACAGCGAATGCATTCTTTCATTCAACGATTGAGTGACTATTTACAGCCTCAGTCTCTAGGAGTCGGAACGGAATGGACAGCACTTAACAATTGTTGTTGTTGTTGTCAGGTGCCATTGAGTCGGAACCGACTCACAGAGACCCCATGCACAGCAGAACGAAACAATGTCCGATCCTGGGCCAACCCCACCACCGCTGCCACACTTGACGTCATCAATAATGCCACCTAGCTGATCCATCTCGTTGGGGGTCTTCCTCTTTTTCTCTGACCCTCCACCTTACCCAGCATGACATCCTTCTCCAGCGACTGTTCTCTCCTGACAATATGTCCAAAGTATGAGAGACGAAGCTTAGCCATCCTGGCCTCCAAGGAGCACTCTGGCTGCACTTCTTCCAAAACAGATTTATCTATTGGTTCTTTTGGCAGTCCATGGCACTTTTAGTATTCTCCTCCAACACCACAACTCAAAGGCATCAATTCTTCTATGGTCTTCCTTATTCACTGTCCAGCTTTCACATCCATATGAGTTTATTGACAATACCATGGCTTGGGTCAGGCGCATCTTAGTCCTCAAGCTGACACCTCTGCTCTTCAACACTTTAAAAAGTTCCTGTGCAGCAGATTTGCCCAATGCAGTACGTCGTCTGATCTCTTGACTGCTGCTTCCACGAGTGTTGATAGTTGATCCAAGAAGAATGAAGTCCTTGACAACTTCAATCTTCTCCGTTGATAAGAATGTTGTTTATTGGTCCAGTGGTGAGAATTTTTGTTTTTCTGACATTGAGATGCAACCCATACCGAAGGCTGTGTTCTTTGATCTTCATCAGTAAATGTTTCAAGTCCTCTTCACTTGAAAGAGAGAAAGAGTGACAAACTACTTCCGAATCGTTAGTCACTGAAAACTTAACAATTGCTACTTGGCAAACCCAAGTACAAAAGAGAATAAACAGATGTGGTCTCTGCCCCCATGGGGTGCCCAGTTGGAGGGTTGAACACATACAACCCGTAAGAAGGACCAAGAACATTTGAGAAGGCGATAGTGTAATTGTGGAAAATAAAAACGGTGATGATCTGGAGCAAGAGGGAGAAGTCTTTCGGACACCATGGTCAGGGGAAGGGACACATTTGAACTGAGACCTGACCCTTAAAAGCAGTGCCCAACCCAAAAACCTGGGTGTTGTGTTCCACACCTTTGTTTATCTGTCCCCTCACATTTGACCTGTTGTCTCTCCTTCCCCAGAATCTTAAGCCCAAAACCCAAAACCCATTGCCATCCAATTGATCCCAATTCATGGCAACCCCATGTGTTACAGAGAACTGCTCCATAGGGTTTTCTTGAGTGTAATCTTGGCTGAAACAAATCACCAGGTCTTTCTTCAATGGTGCTGCTCAAACCAAACATCAAACTCACTGCCACTGAGTTAATTCCGTTGAGTTGGTTCTAACTCATAGTGCCCCTTTGCATAACAGAATGAAACACTACCCAGTCATACACCAGCTCCACAATTGGTGTTATGTTTGAGCCTCTTCGTTCTGCCACTGTGTCAATCCATCTCTTTGGAGGTCTTCCTTTTTTTCTCTGACCCTCTAATTTACCAAACATGATGTTCTTCTCCAGGGACTGATCCTTCCTGACAACATGCTTAAAGAATGAGGGACAAAATCTCACCATCCTGTCTTCTAAGGAGTATTCTGGCTGTACTTCTTCCAAGACAGATTTGTTCTTCTGGCAGTCCATGATACTTTCAATATACTTCATCAACACCATAATTAAAATGCATTGATTCTTCCATGGTCTTCCTTATTCATTGTCCAATATTCACATACATAGCAACCCCAGTGTTGCACTGCTAACTGTAAGGTCGGCAGTTCAAACCCACCAGCTTCTTCAAGGGAGGAAAATGAGGCTGTCTGCTCCTGTAAAGATATATAGTCCAAAACCCTATGGAACACTTCTACTCTGTCTTAAAGGGTTGCTATGTGACTTGGATTGACTTCCGAAACCCTCCCCCACCCAATATGTGTCAGCTTGGGTGGGTCATGATACTCAGTGGTTTGACAATTATATAATGTAACATGTGTATTATATAGTGTGACAAACCAATACGAGGACTAAGGGTGGGCTGCAATACCTTCAATTAAATTACCCTGATTCCATGTAAGAGAATGTTCCAGGGGCGTGGACTGCAACACCTTTTATCTTACAAGAAACAAAAGAGATGTGCGCTGAGAAAAGGGATCTACTATCTACTCCCGTAAGGATTTACACCCTCGGAAACCCTGTACAGGGTCGCTATGGGTCGGAACCGACTCGACGGCACTTAACAACAACAACAACAACAACATCACTAAGAAAGTAGAGCAAGAACCTGGATCCCTGAATTGAGACACTTCTAGATCCAGGGAAAAATCATGCCGAGACACATGGAGATCTCCAAGGAATGCTGAGTCTGCACAAGATGGGCCAGCAGCGACAAGGACCATTCTCTAGAGGTGGTGCTGTGAATTCAGACTCCTAGCCTCCTACTCTATGAGGGAATAAATTCGTTGGCTAAAGCCATCTACTTGCTACAGCTTTTTTTTTTCATATAGGTGTTTTTGTTATAGCTGCACTAGTGAATTAAGACAGTATGAGTTAAAATAAGTTTGATGACAGAGAGTCAGGTTGAGTCTTACTCATGGATCCCAGCTTTGTTTGAGGGTGCCAAAGGAAAGGTCCAAAAATCCCACTAAAAAAGGAGCAGCGTCTCCCTGATGTGAGGGTGCTCTGACATCTATCTGTACTCCCCAAGCAGAGGCACTGTGATTGTCATATCAGAAGATTTATTATGTATTTATTATATGGCAACATGATTGGGTTGACGGATGGATGCAGGAGAGCTAGCCGATGAGGAATCTGGGGCAGCTGTCACCACCACACAGCAAGCACACTTTTTACTAGAGTAAGGGGTTGTTGTTGTTGTTGGTAAGTACCATGGAGTCGGTTCCGACTCATAGTGACCCTGCACAGGGTCCGAGGCTGCAAACCTTTATGGGAGCAGAAAGCCTCATCTTTATCCCACAAAACAGCTGGTAGTTTCTAACAGAGAAAGGGGTTGTTGTTGTTGTTGTTGTTAGGTGCCATCGAGTCGGTACCGACTCATAGCAACCATATGCACAGCAGAATGAAACATTGCCTGATACTGGGCCAACCTCACTACTGTTGCCACACTTGAGTCCAACGATGCTGCCACTTGGCCAATCCATCTTGATGGGGGTCTTCCTCTTTTTCTCTGTGTTTCCACCTTACCAAACATGATATCCTTCTCCAGCAACTGGTCCCTCCTGACACTATGTCCGAAGTATAAGAGACAAAGTTTGGCCATCCTGGCCTCCAAGGAGCACTCTGGCTCTGGTAAGGGGTAGCTGCAGATAATGCTAAGAGAGATCACAGGGAATCCCATAATTTTCCCAAGATGCTTTAGGTTTTACAGAAGTTTAATCAAATGTCAATTGTCCATACTAAATAGACACTCTGTTATTGTTGTTAAGTACTATGGCGTCTATTCCAATTCATAGTGACATAAGGTTTCTGAGGAATGGCTGGTGGGTTTGAACCACCACCAACCTTGAAGTTAGCAGTCCAGTGTTTATGTTACACTGCTACGCCAGGATTCCATATAAATATATATATATATATTTTTTTTTTTTAATATTTTGGGTGCCACCACTGCCTTAATTTTATCTTTCTTGTTCATATATTATTTTGACAACTTGTCTTTTTGACCTAATAAGTAAGCATCTGCCCAAGATAACATATTGATGTCACCACCCAGCTGTCCTCCAGGGAACTATTTCAAATTTTCAGTCCCTGAGATGTGGATAAGAGCTAGCCTCACCACCCCTCTTCACACAAGGTGGACGTTTTGGCCAATCAGCAGAGCCTTTTGCTTTGATCGCAATTGATTCATGGTGGGCAGGTGACCTAGTTTGTTCAATGAGGTGCAATTTTGTGATTTTTTTTGTGGGAACCAAGGGGAGGAAAAGCTCCTTTGAGCAGATGGGTAGTTTAAAGATGATAGAAGTCTGCAGTGACAGAGATTGCCACATAGAGGAAACTGGTCCAAGAGAGAGCACTCACACAAAAGAACAGAGTCAAAAGATAAGAGACATATTGTGTTACAGTGGATTATTTAATGTCTTTCCCAACTATAGTCTTTGTAAACTTCTAGTAACCAACTTTTTCCCTGATGAGTCTGGGTAAGACAAGGTGGGAAACCAAGGTGACAGGATTATGATTCAGTTGTGAATGTTTCACAGGGTTAATTGTATTGTAAAGATCTGGGACTCTAATGGGTATAAAATGAGCCATCTCAGAAGCAGGAAGGGCAGATCTCACTACCGTCAAAGAAGAGGAACCAGGAATGGAGCACATCATTTGGACCCAGAGATCACTGTGCCTTGAGCCTCCTTGATCAAGGACAGAAAGCTGTGATACTGGAAGAGTGGCAGAAGAGCAGCAGTAGCAGAACCAAGAACCACAGCACAAGACCAAGTGGTGGCCTTCCCAGCCCATGGAACAAGTAAAACAAAGTGACTTTGGGCAAGAAGTTTGCTCTCAGAGTGCGGTACCTCCAGGCACTTCATCAAGAGGGGAGGCTAGGTTTGTTGACCTATGGAGCTAGAGCCAAGTGCCTTCAGGCTGAGATTTATGGTGAAATGGTGTGTCCTGTGGTCATTCATTAGCAACTCTCAAAGAGTTTTCTAACATTTGCTGGGCAGAGAGAGGCCTGTCTGGGAGCATGGCATTGAAGAGGAAGTCCTGACTGGAACAACTGTGCCCTGAGCATTTCTGACCTGAAATGTAACCTGTTAACTTTTTTAAGATCAGCGATTCAAACTCACCAGCCACTCCTTGGAAACCCTATACGGGGTCGCTATGAGTCAGAAATGACTTGACAGTACTTAACAACAAGAAGAAACTTCCCTAATAAACCCCATAACTGTGAGTATGATATCTGGGTTCTGTGTGGCATTGCAACAGATCCTCCAACCCAGATGATTTGTAGAAAGAGTTGTAGGAGGAACAGTTTGATGTTATTGTTGTTGTTGTTATGTGCCGTGGAGTTAGTTCTGACTCATAGCGATCCTGTACAGGGTTTTTGAGGCTGTAAATCTTTACGGGAGCAGAAAGCCTCATCTTTCTCCCGCGGAACAGCTGGTAGTTTCGAACTGCTGACCCTGAGGTTCGCAGCCCGATTCGTAACCACTATGCTACCAGAGCTCCTTTATTTCTACACAAATCATCCAAGTAGCTAGATCCAGCTGCACCTGAGGCCAACGTCCTACCTTTTCAGTTACCTGATTCAATCACTTATTTCCTCTCTCGCCTGTCTATTGAATTGCTTTCTGTCTCTGGAATGACTGAGACTAAAGTTCCAAGGGGTCCAGTGTGGGTCTGAGCACTCCACATATATGACTTCTAGCTCTTTTCCCATTCTGTGAGGTTAGAGAGGAAATAGAAATGCAACTGTCCATAGGATGGCAAGTCTGTCTAATGGTAGCAAAGAGCTAAAATGTTTTAAGGTCTAAATATAGTCGATGTGTATCAGAAATCCCTGGGTGGGACAAGCAGTGAATGAATTCTCTAACCAAAAGGTTGGAGGTTCAAGTCCACCAAAAAATGCTTTAGAAGGTTCAAGTCCACCCCAAAACGCCTAGCAATCTATTCTAAAAACACAATTATGAGTCACAATTAACTTGACAGCAATTGTTTTTGTTTTTTTATGTATGTCAAGTGCCTGGCTCAGAGTAAGAGCTTGACAGTACAGATTACATTGATCACTCATAATTTACACCAGATACAGAAAGATTTAGGAGAAAGATTTTGGGGGAGAAGGGGTGGTGTCAGGGCACAGCTAGGTGATGGGAAAGGGTGTGCCTGTTTGGGCAGAGGTGAGGAGTTGGACCAGCCCCACTTATCCCACACCCAGCAGTAATTCAATCCATCCTAAGCCCCTGTTATGAGTCAGAGGAAGTGGTCAGTCTCACGTATTGCGAAATGGCCTGACCATGACCCAAGCCCTCCTCTCCACTCTACTGACCCCAAGGAGGCAGCGGCTGGCAGCGCCGGCAGAACCCAGTTCCAACGTGTTCACTGTCTTTCTCCATCTGAGGAAGTTGCTGTAGGCCAGGTCTGGGGGTGGAGATGGCTTCAGAACTGCAGATCAGATGTTTCTTGTAAACCAGAAGAGATCTCATACTCCCCATGGTGGTGATAGTTGTGTCTCATTGAATTGGATACAACTTATAACGTGCCTGTATAGCATTTCTGAAGCTGTACATCTTTATGGGAGCAGAACGCCTAATCTTTCTCCAGTGGAAAGACTGATAGATTCAAACTACTGACCTTGCAGTTAGCAGTCCAGCTTGTAATCCTCCCCACTACCAGGACTCCTTTATACTCCAAGAATTTAGGAAATATTCTCTCTCCTCCTGGTGGCCCATACACCCAGTATCTCCCATTCTATTTGTCCCACCTCAGGACCTTTGCATGTGCTATTTCTGTGTTTGGTTTGCTCTACTCCCAGATCTTCTATCTGTCACCTTCTCATCTTTCAAGTCTCAGTAAAAAAAAGGTCTCTCCTCCTCTGGGACCCTGTCTGGAGTGGCTCTCCGGTGTGTGTGTGTCCTACGACCCAGGAACACCTGCTCTCTGAAGGGAGCTATCTGCAGAGTCCAATCTACTCCTCTATAGTGAGCAGAGGTCAGGAGTAGAAAGTATGGGACCTGTCCTCAAGAGCTCTGTGTGAAGTGAAAGGACGCAAATACATGAAGCTCCCTTCTCTTAAGGTTTGTTCTCCATACCAACGTATCTGGGCACTTTAAGCCCCATCCCCCTTTTTCTTTAAAAGCTCCTTTGTATACTTGTCTGTGTTCCTTCTAGCACAGAGGGAGCATCAGGAAGTGTTTATTGACTGAATTTATTTTCTGAGACCTTCCTACTCATTTCTCAAAACCTACCATAAATGTCTCCTTCTCTAGAAAGTCCTTTTTGACCACTAAGCAGAGCTTCATTCCTTATTTCTAAGGTCCACTTGGGTTAATGCGCCAGACTGCAAAGCCATTTGAACTGCAAGGTTGGCAGTTCAAGCTCACCAGCTGCTCCTCTGAAACACTATACAGGGTCGCTGTGGGTCAGAACCAACTTGATGGCACTTAACAAGGTTCACTCAGCTCTGAATCTCTCTCCTGCCAGCCTTGACCCCAGGAGCTGGGAGTGTCTATTGAATAGCTTTACTTCAATTACAAAGCATACATCTAAGCTCAGAGGCAAATCCTTATAAACCATTCTGGCGTGGCACTGTGGGTTAATGTACTAGAATGCAAAGCCATTTGAACTGTAAGGTCGGTGGTTCGAGTTCACCAGCTGCTCCTTGGAAGCCCCCTACAGGACCGCTATGGGTCAGAACTGACTTGATGGCTCTTCACAACAACTTCCTATAGGATAGTTTTCTCTGCCTCAGAGCTCCAATTGGTCCCTTTTGTTCCCTGCTGACTTTCCCAGCATTACCTCTTCACATTCCCTTCCTCAATGCCCTCCTCTACTCCAGCCTTCCTGGGCCTGCCTCAGGGCCTTTGAACAGGCTGGAATGCCCTTTTCCCTATATCCAGGCCATGGTAGCATAATGTTACAAGTCAGGCTGCTAACCTTATGGTTGGCAGTTCGAAACTACCAGTGGTTCCGTGGGAAAAAGACGAGGCTTTCTGCTCCTGAAAAGATTTATAGCTTCGGAAACCCTATACAAGGTCACTATGAGTCGGAACCAACTCCACGGCACACCACAACCACCAGGCCATGGTGTTCATCGACTTGAAGTCTCTAAACGCAGTCCATTCTTTCAGTTAAATGTGTACACTGGTGCTTCTCATAGCAGCCGCTCAGGAAGATCAAACAGATAATGAGTGAAAAGCACTTAGCACATGGCCTGCTTCGTAACAGCACTCAGTTACTCTTAGGGAACCAAAGCTCACAACAATAATTTTCATGCTTTGCTTTTCTGCATTTCCTTATATGGGATCCCCATCAATCTGGAGGTAAGTTGGAGCCATCAGAGCAGTAAGGCAAAGCCGAAAGCTGCCAGGGTCCAGTCAAGCCAGGCCCTCCTCAGTTTGCAAGTGCAGGGTTGGAGGATGCTGTGGAACGGGAAGATTTTGTAGGAAGCCAGATACAACAGACACAGAACTCACACCTTACAGCCAAATGGGATAAGGGGGCAGGAAGACGAGCACGTCTCTTGGCTGTGTGTGGAACAGGCTGGACCTATCAAGGGGAGATGCTGGGACTAAGGGGATAGGGACCAAGGGGAGGAGTCAATAGTGTAGCTCCTTCCCTACCACTGAAGCATTCTGCCTCCATCCATGACAAACAGCCATCTGGGACCAACTGTTCCATGACACACACAGAGCCAGTACCCCAAACTGGGACCAAGCCCCAGCTGACCTTCCCCATGAACCTTCATGCCCACTCGCAAGCCCCCATCCACTGTGCAAAAAAAGGGTCCATTGACGTTGAATACCAGGGATTGTAGAAAGTCAGGTAGGCTCCTTCTTCTCAATGATGTATCCTCTGGGTTCCAATGATAGATTTGGGGAGTCCCCACAGGGGCAAGAGTCTGCCTGCTACAAAAGAAGCCCCAAAGCCACATGTTCAGAATGCTGATCTTACCCCACTTCGGACTTCTTGCCCTGTACACAACCTTATAGCTTTTCTTTTTAAAGGTGGTATATCCCCCACTCCAGAGCTGGAGCTCAACCATGTGACTTGCTGTGGCCAATAGTGAGTGCATGGGCCTTGGTTTTAGAGCCAGCACGTGAACCGTGTGACTGACTTTCACCATGGCACACAACATGAGTGACTGTGTGCCCCAGCAGCCTCCTTCACAGGAGGCTCCACATCAGATGAGAACAGGCCCTGGGCAGCAGCTGGTCCAAGGGGAAGAAAAGGGAAGATGGTGCCTCCAGGCCATCCATAGCCTTTCACTTGGGAGCAAAGTGACACCCCAGCCTGGCCAGGCATACCCACTGATCTGTGAGAATGACTTCCTGTTGCCTGTTTTAGGGACTGGGGCTGCTTGTTAAAGGACAAGGGCATACTCTCATGTTGATGTGTCTCCTGGGACCCCGGTAGCCGATGTGGGTTGCGCTAACAGGAAGTCTTCACTCAGGAATAAGTGACACAGAGAAAGAGCATCGAGCAGTGGCACTTGATTCCAGGACAGTCCCAGCAGAGCATCACAGATAGCTAGCATGCTAATTAAGGCCCCTGGATTTTGCAATAGTGGCAGACGTATCTTCATCAACCAGCTGTTATAAATTGAATTGTGACACTCTCCCGGCCCCGGCCCCCCACCAAATTATGTTGGAATCCTGACGCTTATACTTGTGAACACAATCCCATTTGGAATTAGTGTTTACTACTACGTTGTGTTGTGGAAATTTTGGCAACAGTTCATTGTGATGGTTGAACATAATGAAGGTAATTAATGTCATTGAACTAATTTGTTTACAAGCGAGGATTGTTGGACTGGCAAATGTTGTTACTTATGTATTTATCCTAAGTTAAAACACACACACACACACCTTGAGGAGCACAGTTCTACTATGACACACACAGGGTCCCTATGAGTGGGAGTCATCTCGACAGCATCTGTTGTGAGGCAGAGAAACCAGAGCCCTGTCACATTGGCACTATCAGTTTGACATCTCTTTGGGTTACAGCTCATATGCTCCCGTCTACTAGCATAGACTCTGTTCACCTTGGTGTCTCGCCTAACGTTCTCCTTATGGCCGCAAGGTGACTGCAGAAGGTCCTGGCATCATGTCCTCAGGGGAAGTAATAAAGAAGGGATGGGGCAACCAGGCCTCTCTCTCACCCAGGAACCCCCACCCCAGACCACCCCCCTGCTCATAGTTTGACCAGAGCTGGGAAGAGTGCCCAAATCTTAAACAGCCCAGCCAACAGCATTGCCAAGACTGGCTTCACTGAGTGCATCACCCCAGGGCCCAGACACACTGCTGGCATATCATGGGGTAGTGGGGACAAAGGGTCTGCCATTGGCAGTGGCCACAGAACATCAGGAATAGCTGAGTAGGGCCCTAAACGTGGCTTCCCATCCTGGGGTCCCCATGCTTGTCAATGTTCCTAGGGACATCCAAAGGGCGCTAGGAGTTTTGCTGCCACTGCCCACCCACAGGATCTCTTTGTACAACTAATGTCCATGCTGTGTGCTCTGTTGGGGACACACAGCCAGGTGCCCCTCCTAAACTGAGCTCTGAGCTCCCAAGGCCTCTGCATAAAAGTGAGTGCTCGGTCGTGAGAAAAAGATGCTGGAGCTGCGCCCCGGGATGCAGCCAGGGCGGATCTGAGCTGGCCAGGTCGGAGCGGGGCCCACCACAGCCCCCAGAGGCCCGGCCCGCGTCACACTGCCCCCCTCCCCCCCCACGGCATCCGCCCTCCCGAGAGGCCTTTCCCACAGCCGGGCCAGGTGCGGAGGGAGGCAGCCAGGCCGCAGCGAGGAAGCGGGACATCTGGAACCAGACGGCTCTCTCAGCCCCATCCCACGCGCAGCAGGCAGAGGCAAGGGCAAGGGAGGAGAGGAGCTATGGGCCCTTCAATGTGCCATGTACTAGGGCAGGCCAGTGAGGCAGCCAGGCCAGTGAGGCAGCCAGGCCAGGATAGGTGTGAGCTTGTGTGCGGGGTCATTCACATGTATGTGATCATCTGCACAAATGGACACATATGTTTAAGTATGTACATGTGTGCACAGCTTTGTGTAGGTGGCTGCAACTATACGTGTCTGTTCATGTGTGACGTGTGCACATGTGTGAGTAAGCATGTGTGTACTCAAGAATTTTAGTACATACATGTGAGTGTCACAATGTGAGGGGGCAGATACGCATGTGAGTGTATATATGTTCTTGTGTGCATGTATGTATGTGGGTTAATGTTTATGTGTTGGTGTATGAGTAAGCATGTGCATGACAATGTATGAGTACAGGTGTGCAAACATTATGCATGTGTGTGCATTCATGTGTATGTCACGATGTGTGGGTGCAGTTCTGTGTCAAATGTTCATGTGTTTGCGTGTTTTCTCCCTTCTCTGAAGGACACAAACGTTCACAAAGTGAAGATTCAAGCCAGTTTCTGCTAAATTAAAAACAGCCTTTTCGTGTTTAAAGTTTACAATACGAAAAATAATTTTCCTTTCTTCCGGGGGGGGGAGGGAGGGGCAAGGGGCCCCCCGAGAACATTCCATGCACCAGCCCAGAAGGTTCTGCACAATCGAGCCGATTAGATACGGCCGCGCCCCGCCCCCGCCCCACCCCCTGCCAGCTCATTGGGGACAAGATGTTCTGAGGTGTGAGCTGATCTGGGGGGACTTGCAGCTGGCAAAGGCTGCTCCCCACCCCCTGAGGGGGCCCGTACCTCCAGTGGGAGAGGGTTCTCTTTGGGGAAGCTCAGATTGGGGGTTGCAGGGTGGTGAGGAGGCGCTAGGACATTCTGGTAAATGCCTGGAACCTCTGCTTATGTTCTGATGTCCCTGGCAGGATGGGCTAAATCCCCTTTTAACCAAGTTCCCATTCAGTCCCCTACCCACTTGGCCTAGGCCAATGGCCTAAACCTGAACACACCAGATCTGCCCTTCTGGCCTCCTGGAAAGCTGCCTGGGGCCTCACACAGGCTCTGTCAATGTGCACCCAAGTGGTTAGGAGGAGGGTCCTATAAGCAGGGGCTGGGGGCTCTCACAGAGCCTGGGCCCATATGGAGACCGATGATTCATGCTTACTTGAAGGCCTGCCCCACGAGGCCTCCAGGGAGAAGCCCATACCCTAGGCCCAAAGATTAGGGGGAGTTGCTTGCTCTCTCCCCCAACTTACCACTCACCATTTTTATGTGCCCCTGGGCCAGAGGCCAGCCCCCAATTCCCACCCAATTTCTCAAGGGGGTGAATAAGCCCCCAGCCTCCAAGCATGCACCCGGGGACTGTGCAATCTGTGACCAATCACAAAAACCACATGAGCTCAGCACCGTCCGGCATGGTCCACCCCCACCCCCCGCAACATTTTTATTCAATAAGTGGAAATATTAGGCGACGACATCCATGAGGGTAGGAGGTTAACTCCGTACACGCAGGCAGGTCACAGGGAGCCAGCATCCATTCCACATTAGCAGCTGGAGAGACAGCTTGAGCTGGCCCCAGAAAATATAAGTCCCATTCATAAGACAGAGGTACCCACTTCTTCAAAAGTTTTCAAGTGGAAGATTGAGTGGTTCCAATGCCAACTCAGCATGGCTGGCCACTCAGAGGACCCTGAGAGCTGCTGCCGTTTCTTCCAAAAGCAAGGGCGAAACCACCCTGGGCAAAGCCTGGCCTGGGGTAGGGACACGGCCCCAGCATAGACAGCCCAGCATTTGGAAAAACACTACTGGGCTGGGCTGGGGAGGAGACAGGAGTGTGCTCCTGTTACCCACCGCCTCATACCCAGGGGCTCCGAACCACCTCTCAGTGCCCTTAGAGACCCATGGGTCTGCAAGGTTTGGGTTCTGTTTATTCTAAAAGTCTTTTGGGGCAGAGGGGAAGGAGGAGACTGCATACCATGGACTTTGGCTTCAGCATCTGAGAGCCCATGAGGCCATGGCCACTGAGGATGAGGAGGTGGCGAGGAGGCCGATGGTGGCCACCATGCCCCTGGGGAGAGCACTAGCTCACCACATCCTAGGATATAGTGAGAAGTGAAAAGAACCTCATCACATGCAGGGTCTACTGACAGGACCCCAGGGCGTAGGGGGCATCCCCAGTGCTATCTGCGTGTGCTAGTGGTACGGGACAGCAAGACAGGGGCACAGGCAACTCCAGCAAAGGACTCTGGGAAGTGCAGGTCACGCTCCCACTCGTCAGTCTCAGTGTTGTAGACCTGCACTAGCCCGGTGACATTGTTGAGGCGCCAGTTGTAGCCACCCACCACGTAGATCTTGCGCTCCAGCAGGCAGCAGCCAGCCTCCGACTGACCAGCTCGCATGGGGCTGACACTGGTCCACTGGTCAGCCTCGGGCACGTAGTATTCAACTGCAAGTACATCAAAACAACGGTCTACGTGGTCCATGCGGCCACCCAATGCATACAGCCTCCCACTGGCACCCACCATGGCGTGTAGCACGCGTGGCTCACTCATGGGCGCTCTTGCTTCCCACTGGTCAGACACCGGGTCATAGCAGTGCAGCGCCTTCTTGTCCTCCACTGAGATGCCATAGCCACCAGACACATATAGCCTGCCACCAGCTGCAGCACCTGCGTGGCCCCAAGTACGCCGCTTGAGTGAGCAGGCATAGCCCCACTCATTGCGGCGCGGGCAGTAGCGCTCTACCGAGGCTAGGCTGCCAGCGCGGTTGCGGCCACCCGTGGCGTAGACCAGGCCACCCAGCACATTCAGCTGGAACTGGATGCGGCTCTCCTGCATGGCCTGCAGTCGCAACCACTGGTTGAGATGTGGGTCATAGCGGTAGCAGGCATCCACGGCGCCCTCACCACTACGGTATTGCAGGTGCTGGCCACCTGCCACATACACAAAGTTGTCCAGCACTGCCACACAGGTGTGGCTACAGCCCACCTCCATCTCAGCCAGCTCTCGAAACTGGCGGGCACCTGGCTCAGGCAGCAGGTACACCTTGGCACTGACGGCACGGTCATGGTCGGTGTAGGGTGTGCCACCAAAGGTTAGCAGCGAGGGCACATCTGAGCGCACGGCTGTGCGCGGTGACTGCATCTCATGCTGCCGGAAGGGCAGCACCTGGTAGTTGAAGGCTTCGAGCAGGTAGCGGCGACACAGAGCATCTTCCACCATGAGGTCTAGCGTCTGCACACTGTCCACCAGCTCGGAGGGCTGCATCAGCGGGAAGCGTACATGGCACAGCACCTGGCTAGCCCGGGGTCGTCGGGTAGGGTCATGCTGCAGCCAGCGCACAGCGGCACGGAACAAGTCAATCTCGGCACAGCTCTGTAGCTGGTTGCTCTGTAGGAAGAAGACAAGGCGCTCGAGAGGCAAGTGCAAAAAATCCTCCTCTTGGGAGATCTGCAGGAAGTGTTGGAAGGTGAAGGCATCCACCGAGGCCCGCAAGGAGGTCAGGCTGAAGGCGGTGGCCATGTGGCCGATATGCAGGCAGGTCTCCACACTCATGGCCGCCTTGAGAAACTCTTCACACAACTCTACCACCGGCAGCATCTGCAGGAACACAGCAGCGCCTAGCACATCCTGCACACAATCCAAGTCCAGCGTTACCTCCGCACTGTAGGCGAAGTCCACAATGTGCCGCAGGCCACGCGCTGACACACCTTTCAGCTCCACCACCGCCTGGCCTGCCTCCCGCATACCGCCAGTGAACATGGCCCTGCAGGGGAGACACACACATAGGTGTGGGGTGGCCTGGAGAGTGGCAGGGCTGGTTAGCATGTGAGGGGGAGATAGGAAAAGGAAGAGGCAGACCCTTCCCTGCTGGTCATTAAATTGGGGGCAGAGCCTAACTAGTTCAGGTTGGCTAAGGCGGCTCCATACCCACCTATGGGTCCACTGAAAGGGGCTGCAAAAGTGCCAGGCACAGCACACAGGAGGAGCCCAAACCTTTGGGCCCAGAAACAGGCCCCAGCCCACCTGGACACTGGTCCAGGAATACCTCCTGGCAGGAAGCACAAGGTCAGGCCCCAACTTGGGACAAATATGGCTCTCAAAGCTCCAAGTGCAGTCCCCACCTGCCTGAGGACCTGGGAGGGGGTGGGGACACTACCTTTTTGAACTGCCCTCCTACTAGCCTGGTGGCTGGAGGCTCCCCAGGAGTCACTGCAGTCTCCAGAGAGGCCTGGGCAGCCAGGGAAGCACAGCCTATGGAGCCCTTAGCCGCATGCCTGCCGGGGCCACCATGTGACTCCAAATAGGACCGTAGCTTGGCTCTGGGGGTTGGAAATGGTGTGAGCTCACCAGGCCCCTGGGCATGGGGAGCGGATGTGGTCCTGTCCTCCAGACAGCATGAGGTTCCAGCTACAGAGCCACCCAACAGGCATAGCCCCCAGCCCTCTAAGCCCCACGTCCCACAAGTATGAGAGGGAACAGCAATTTCACCCAGAGCTGGGGGGCACAGGAGCGGGAGCAATGTCACTGGACAGTAGGTGTGTGATGTGTGAGCTACCACCCAATAGATGTCCCAGTTCCAGGGTAGGCGGGCTTGGTCACCCCAGACTCTGTCCCATGACTATCCATGCCCTGCCGCAGCCACTCCCCATCCCAGTCCCCCAATGCTTGCCACGTGCACCCAGGGTAAAGGCGCCCGGCAGCACAGAGTGTTGCCTTTTAAGGTGCGGCCGACTCAGAGCGACACGGAGGAGTGTGAAGGGCACTTTTGGCTTGGCTCAGCCTCCCCTTCCCCAAATCCAGAGTAAAAATAGATCTGTGCCTCCCCAGGGGCCTCGCCAAGCCTCGGGTGGCTGCAAGGGGCAGAGCAGGGCACGTCAGGCTCTGTGGGGGGATGGCTCGGAGTCGGGGCTCTGGCCCAGTCACCAAGCTGAAAGTCCTTCCCACCATGGGGCCACCATACTTCAGTAAAGCATCCCTGGCCCTGTGACAGCCCCACTGGTTAAGAGGAAGTCCCGGCCTGCCTGGCTCCATGCCCCACAACAGACTGTTCATCCCAGGTCTCACCCATCTGGTGGGGGAAGAGCACCCTGCTGAGCTACAAAGGGGGTTCCTCCACACAGGACCCAGGTGAGGGTATGGGAAGTGGCTGAGACAGGGGTCCCTGTCGTTCTCTGTTGGGCCCCAGGACCAAGGCCCACCCTGGCACACAGCAGGTATCAAATAAAGCCCTGCCTTGTACTCCTCACCCCCTTGATGCCCTTGGACAAGCTCTGCACCCCCCTCCCCAAGACACTTCTGTGCAATGATCCCAGAAAGTTTAGAGAAAGTGTCCTGGAAGAGGTGCAGGTTTCCCATACAAAAGTCCTGCCGCCGCCCCATCACACCCCCATATGCAGTCCTGCTCACCTGAAGTAGTCGCTGCAAGCGGCCAGGACCACCTTGTGTGCATGGAAGACCTCGGTGTTGACAGTGAGGGCCACATCAAGCAGCTGGCCCTGGGCACGCAGTGCAGCGAGGCCCTGCAGAAGGCCAGTGCTGTGGCCGGGCGCTGAGAAGGTGCACTTGAGGGCCCCGTTCTTGTCAGCCATGCTGTAAAATGGGGAGGGGGCAGTGATCAAAGCAAGGTTCCCAGACCCTGTTCGCACCTAGAAACTGGGAGATAGAAGACAAAGAAGCCTGCCTGGCAAGTGTCAGTAAGCAGCAGTCCTCTGGTGTCAGCCAGGAGAGTGGGGATGAGGATGGGATCAGGAGAGGGCAGCTCAATCTGTTGCTGGGGTGGGGGCAGATCCTCCAAGGGGCCTAGGCTCCCAACACCCAAGCCCAACATGGAGAAGAAGAGAGTAGAGTATGGGGTGGGCAGCCAAGACAACCACAGTTCACCCCGGTGTTTCTGGAAGGTATGGTTCTAATGTGTTGGGTAGCTGCCCGGCCAAGGGAGTCAGGGATGAGGGTCAGCAGAGACCCCCCACAAGGACAGGTACACAGTAAGACTGATAGATGAGGAGGGGTGTCAGACCTAAAAGGGTAGATGCACCCCCAGGATTAGCTCAATAGTGGGGACGTGAAAAGTAGATTTCCACACCTCCAATGTTAGAACTCAAGAGGCAAAGGCCATTGCAATGTGAAGTCTTAAAAAGAAGAGGAGTGGACACAACCCAAGTGTCAATGGAATATTACTCAGTCAGAAAAAGGAACGGAACTCTGAGACTTATTACACATGGAAGACCCTTGACAGCTTCATGCTAAGTGAAGTCAGTCAAATACTACCACTCCCACTTATAAGCAAATACAGAGAGACTGAAAGCAGTTTAGTGGCTGTCAGGAGCTGGGGGAGGAGGCATGAGAGTGACTGCTTATAGGCATGAGGTCCTTTTTCTGGAATGTTCTGAAATTTGATAGTGGTGATGGTTGCACAACATTGTGAACTTAATGCCTCTGATTTTTACACTAAAAATAACTAAAATGCATACTTACATTATGTATATTTTACCACAAGTTTTTTTGTTTTTTTTTTAAATTGGGGAAAAATAAAATGGCTACCACCGTCCCCAGCACCCTGGCAGGACAAGCCCTCTGTGTCCCAGCCCTCTTGCTCTGCTCCCCTTCCCTACACTGTTTCACTTTGGTAAACTAGCTGAATGAATTAATGAATGAGGAATTTATAACATATTTCACCCTCAAAACAAGTTGGAAGGGGGACACTGGGTCAGAACTGCTCCCCTAGACTTTCCCCAAGAGGTAACCTACCCAACAGGGCACCCTGTTAGCTCCCCTGCCAGCCCCCCACCCCAGCATTCTGCTCCCTCCTAGGCCCCAGCTTCTGGAACATAGTTTCCCATCCCTGGGCCTGATGCCCGCCCACAATGAGGGCCAGGAATGTGGGGACCAGCCGTTCCAGGAAGGCAGGGGGAGGGCACCCTGGCTGCCACCGCCCCCAGCCCAAAGCCATACCAGGCATGAGGGTTGGTGTCACACAGAACACAGATGGCTCTCAATCACAAGCTGCTGCCAACCAGAGGCTACCCTTGTGCAGGCCATGGGGCTTCTGGGGTCTCAGGTGGCAGGGAGCAGCCAGCCATAGACAGCAGCAAGATGTGGGGAAGGGAGGATTCCAGTGCTGGGCAGGTGGGAGCAGGAGACTCCTGAGGCTCTGGTCTGGACCCAGTGACTCCCCACCATATTCCCTCTCCCCACCTGAGCACAGAGCCATAGGTGCAGGGGTGTGTCCAGCTGATCCAACCTGGTGCCACAGAGAACCTGATGAGTCTCCCCCTACTGTCTATCCCATCCCTATGACCACCCCTGTGTTCTGAGGACCCCAAAGAGAACATCAATGAATTATGGACTCTCAGGAATGCAAAGGGCTCCCAGAGCCTCTGCAAGGGACAAAAGGTCACAATGAGCCACGGCTTTCATAGGAACCCTAGGGTTTGCCCAGTTTCCCATGCAGGGCTCTCATGCTTGTCTGACACTCAGTCCTCTTGGATGCCCCTGCCCAGATGTCCAGAGTCTCGGGCTGTTCCCTCAGCAGGATGGGCTTCCCTGGCTGTGGGTGGATTCCCAAGAGTAAAAGTACATGTAGGGCCTCAGGAACATCAGCACAGAGGGCACAGGACACTGGGGGGCACACTAAGGTCCAAACACCAGATCCCTCAACCCTGGCCATTTGGTTGTTTGCCTTTCACTCCTTCACTCATTCAGTGGTACTTCTCCAGGGCCTGCCTCCTGGGCATGGAGGGGAGAACAGAGGCAGTAGCGGTAGATGGTCTGTGCACACCTAAGAGGAGATGGCAGTAGGGAACCTGGGGCCTGCAGAAGGTTCTGCCTAGACCTTCAACTTGCACATTACTGGGAGCCTTTCCACAGTCATCCCATGGGGCCTGTGTCTGTGAGGAGCATCGTGCCAGGAGGTGCTGAGAGGTCCAGAGTCAGGTGGAAGTGGTTGGGCAGCAATGTGCATGCAAAACAGGGCTGGCCCGGGCCCACCTGATTGGCCAGATGTTGGCGTAGACCCACCTCCGGACTCTTGGGTTTGTTTTCTCAGTGTCTGTCAGGGCCAGGAGGGCTAGGATGTCACAAGGATGCCACAAGGACACCCGGCCCCTCATGGGAGACAAGTCTCCACCACAGGAAGGCCACTGACCCATCTCCCTTCCCCAGTTGGGCTGGGCAGAGTGGTGAGGCCCAGCGGGTCTAAGTGCTGCCACCATACAAGTCACCTCATGCCCTTCCCCCTGTTACTCAGGGCTGCAGTACCAGGGGACAGCACACTGATTGACAGGAACATGGACAGATAGCCTCAGGCATCAGGCAGTCACTGAGCATGTCAGACAGCCTCACCTGGAAGTCTAGCCCCAGCCTCACACTCTTCACAGTTCCCTAGCCACTTCCATTTTGCTTTTCGTTAGCCACATTTTTCTGTAGAAATTGTACAGGGACTGGGGACAGAGGTTTCCAGGGCTTTCTCTGAGTCCTCTGGGGCTGGTATTCATGTGCAACTTATCACATAGAGAAAACGTTTCATATCAGGGGTAACTTCATCACAGAACTGCTCAAGCCTGGTCAGATATGGACTGCATGTCTCCACATGTGAAGCCAAACCCAGCCCACTGCCATCAAATCAATTCCAACTCATAGCACCCCAATAGCACAGAGGAGAACTGCTCCTTTGGGTTTCCAAGACTGTATCTATTGACATGGCGAGATGGAGCAGTTGGGGACTTTAGACACAGGGAGGGAGAGGGGCTGTGTGCTGACGACCGGGGGACAGGCTTGTAGTGTATACCCTTTGGTTGTTTGATGATGCATTGAGGAGATTGTAACCATAGCAATGAAATGATGTATGATAGAATGAGTGTAAAACTAATGTTCTCCCATGTAAACTATCACAAATTCACAATAAAACATTAAAAAACAAAGACTCTATATGAGAGCAGACAGGCTCATCTTTCTCCCTCGGAGCTACTGGTGGGTTTCAATTGCTGACCTTGGGGTTAACAGCCCAACATTTAACCCACTGCACCACCAGGGCTCCTTCAATATGTGAAGGTGGTGGTGTGCTGTCAAGCCGGTGTTAACTCAAAGTGACTCTGTATAGGGTTTCCAGGGCAGTAAACCTTTATGGAAGCAAATAGCTTCATCTTTCTCCCATGGAATGGCTGGTAGATTCAAACTGCTGACCTTTCAGTTAGCAGCCTAATGCGTAACTACTAGGCTGCCAGAGCTCCTTCAATATGTGAAGAGTACCAGGAAATCAATACAAAGCCCAAAACCCCATCCAGAAGTGGACAAAGGGTGTGGATTGGGAGTTCACGGGAAACACCTGAGGATCCAATGTCCTTGTGATACGAGGGACCAGCGTACTCCTCCACCAGAAGTTCTCAGCTCCCCAGTGCACATAGGAGAGGAAAGGCAGACCCTCACCCTCTTCCCTGTGGGGGTGAAGTGGGACAGCCTTTGGAGATGCAGTGGGGCCAATCTAGCAGCTCTCTAAAGGCTCCTCTCCTTGACCCACCAACAGGGCGGTATGGGACTTGGCGAAGACATGCTCAGACGTAGGCAAGATGGCAGAAGACTTTTACCCCAGCATCAATTCCGGGCTAAAGATGGACACAGCTGGATGGTGATCTCCCATATTCACATCTATCTGCGACCTGCAAGTGTCACTTGTTTGGAAATAGGGTATTTGTAGATGTAATTAGTTAAAATGAGGTTACGCTGGAGTAGTTGTTAAGTGCCGTCGAGTTGGTTCAGACTCATTGCGACCCTCTTTAGGGCTTGGGTCCTACATTTAATGACTGGTGCTCTTTAAAGGGGGACAATTGACCACTGACACAGAAGATGATCATGAGACAAAGGCAGAGATAAGACTGATGCAGCCACAAGCCCAGGAATGCCTACAGCCACCAGAACCAGAAAGAGGCAAAGGAGGGTGCACACTGAGCCGACACCTGGAGTTCAGGCTTCTGGGCTCCTGCACTGAGAGAGGCTAAATCCAAGCTGTTCTGAGTCACCCGACGTATGACTTTGTACAGCAGTGCCAGGAGACTCCCGCAGCCCCTTCCAAGGGAACAAGGAGGGCACGGTGCTTTCCAGCAACTGCCATTCCCCTCTGTAAGCAGAGGCCGAGGGCACTGATCCCTGGGACAGCACCTGGAAGAGGGTGCAGGTTCCAGGCTATCCACACTGTCAGCCTGCATGGTGTGCAACTGAAGGCCTTGAGAGCTAGCAGACACTGCCTATGCGGACAAGGTAGCCAAAGGACCTGCACCCTTTCCCCACTAGCTTTACTGGGAAAACAGACCTTGGAGAAAGAGAAATGGGGAGGTAGGGAGGTGAGGTGCTGTCATGTCCCAAAGAGGAGAAGGTACCCATCAAGAGGGGTCTCAACAGTCGGGTCAAATCCAGGGAGCTAAGGATTTGGTGGTTAAGGGCTGTCCTGGGTACCAGTGATAGGTGGACACAGATGGGTAGGCACTGCCTCCAGGACTGTGGGGTAGGGCCTGCAAGTTCCACAGAGCATTGGGAGTGAGGCCTGCCATGGCCTCACTGGCAGCCACACATGTGAAGTCCCACAAAGAAGTTAATGCCACCCTGTGGAGGCCAAGAGTCTGAGGTCCAGACAGCATTGGGGTGCAGGGGCAGCACCTCCCTGCTACCAGCTCCATATCCCCAGGCCAGGTCCTCAGGCCCAATAAAGAGTCATAGCACCTGGTCCATTTCACAAAGGGACAAGGACCTCTGAGGCCACCCACCACCCACCTCATGCCCCCAGAGTCTGGGCAGTGGGAGGGGAACTGCAGTGTATTGAGTCCCCCACGCAGACACAGAGAGGGTAGCTGGCTGAGCAGGAGGGCAGGGAGTCCAGCCATGACTAAGCTCCCCCCGGCCCCCACCCATCAGAGGGCCAACCCATTACTCAGGCCGCCCAGACAGGGGGCGGCAGCGTGGGCTGGCTCCCAGGAAGGCGGCGGCGGCGGCCCAAGCCTCCAGACGGCCACCATCACCGTCCCCACACGTGAGTCATCAGAGCTGATGCGTCAGGCCAGGGTCAGGGCCTTCCTGGGGGGCCACCCACTGCCAAGGGCCACACCCAAGGTCTGGGCAGACCCCTGAGAGACAAAGTCCCCCACATCCCCATGCTCCAGGGCATTGCTGGGGGCCACTCTGGCCGGTTCCCTCACTGTCCGGCCCTGAGTCTATTAGCCATGGGATTTGCTTTGGACCGATATTCCTGCCCTGGTTCTTTCCTTCCCTCCTTCCTGGGGTCCCCTCCAGAATCAAGTACTTACCTTGGCATCTATTTTGGGGGACCCAGCCCATAGTAGAGGGAGTGTACATAAGATCACAGGATCACATTAGTGAGGACAGTGCTCCTGGAGGAGGGGAACCTCAAGGTAGGGTCTGGCTGGTGGGGGTGGGGACCATGGCAATGAGAATGTACCGGATGAGCGGGTATTCCAGAGGGAAGGAGACGCGGCTGGCTGCACTCTGTGTGGCTGATGTCCTAGCCTTACAGGAGGTGGTGTTGTTAGGTGCTGTTGAGGCAGTTCAGACTCACAGTAACCCTATGTATAAAAGAGCAAAACACGGCCCCGTCCTGCATCCCCTTCACAATCATTGCTGTATTTGAGCACATTGTTGCAGTCACTATGTGAGTCCAGCTGGTGAGGGGTCTTGAAATAGTCTCTTTATGGAATGGAGGGGAGACCGGGATAGGAAGAACACCATGGAAACATGTCTTTCGGATTTGCAAATTCTCCTACACGCAGCCCAGCGTTAGGCAGAAGCCCCCAAAATACCCTCTGACACACCATTTGACAGCAAACCCTCTACCTCCCTCCACAGTGTGCATTTCCACTGTCAGCAAGTCCAAGGCTGAGTTATTGTCTGTACCACCCTGGCCTCTACCTGGCAAAGAAGGGTCCTCAGGGAGCCTGTCAGGACCCTCAAGAGAAGACCAAGATCCAGAGAGAGAGGACAGAAGCCCAGTGACAGGGGAACAAAAACCCAAAGAGAGGGGGACAGAGGTGCAGAGAGACGAAGAAAGAGACAGAGGCAGAGACAGCAGATACGACAGCCCAGCTCTTTCTGTCGGCGTCCGCAGTTTGTGAAACTATTCCACATGCGCCCCCACCCCGCGCTCGCCCCAAGCTGCCTCTTCTCCAATATGCTCAGCAATAATCAAAACAGAAAGCCAACCCTAAAGCCCATCTGTGCACCCCTGGGACAGTCTACATGTGTCCCCTGGAGGTGGAGGACAAGTACAACAGGCAGGGGGCAGAGCCACACCACCATCTTCACCCTCCTCATCTACACCGGCACCCACTTGACAACAATCCCATCACCCTGACTCCTGTGAACCACCCTGAGTCTCACTCCAGCATCATCTCATGAGGCACCCGGATCCTGTCTGTATGTCCCCATAGACGGCAATAGGACACTGAAGCTGAGGCTGTCTGCGGGGGAGGTGGGGAGCAGAAGGAGCCAACTGCATCATCCACTCACACTTTAGGACCAGCACCTGAAAAGTGCCCTACTCACAGCCAGGGAAGCAAGGTTTGTGTAAATGAGAGGAGAGGGCCCAGAAGTCAGGTGACTCACCCATGGCTCAACCAGAAGTGGTGATGGTGGTAGTGATGTGCTGTGGAGTCGGTTCCGACTCATAGTGACCCTGTACAGGGTTTCTGAGGCAGTAGATCTTTACGGGAGCAAAAAGCCTCATCTTTCTCCCGTGTAATAGCTGGCAGTTTCAAACTGCTGACCTTGAAGTTAGCAGCCCAATTCGTAACCACTACGCTACCACGTCTTCAACCAGAAGTAGCCTGCCATAAATATCCTCATTCTGTGGGTACCTAATGCTCCCTTTCTGATAATGGTCCTCCATTTTCCTCAGTGAAGCTACCCTTCTCCACTCTCAACCTAGTGATGGGGGTCAGGTGGACTCCATCCCTGGTCTGAAAGGGGGCATGTGATCCAGCCCAGTCAACCTGAGCACCTCACACATGATGACTGATCCAAGGTTAGGGGTGTGGTCCAGGGATCCACACAGTACCTTTCCTGGAACTTTTGCTGGAGGCACCAGGAAGGAAACTCTCCTTCAAAACTGACAGCAGAGCTGAGCCCTGCATCCCAACATCACTAAAACCAGATTTCTTTTTGGATGTTTTACTTAGGTGAACAACAAATTTCATTCACCATGTTATGCAACCACCATCTCTTTAGTTCCAGAACACTCTCTTCCTCCCAAAAGCATACCCTGTACACATTAGCCATCACTTCCTGTCCACCTCTTGACAACCACTAATTCATTGTCTGTCTCTATGGACCTGCCTTTATGGGACATTTCGTATAAGTGAATTCATACAATGTGTGGCATTTTGTGTCTGGCTTCCCTCACTGAGCTTCAGGTTCTCGCAGCTCACCCACGTCATAGAGTTTCATTCCTTCTTACGGATGAATAATATTCCATTGTGTTTATCCATTCAACCGTTGATGGACATTTGGCTGTTGTAAAGAGTGCTGCTCTGAACACTGGTGTCCATGTATCTGTTCGAGTTGAACTTTTATTTTCTAACCACAGGCAGGGAGTTGGGTTTCTGGCTCTCATAAGCAGAGGGGACTTTGAAGCCAGATGCCTCAGGTCCAGGGCTCTGTCCACAGCATTCCAGACCAGCTGCCGGAACTGTCGCCGTCGACACTTCAGCCTGCCTCTTCATCCTCGCACTTGAGCTTCCTGGGAGACTGGGGGCACCTCCCTGAGTGAGTGGGTGGCGGCCACACCCAGCCAGGCCCTGCCTGCCTGACAAGTCCACCAGCCCTGGGTCCTCCACCACACTGCTGGGAGGAAAAGGTCAGCGCCCTAACCCATGCCAAAGGTCAACAGCTCTCACTGCAGAATCCTGGGCAGCGTGACTCAGGCTGGAACTGCGAGTCGGCTAGCCACTGCTGTGGGTCTCGGCAAGGAAAAAACAACCGTTTGTGAGAGTGACTCACGTGTGGAGTAAACATTTGTTCCCCCTCTGCCAGGGCTGGTGGGTGGGCAGGCAGCCTCAGTCCCCCTCTTGTGACAGACTTGCCCTGGCTAAAAGCACAATTTCTCAGGAAGAGGGAAAAAAATGAAAAGAACCCTCTGGACTGGCCAGACTCCATCAGCCAGTGCTCCAACCCCAGCTCCAGTTCTGAACGTTTCCCACTTAGAGGACACAGGTGAACGTAGAGGGGGAGGGCCGCCTCATGCCTGTTGCCTTGGAGTACCTCATCCGCCCCCTAAGTCCCACATTGGGGGAGACCCCTCTCTCAGCTCCAGTGGCGGAAGGTTCCGGGTGATCGCATGTCCTTCTGCTCAGTGCTTCCTTCAGCAAGCTGCTCACATTCTCGCATCCCGTGGAGAGCAAAGCTCTCCGGATACAGGACCAGGCCACTCCCGTTCCGTCCCGCCATTGACCCTGCGGAATTTCACACTTGTGGCGTCGTCGTTGGAAAGCATCTTCAGCCGGGATCCTTGGGCGACCCCCACAAGGCTTTTAAAAGTCTGTGGATCCCTCCAGGACTTCCTCCAGGCGAGTCGAGCGTGTTCAATTCCGGAAGCCATTCCCTCACAGGAAGGCCTCTAGTCCCCCCACGGTGCTGGTCACTTCCTCCTGAATCCCAGCATTTCACATGGACAGCGTGGCAGTGTACTCAGGCGCAATGAGGGGTCTGGAGTCTAGCCAGCCGGGTACCAAAACCACTCTGCCAAGGGAGTGCTGGACAAGGCAGCCCTCATGGTGCCAGAGCAGCCAAGAACACCAGACAGGCCTCTCTGCAGAGACGTGAAAGGGGGTGGGGAGAGGAAGGGGCTCAGGCCCAGGTTTAACAAGTGTTAAGAGAGCTCATCCATCCGCACAGCTGCAGGCCGGCTACCAGAGAGGGTGGATCTGCCGGCGGGGGGCCCAAGGGTTCCACTCCCTGCGCCAGACAGCTGGACAGAGGCGCGGCTGTGCGTGCTCATCCCCAACACAAGGCACTGGTCTGCGCTCTAAAGTGGTACTTAGGGTTCATGGACTGACAATAGGTTTGGAAATTTCTGCTGGTTCTACCCAGACCCTTCTGGGTCAATAAAGTTAGGAGCCTCGTGGTCACAGACTCCTTACCAGACCATGTGGGGAGCTCCCTGGGTTGAGAGTCAGGAGAACAGGCCCCTTTGGCAACCAGCACTGGGAATAATTGCCCTCAGGGACACGTGTCCTAGAGGGACCCAAGGGGACGCACTGTGCTGGCTGCAAACAGGGTGGGGAACACATGCAGACACAAGGCCCGAGTCCTATGAAGCCCCATGTGAACCATGCTA
Organism: Chrysochloris asiatica; assembly: GCF_000296735.1. Classification (NCBI taxonomy): domain Eukaryota; kingdom Metazoa; phylum Chordata; class Mammalia; order Afrosoricida; family Chrysochloridae; genus Chrysochloris; species Chrysochloris asiatica. The sequence goes on along the minus strand of NW_006408892.1, from coordinate 1,564,829 downwards.
ATGGGCCAAGGGGGCACTAGGACTAAGGTCTGGTAGGAGCATGGCTACCAGTGTATAAAAGAGACAGGTGCTGAGTGAGCCCTTATCAGGAGGTGGGAGAGCCAGATAAGAATATGCCTGTGAGAAAGCCCTCCACATCCTTCACAAAAATATGGATGGCTTTTCTTCCTCCTCCTCCATTTTCTTCTTCAGGGCCTGCATCCCAACATCTAAAAGTCCCCAAGCCCTCTTCAAGGAGCCTAGGGCCAATCTCACTTTTCATACAATGTGGTTCCTCTTGGTCTGGCCCCACTGGCAATAAGTCTACCACTAACAAGGAGGAGGGGCCATGCCGGGCTGTTCCCTGGAGATAGGTACCAGCAGCGCGTGTAGCTTTTCTTCCCTGTAAGGTTGACTGACAACAAGAAGGTTGTCCCAGGGGATGGCGCTACTGGGTTAAGACGGGCCAGTTCTGAGTGACCACATAGCACATTCAGGGGGAAGTCATTCTCAGAGAGATTTCACATCAGCATCTCACAGGACAGCTTGTGCTCTGGGGTCTCTCTCTAGGATGCTGCAAAGTGGCTTAACCTGACCGGGTCCTAAGAGGCCATTCCACTCTCCTATGACCACCTACTCCCATTCTATTCATGGCCATTAACTCAAAGTTATGTTCAGTCTAACATTTCTCTTCGTTCTGCGGTCCCCCTGAGATGAGATGCTGACAGTGCCCCTCCCACTACGAGCCACCACGGCTCTGACACCAATGTGCTGGGTGCACTCCAAGTACCACCCTCACATAACTTGGTTCACCCCCACAACCCTAAAAGCCTCTGTCTGTTGGACAGTGAGTCAGCCATCTCCAGGGACCATGATGATCTGATGCATGCAGGGTGACCCAACATGTCAGCCATACAACAAATGCCTAGGGAGTCCAGGATTGGTCCTGGGCACGTGGCCCTCCTCACACATGACAGGAGGCCCTAGAAGCACATGGGCTGGATGCAGTGCCCACCAATCCTTCCTACAGTTCTTATAAGAAAAAATCAAGTCTGGGCTCTGAAGAGTCAAAACTAAGCCCTTCCCTCTTGCTGAAAAGAAGATAAAGCCAAAGGGTCTAGAACCTTCTTGGAAGGTGGTACCAGCTTAGTATCCCCAGCAGGAAACAGTCTCTCTGCTTCTGGAAACTTAGTGCCTGGGAGAGAGAATCTAAGAATAAAATGGGAGGGGTGCTGTTAAGGAAATCTAAAGAAGCCATGCCCACAGACCAGGGTCAGAGCACAGAGGTTCCTGCAGACCCCTCAGCAGTCCAGCCCCAGCTGCTACCGGAGCATCTGCACATTCCTACTCCCACCTCACCCCCAGGAGTGGCATGATTTGGCAAGACTGAGCCATTTCCAGAATCTTTGGGGACAGTGGGCAGAGGTGCAGGATGCATGAGGCCTGACATCTGAACATCCACCACCACAATGGAAAGTCTCCTCCAGAACATTCCAGAAATCTCCAGAACTTGGCCACTGGACCTCATGCCCATGGTATTCTAGCTGGGGCGTGAGAATCCCAGGAGAATTCCGTCTCCCCTCACTATGGCCAGTGTGGACGCCAGCCTCCTCCCCTCTGAGGAACCTACAGACTAGGATGGGTGGAAGCCACAGGAGAACAAGCGTCTTTTGTGTGGACATAGACCCCACCTCCTTACACAAGCCCTCCATAGCAAGGATCCTATCTCCTTACGCAAGCCCCGGCCTCAGCAGCCACGTCCCTTCCAAGGCTTGGCGCCATCATTAATGGCCATCTCCACTCAGCAGCCAGAGTTTTGTGGGTCCCTTGAGAGGGAAAGGAGAATAAGCTTCTCTCTTATTTTTTCTCCCCCTGGGTTGCAGAAAAGGAAAGTCAGAACAAACAAGTTATATAATACTGGGGGTGGTGGGGTGTGGGGGAGCACAAGTTGCTCCAGGGGACACTTCTGAAGCTATAGTGCCGCTGCAAGGGCCAAGCAGGGACAAGAGCCTTCCCAACCTTGGCCAGATGACAGAGCCTTTATGAGACAAAAAGAAAGACGTAGGTACTGCCTGGAAGGCTGCAAAACCAACATATGGATAGGTCTTTCATCAACTCAAGTCTCCTAGAGGAGACTGGGGGCTATTCTGATTTCAAGAGGGCCCTTGGTCCAACAGTCTGCAAGACCCAAAGAGCAGGAGACTCTTCATGCTCTTCCATCCATCCTCCTTCATCCTCCATCCATCTCTCAACCATGTTTTATCCCTCCTCTCTTCCAGCCCCATCTAGCTACCATCCCCTAACCTCTCCCAATCTAATCTGTCCATCTAGCCTCCTTTCCACCCACTTGTTCAATCAATTCTCATCTCCCCATCCACCCATCCACCTACCATTCTTCTCCCCACACTAGTGTAGGAGGAATAGGACACCCATCCAGACGACAGGGATTTCCACTGGGGATGATGATTAATTGTATGTATCAGCTTGGCTAGACTCTGATTCTTAGTAGCTTGGCAAACACTGGATTGGTTGCTGTTCTGTAAAGTAATGTAATCATCTTCCATGATGTTGGCTGCCAAACAGTTCAAAGTGGAGTTACCCTAAGGAATGTGATCTGCCACCAAAATATAAATGGATGTTCTGGCAGACTTCACTCTCCCTTCAACCTTGCACTCTTCTCATGACCTGGCCTACAGATCTTGGGACATATGAGGTCTGCAGAAGTCTCCAGCCTGCAACCTGACCTACAGTTTTGAACTTGCCCGCCCCCATAATGCTGTGAGCCAGCAGATGTCTCCAGACTGCTGCTTAACTTAAGGATTTGGGACTTGCCAGTCCCCACAACTACATGAGCCATTTCCTAGAAGTAAATATCTATATCTCACCCCACTCCATTCCCTCTATATATGTATAAGAGGGCTTCGAAAAGCACGTGGAAAAATAGAATTAAAAGATAATGGAACTAAAAAAAAAAGATAATGGAACTCTTCCACAAACTTTTGAAGCCCCCTTGTGTGTGTGTGTGTGTGTGTGCATGTATAGGAGCCCTAGTGACACAGTGATAAAGCACTTAGCTGCTAATTGAAAGATGGATGGTCCAAACCCACATAGCAGTTCCACGGGAGAAAAGGCCTAGGGATCAGCTCTTGTAAAGATTATTGTTAGGTGCTGTCAAATCGGTTCTAACTCACAACAATCCCACATATAACAGAACAAAACGTTGCCCAGCCCTGTGCCATCCCCACAATTGTTGTTGTTAAGTGCCATTGAGTCAATTCCAACTTAAAAAGAGAGACCTTGTATAGGGTTTTTGAGGAACAGCTGGGAAGTCTGAACTGCCAATCTTTTGGTTCAACTGAGCCTTTGGTTCAGGGCTCATCCTACATTGCTATAGGTATGTTTCAGCCCATTGTTGCAGCAACTATGTCAATCCACATCACTGAAGGTCTTCCTCTTTTTGGATCATCCTCTACTACACCACACATAATGCTTTTCTCCAGGGATTGAGCCCTCTTGATAACGTGTCCAAAGTAAACAAGACAAAGTCTCACCATCCTGGCTTCTAAGGAGCATCTGACTGTACTTCTTCCAAGACAGATTTGTTTGTTCTTCTGGTTGTTAAGGCTGTGGAGTTGGTTCCAACCCATAGTGACCCGGTATAGGGTTTCCGACTGGTGAGCTTGAACTGCCAATCTAGTGGTTCAAACCGACTTCACAGTCCAGCACATTAACCCAATGAGTCTGTGGTATAATTCATAATCTTTGCCAACTCCATAATTTAAATGCACCAATTCTTCTTCAGTCTTCCTTACTCACTGTCCAGCTTTTGCTTGTTGTTGTTAAGTGTCATCAAGTTAGTGCCAACTCATAGAAATCCTGTATAGGGTTTCCAAGGAACAGCTAGTGAGTTTGAACTGCCAACCTTGCAGTTAGCAGTCAAGTGCTTATTCTACAGAGTCAAACCAGGATGCTGTGCATACATATTATTGTTGTTAAGTGCTGTGCAGCCAGTTCCGACTCATAGCAACCCTGTATAGGGTTTCTGAGGAGCAGCTGGTGGATTTGAACTGCTGGCCTTGTGGTTCACAGTCCAGTGCTGATTCTATAGTGCCACACTAGGAGTCCCACATGCATATTAGGAAACTGTATAATGTTGTTATTGTTAAGTGCCATCTGAGTCGATTCTGACCCATAGCAACCCTGTGTAGGGTTTCCGAGCAGCAGTTCAAGAGTTTGAACCACTAACCTTGAAGATCAAACCGACTTCACAGTCCAGCATATTAACCTACAGCGCCACATACCATGGCTTGGATCAGATGTATCTTAGTAATCAAAGTTACATCTTTTGTTTTTTAAACAAAAAAAGTACAATTTTAATATAAAAAAATATATTAAGGATTGTTATTGTTGTTGCTAAGTGCCATAGAATTGGTTCTGACCCATAGCGACCCTGTATAGGGTTTCTGAGGAGCAGCTGGGGAGCTTGAACTGCCGACCTTGTGATTTAAACCAACTTTGGAGTCCAGTGCATTAAATACAACACAACTAGGAAACCCTATGACAGTCTATTCTGTCATTGTTGTTGTTGCCAAGTGCTTTTGAGTCGGTTCTGACCCATAGTGACCCTATGTGTAAAGTTTCCAAGGAATAGCTGGTGAGCTTGAACCACTGGCCTTGCAGTTCAAACCAACTTTGCAGTTCAGTGCATTAACCCACAGCGCCACACCAGGACTCCTAGACCTACTCTGTCCTATAGGGCCGCCACGAGTTAGAATTGACTCAACAACATACAACAACAGATAATATATAGACATACAAGGGGGCTTCAAAAAGTTCATGGAAAAATGGAACTGAAAGATAATGGAATTCTTCTATGAACTTTCTGAAACTCCCTTGTATATGTCTCACTGACTCTGCTTCTCTGGATAACTGTGACTCAGACAGAAGGGGAGGCAATGGATACATGTTCCAGAGATAGAAGATATCACTCAAGAAAGTGCCATTTAAGCCAGGGCTGGGGAACATCCAGACCTTGAGCTATATGTTATCACTGTTGTTAAGTGCCATCATATCTGTTCCGACCCCCAGTGACCCTGTGTAGGGTTTCCAAGGAGCAGCTGGTAAGCTTGAACCGCAGACCTTGCGATTCAAACTGATTTTGCAGTCCAGTGCATTAACCCAGAGCACACACCAGGACTCTTCAAGCTGTCTGTTGTTGTTGTGAAGTGCCGTCAAGTCGGTTCTGACCCATAGCAACCCTGTATAGGGTTTCCAAAGAGCATCTGGTGAGCTTGACCCACAGACCTTGCAGTTCAAACGGCTTTGCAGTCTGGTGCATTAACCCACAGTGCCACACCAGCATTAATCAGGCTGTATTGTTGTTATTGTTGTGAAGTGCTGTCGAGTCAATTCTGACCCATAGCAACCATGTATGGGTTTCTGAGGAGCAGCTGGTGAGCTTGAGCCGCCAACCTTGCACTTCAAACAGCTTTGCAGTCTGGTGCATTAACGCACAGCGCCACACATATAAGGCCCATGAAATCATTTGGTCTGGCCCTGCCAAGGCAACTGCAGTTCCAGCCATCACATTGTCGTTGTTAAGTGCCATCGAGTCAGTTCTGACTCATAGCAACCCTGTATAGGGTTTCTGAAGGGCAGCTGGGGAGCTTGAACCGCCATTACATTGTTGTTGTTGTTGTTAAGTACCATGGGGTCGGTTCCGACCCATAGCGACCCTATACAGGGTTTCTGAGGCTGTAAATCTTTACAGGAACAGAAAGCCTCATTTTTCTCCCATGGAGCATCTGGTAGTTTCGAACTGCTGACCTTGAGGTTCACAGCCCAGTTCGTAACCATTACACTACCAGAGCCATTATATTAGGGGTATGGGAATTGATTGTTTGACCAAATATAGCAAGCTAATTTTTACGTTGATAATTTTGTATGGCTGACAAATGATGTTATAAATTTTGGCAGAAAAAAGGTTCCCTATCCCTGATTCAATCAAACACTTCTTAGCTATGACACCAAAAGTAAATATCTACAAAAGTATAAAAATCCTAAAGGCCAAATTTCAATAAATGGACCTCTTTAAGATTATAAACTTTTGTTTTGCAAAAGACACTGTTATGAAAATGAAAAGACAAGCCACAACCTTGGAGAAAAGATTTGCAAATCACCTAGCCTAGTCAATAAAAGGGCTTGTATTCAAACTGAAGAATTCTCAAAACTCAACATTAAGAAGACAATCCAATTAAGAAATGGGCAATTTAAAAAGACACTTCACCAAAGATAAGAATGGCCAATAAGCACATGAAAAAATGTCCAACATCATTAGTTATTAGTGGGAACAAAAGTTAAAATTATAATAAAACCCCAGTACATATTAGTGTTGTTGTTGTTGTTAAGTACCTTCAAGTCAATTCCAACCCATAGCAACCCTGTATAGGGTTTCTGGAGGAGCAGCTGGTGAGCTTGAACTGCCAACCTTGCAGTTCAAATGGCTTTGCAGTCTGGCTCATTATATATTAGTGGGGACATCATTATTCACTGGTAGGAGTCTCTTCTTTTACGAGGGAGACCTGAGTTCAATTCCCAGCCAATTCACCTCATGCATAGCCACCACTCATCTGTTAGCTACTACGATGCTGAGCAGATTTCAGCGGAGCTTCCTAACTTAGACAGACTAGGAAGAAAAACTTAGCGATCAGCTTCTGGAAATCAACCCATGAAAATCCTATGCAGTCCAATCTGCAACCAATCTTGTGGATAGTTCAATTGTGCACAGGAGTGCCAGGAGTCAAGATCACTTAGCATTGAGTCAACTCCGACTCATGGTGACCCCAGGTGTGCCAGAGTAGAACTGTGCCACAGAATTTCAATATCCGATTTTTCAGATTACCAGGATTTTCTTCCAAGGCACCTCAAACCTCCAGTCTTTCTGTTAGCAGCCAAGTACATTTACCATTGCACCACCCAGGAATCCGACTTCTCCTAGGTATTTACCCAAGATAAATGAAAGCAGATATCCACACTAAGATACGATACCATATGAATGTTTATAGCCACTTTATATGCGGTTACCAAAAATGGAAAAAATCCAATGTCCATCAACAGTAAATGAATGGACCAACTGGGTCCATCCACTCCATGAAGCACCACTCAGTCACAAAAAATGACACGCTTCTGATCCTCATAACTTCAAAACATTATCTGTGAACTTCAAAAACATTCTTTTAATGGAATGAAGCCAGACACAAAAACTAACCATTGTCCAACTCCATTTACAGTCAAGCCTCATTATTCACAGATTCATTAGCTACAAATTCCCCTACTCACTAAACTTTATTTGTAACCCCAAAATCAATATTTGCAACTCTTTTGAGATCATTTGTAGACATACACAGAGGAATGAAAAATGAATCACCTGACACGCACATTCTCAGCGGAGGCTGAACAAGGCGATGCTCTGTCTTGTTTCAGCTCATTTAGTGACATGGTTTTTTTTCACACTTTTGTGCTTCTTATGGGTGATTTGGCTATTTTAAAAGGCCCCTAAACATAGTGATGAAGTGCTGTCTAGCATTCTAAGTTCAAGAAAGCTTACAGAGAAAACACATGCGTTAGATGAGTTTTATTCAGGCATGAGTTATATAGTGCTGTCGGCAGTGAATTCCATGTTAATGAATCACAGTATACATTAAATGCTGTTCTGAGCTGCCATCAAGTCTGCTCCTAAAGCATGACAAACCTATGTACAACAGAATGAAATGCTGCCCATGAGCCATTATGACCCATAGGGTCTTCGAGAACTGATTTTTGCAAATTGACCACCATGACTTTCTTCCTAGTTGCCTTAGTCTGGAAATTCTATGAAACCCGTTCAGCAACATAGCAACACAGAGCCTCCAACAACATACTGGGAACTGCACGTGAGCCTTCTTCATGGAAGGTGAGAATTCTATCACAGACCCACCACCAACCTCATATATCAAATAAAGGGTCATTCAACAGAAATATACATAAAAGTTATGCATTGATCGGTTGATTAAAATGTTGTGACCAAAGAGAGGTTCAAAAGAACCTAATTCAGCATTTTCCCTGGAACAATGGCTCAGTGTTCCCTAATTTAGCATTCTATGTGACTTTATAGAACACATTTACCACAGATAATGACACTTGAATGCACATGAAGCTCCTAGAAAAAGCAAAACCGTAAGTAGATCATGGTATGCCTGGGGCCAGAATGGGAAATGGGATGGACTATATAGAAGGGCTTCTGGAGTGCTGAGGATCGTCTAAAACACTAGACTTTTTTTTTTAAGTAATGCACATACAATCCTGTAAATATAACAAAATTCCATGAGCTGTCCAGTTAAGATAGGTGGGCTGTGTGATGTGTAATTATACCACAACAAAGCTGGTCAAAAACAAGGACAGAAGAGGAAAGCACGCTTACCCAGGTAGGTATACTGCATGGCCTGAACAGGAACCTGGTGTTCACTATCCCTTCTCACCCACCCTTTCCTCACCATCCTATCTCCAAACCAATGCCCCCCAAGATCCACAGGTCTCTCTCTACCCCATACTGCAGCCTCCACTCAGAAGACAAGTCCCTCCTCTGACCATACACCTAACAGGTTCCCCACACCCAACAACAGACATGGCTCCTGCCTCCCTCCATCTTCACACCAAGGCCTCCTGGTGCTATTCAGCTTCCCTGGGACAAGCAAGGCCTCTCCTTTTCCTAGTCTTGAACTAGTTGTACCCCAACATTTCTATCTGCCCAGCAAAGCCCCACTCATACCTGAGACTATCAGAGCCACCCCAGGTTCCTAGAGCAAGCTAACAGAACATCTCAAGAGACAGAACAATGCCATTGCACCCCACCTTGGCTGGGGTGATCCTGTACGGAGGTGCCCCTGCCAGTATAGCTCAAATGCCCTTTCTGCTAGTGAGGGGAACAGTCTGTGTTGGGGGCCTGGGCTCCAGATAGATTCTGAGTCATGCTGTCCTTGAACATTGGGGAAAGCGAGACAGGTCATGCTCCCTGAGGCAGGTGTTCTCTGAGAATCCAGAAAAATCATTCATAGCTTTTATGCCAATTCTAGGGGGTTCAAGGGCTCCATTCCTGGATATGGACATGGGGGGAGGAAGTCTCCCTCTAACTAAAGGGATGAATTCTACCCCTTTGATCTGACAGGAAGATCTTGCTTCAAGCCCTTTAGGTGGAAAATGGGGTAGGGATGGGAGGGAGAGGCCCCAAGGAAGGACCCCCTAGGTGTTTTCTTTAGACCCTCTGTTTTCCAATTCTTAATCCCTGCTCAGCCCACCCCATTACACATGTTCCTGTCCAGCTGAGGTCCTCCCTAGGGCAATCGGGCTTTCGTTTTAGTACTCCCCATTCACACCAACCCCCTCACCCCCACCCCCACAGTCCTCACCTCGCCAGGTCTCCTTAGCACCCAGGACTACCTTTCACCTTCTGGGGTCCTTCAGGAACTTCAGGGGCCTGTCAGTCCAGTCCCCCTCAGGGCCCCCACAAACCCTCAACACTTTTATGACTGTCCAAGGTCCTCTCAGGTACCCCCACACCCAGGCCTCTTGGTACCCCCAGGCTCCTTTATAGCTCCCGACCTCCGCAGGCCCTAGGCTTGCCTACAGATGCCTCTAGGTCCTGACACCCCTAGGCCCCTTCAACAGCCGGGTCAGGATCCCTCTTCTCCTCAAGTGCCCCCTAGCCCCTCTAAGCCTGCACTCCCAGGGAAGATCTAGGGGCCAGCCCTGGCCATTCCCCAACCTCTAAGGACCCCCAGGATTCCCCACAGGTGCTCCAGTCCCCGTGGCAGGTGCAGGCCGACTCTGACCGCGGGAGTCTCACCTGCTCGGGCGCTCGGGGCCTGGACCCGCGCCAAAGCTGCCGCTGCCAGCACCGCCACTGCCGCCGGACTCCGCCATCTTCCTGCCGCTACCGCCGCCGCCGCCGCCGTCGTCGCTGCGCCGCGTACAAGTGACAGGGGCTGCGCGCGCCAGTACGAGAGACGCGAGAGCTGCAGGCAGGGGGTGGGGCGGGGCCGGATCTGCGGGGGCGGGGCCAGATCTGTAAAGGGGCGGGGCTCTGCGGAGAAAGGGTGGACTAGCGAGGGAGAGGGCTCTGGGGAGAGGTGAGAATTAAAACCGGTTCGGGTCCCTGGAGGCGTGGAGCCTGGACGACAGAGGGGCGGGACCATATGAGAGGCGGGTCCGGGGAGGGGCGAATATTGGGGCGGGGCAGGTTGCGAAGGGTGTGGCCAGGCCTGCGGGGATGGGTGAAGGATTTGGGGGCAAGGGTTGGGTAAGAGGAGAGGTGAGGATTGAGGAAGGGTAAGGGATGGGTAGTGAAGGAGAGGGATGGGATGCTTGATCTGATGGGGGAAGATGGAATGAGGGGTGAGATCTGAGGGGAAGCTGGCTTGGATAGGGGTTGGGAGGGGAAAGGGCTGGGGTGGTGGCCTAATTGGGAAGGAGGAGGAGACCGCGGACTAAGAGAAAAGAAGGGAAGAGGGTCTTTAGGAAACAGGTGGACAAATCCCTGAGCCATGTTCTCCTAAGAGCCCCCACAGAGATCAGGAAACTCCTTTCCCACAGACCTGGAAATCCCATCCTGATTCAATACTCCTCTTCCCAGAGTCTCCCTCCCTCCCTAACCTCTCCCTCAGACACCTGGTGCCCAGACCTTAAACCTCCAGCCCAGTCTCAGATTTCAACCTTCTCCTGACCCCTAGAGAACACACCTTAAAATCCCAGAACCACCATATGGTAGGCCAAGGACCCTCCGCCCCAGACCTGGGAACCTCCACCTAAGAACTTCCTTCCACCCTTAGACCTGAGAGCCTCATCCATCAATTCTGGTCCTCACACTCTATACTCCCACCTTTAGACTGTCTTCCCATTTTCTCCTCAATTTCTAACTCCCACTCCCCCAAATTCCTGCTGTTTTTGTTGTTGTTAAGTGTCATCCAGTTGGTTCTGACCAATAGTGACCCTATTATAGGGTTTCTGAGGAACAGCTTGTGAGTTCGAACTATCGACCTTGCAATTCGAATCGACCTTGCAGTCCAGTGCATTATCCCACAGTACCATACCAGGACTCCAAATTCCTGCTTATACACACTTAAAAACCACACTTGCATGCCAAAGTCCAAACCATCAGACCCAACCCCCTTGGAGGCTCCAAATTCCAGTCACCATAATACTACCAACCTCAGCCAAGGCCCGAATCTGAGTCCTTCCTTTGTATCTTTCTTCCTGTTCCCCTCTTCTCCTCTTTCCAGGTCCTTTAAGGAACTGGGCCTGCTCTGGTCACCCACAGGCACCCTCACCTCACCTCACCCATCCACCCACTGAACCCCCAGAATCCCCACCCTAGAAGATCCAATGTCTTGGGATCCCATTTATTTATTTGCTCTCTTGAGTGGGGAAACCCTCCAAGCAGGATTCTGGAGTCCAATGAGGTTCCAAGTCCTCCATGAGGTCTGAGCTGGGAGAAGGAGGTAGATGTGAGACACCAGAGGAGGGAACAGGAGGTACTCAAGGCCCAACTGACCATCTCCAGCAGCAGGGTGGGTACACAGTAGGTGCTCAATCATTGTGTGTTCCAAATATTTAAAATACTCAGAAAGTGATACAGACACCAGGTTCTGAAGGGCCCTGCAGACCTCTCCAACACACAGTAAATGCTTGATAAATGCTAAAGAAGTGTATGCAGAAGTAAACTCTGAACATACATCCTGGTCAGCCCACAGGCCATGCATCACCTCTGAGCCTTTTTTTTTTGCCTCTTTCTGCCTTTTTTCCAGATCAACCACATACAGCCATCCAACCCAGCTCCCCAGAGGCATCTAGCTCACACGCCACACACAGACGGCCAAGAATGGTGTCCATATGCACACACATTTCACAAACACTCGATTCGACCCACATGTCAGACACACAGCAGAGGAACAAGAAGCAGGAGAGGTTTGTTTGGCTCCTGGCTGTGTGCACACACACACAGGGCTCTAGAAACATGCAGCTCAAAAGTCATTGCAAAGGCCCTGGGGCCCAAGAGCTTGACTGGGGAAGTAAACAATTCAATGAGAGGAGGAGATGCAGTGAGGTCAATGAGAGCTGCTACAGATTGTATAGGGTCATTTAGATGACGGGTGACTGGGGATTTCCTCAATGAGGAGGGGATGTGATTGATGCTAGCTTTAATGGGGCCCTTCAGACAGTTGGGGCACTTCCTTGAACTAGGGAGATGTGAGTAAGGTCTAAGGAGCCCTGGTGGACAAGTGTATTAAGCATTGGACTGCTAAGCTAAAGGTCTGTGGTTCCAACCCACGAGCTACTCTGTGGGAGTAAGATAAGGCAGTCTGCTTCCCTAAAGATTGACAACCTCAGAAATGTATAGGGTGACTATGAGATGCAATTGATTCAGCGGCAATGAGTATGGGAGTAAGGTCCCGGGTGGTGCAGTTAGTGCTTGACCATTAACCAAAAGGTTGGTAGTCTGAATCTACTCAAAGTTACCACAGAAAAAAAGACTCAGTGATTGTAAAGATTACAGCCAAGAAAACCCTACAGAACCGAGTTTTACTCTGTAACACACATGGCGGCGTCCCCATGCGTCAGACTCGACTCAACAGCAAGGGATTTGGTTTAATTGGTTTTTGTTGTTATTGGGGAAAGTCCCTGGGTGCTGCAAATGGTTTGTGCTTGACTATTAACCAAACAAAAGGAGCACTGGTAGCATAGTGAGTTACAAGTTGGGCTAACCTCAAGGTCAGCAGTTTGAATCTACCAGCTGCCCTGCAGGAGAAAAACGAGGCTTTTTTGCTTCCATAAAGATTTACAGCCTCAGAAACCTTATACAGGGTCACTCTGAAGTAGCATCCACTCAACAGTACATAACTACCATCATCACCATTAACCAAACTAGTTGGTGGTTCAAAGCACCATGGAAGAAAAGCCTGGCAATCATATTCTGTTATGGTTACAACCCAGAAAACTCTATGGAGCACAGTCCTACTCTGCACACATGACGTCTCCATGAGCAAAGTTGATTTTATGGCAACTGGTTGTTGTTAGCTGCTGTGATATCCACTCCCAATTCAAGACATTCCCATGCACATCAGAATGAGATGCTGTTTGGTCCTGTACTATCCCTAATATCAGTTGTGGATCAAACCATTGAGATCCATAGAGGTTTTTATTTTGTTTTTAACTTTTTATTGTAAATTGGGTGATAGCTTATAGAGCAGATCATCAATTTTACATTCAACAAGTTACACACATTTAGTTTAATCTCACTGATTGCAAACCCCTCAATGTAACCTAACATATCTTACTTCCTCCCTGTGTTTATTTCTATTTCTCCTTCATTCTTCTGAACTTTGGCCTTGGGTAAATGCTACCCTTTTGATCTCAAATGACCAATTATTCTAAAATGTACATACCTCACTAGTGCTTTTGTTCCCCTTATAGATGCAGCTCAGGAATCCTGGTGTGGCACTAGCTAGAGGATAAGCAATGGACCACAAGATCAGTTTGAACTGCAAGGTTGGTGGTTCAAATCCACCAGCCGATCCTTGGAAACGCTACACAGGACATAGATATGAGTTGGAACCAATTCCATGGCACTTAACAACAACATAGATCTATCTAATGTTTGACTGAAACTTGAGTTACAGAGGAAAGTTCAGTTCCAGACCTGAAGAGTGACTAACAGTCATAGTCTCGGGGTTCCACCACTTTAGCTGACCAGTAAGCCTGGTCTTTTTTAGGATTTTGACGTTTGTCCCATATTTTTCTTTGACTCCATCTAGGACCTTCTAATGTGATCCATTTCAGAGCAGTTTGGTAGTGGTAGCTGGGTGTACGTACCATCTAGTTCTGGTCTCAGGCTCATGGACAGTGATGTTCATGTGTTCCATTAGTCCATTGGACTGATTGTTTCCCTGTATCTTCAATTTTCATTCTTCTTCTTTCCTCCAGACAGGGAGAGACCAATAGCTGCACCTTAGATGACTCCTCTCGAACTTTTAAGTTCCTAGTCATAACTCACCAAAGTAGAATGTAGATTGTTGTCTTTGTCGACTATGTTATGCCAATTAATCATAGTCCCAAAGATGATGGTCCTGAGCCTCCAAGCCCAGAGGATCCATAGAGTTTTCATGGGTTGATTTCAGAAGTTGACTGCTAGGACTGTTTTTCTAGTCTCCCTTAGTCTGGAAGCGCCATTGAACCTGTTCAGCATCACAGTAACATACAAGCTTCCACTGACAGACAGATGGTGGCTATGCATGAGGGGCATTGACTAAGAATCAAACCCGGGCTCCCATATGGAAGACAAGAACTCTATCATTCTATCACTACGACCTATTAGGAAGCTGCATTAGGAGATAAATAATCCAGGCCCGAAATTACGAGAGAGGGCTAGTTCCTAGGGAATCCTAGCCAAGGAAGAGTTGGGGTGGTCCTCCCTATGATGAACTTGGCAATTCAGGGAATTGCTGGTGAAAAACATGTGAAACTGTTCACTATAGATTGAAAATACAAGTAAACCCGTGCTTAACTTGCTTATTGGGTAATCCAATCGCCGGGTGTGGGACCCTCCTCAGGGCTCTTGGTGCAATTATTGGACCAATGCAGCAGCTGTCCCAGCAATGAGGAAGGAAGGATGTGGATGGCACACACAGGACCCCAGCCCCCACTACAGCGCACATTCTATACTGCTGACCTATGGTCCTGCAGACCCCACAGGCCTGGCCACCAGGTGGTCTGCAGCTGGCATAACTCTCTCTGAGCTGGGGGCCTCGCCACCTGCTCCCCAGCTCCTCACCAGCTGTGGGGCTCATGACCCCAGGCAGAGCTCAGAGGGCCTTGAGACAACTCCCAGGTGTTACAGAGGAGGAAATAGGGGCCACAAGGTGACGCCTTACTTTTCTACAGCCTCCACAGCACTCGAATCCCTCATGAAGCAGCCAGGGAGAGGGGATTGGAAAGCTCTCAGTACCCACCTTTTTCCTACACTGTAAAATGAACAGATCAGCATTTAATATGTTTGCTATCACCCTATCAAGGAGCTTTGGTAGTGTAGCAGTTATGAATCAAGCTGTGAGCCGCAAGGTCACCAGTTCGAAACTACCAGCTGTTCCTAGGGAGCAAGATGAGACTTTCTGCTCCCATAAAGATTTACAGCCGCGGAAACCCTATACAGGGTGGCTGGAACCAACTCCATGGCACATAACAACAATATCACCTTATCAAGAGCCATGGTAGTACAGTGGTCAAAGCGCTTGACTGTTAACTAAAAGGTCAGCAGTTCTAACATAGCAATCGTTCCACAGGAGAAAAGACCTAGTCCCATCAAGATAACCGCTGAGGGAACCCCACTGCGAAGTTCCACTCCGTCCAGTAGGATCTCTGAGTTGGAATCATCATGATGACACACAACATCACATCAGCAGGATGGCACACACAGTTAAGTGCTTGTCTACAAACAAGAAGGTCTGAACCCATCCACAGGTGCTATGGAAGAAAGACTTGAAGGGCATAACCTTGAAAATCTTATGGAGCAGTTCTACTCTTTATCCATGAGGTCACTGTATGTCACAGTTAACTCCATGACAACCAACTGCAACAGCCAAGGCCAAGTGTACATCAGAAATACAGAAATAATCCCAGCTGAAGCCACTCCAACTCATGAAGATCCCCTGCACCACAGAACAAAACATGCAGTCCCGTGTCATCCTCATGACCATGATTGGTATGTTCAAATTCAGTGTTGTGGCTATTGTGCCAATCCACCTCTCCAAGTGTCTTCTTCACCCTTGCCAACCTTCTGTTTCAACAAACAAGATGGCCTACTCTAGCAATTGATCCCTCCCAATAACATAGTCCTGGTGTAACGCCTTAAGATAAGCAAGGTTGGCGGTTCAAACTCCTCAGCTGCTCCTCGGAAACCCTACACAGGGTCTCTAGGAGTCAAACTGACACCATGGCACTTAACAACAACAACAATGATGTGATGGGAGTGTAGGGGCTCCATACAATAAACACTGGACTATGAACCACAAGGTCCATGGTTCAAGCTCTGCAGGCACTCTGCAGGAGAAAGATGAAATTTTCTGCTCCTGCAAAGATTTTTAAAAGCCTTGGAAACCCTGTACATGGTTGCTATGAGTCAGAACCAACTTAACAACAACAATGATATGTCCACAGCAAGTGAGTAAAACAATGTTTTGCTAGGATCCATAGAGTTTTCATTGACAGTTAACAACAAACACAAAATAGGCTGGGGTGGAGTCCTAGTGTGGTGCTATGAAATAAGCACTGCATTTCTAGCTATAAGGCTGGCAGTTCAAACCCACCAACTGCTCCTTAGAAACCCTATATGAGGTCACTATGAATTTGGACTGACTTGATGGCACTTAATAACAACAACATAGGCTGGGACTGGTGCCCTGGTGGTATAATAGTTAAGTACTCAGCTACTAACTTAAGATTGGTTGTTCGAACTCACCAGTGGCTCTGTGAAAGAAAATATCTAGTGATCTGTGCCATTGAGATTACCAGACCCATAGGTGTCCAGTCAGTCCCTACTCATAGTGACCCTATAGCATAAAGTGAAACTGCTCCCTAGGGTTTCCGAGGCTGAAGTCTTTATGGGAACAAACTGCCTCATCTTTCTTCTGCAGAGCAGTTGTCAGATTTGAACTGACAACCTCCTGGTTAGCAGCCCAACACATAACTCACTGAGCTACCAGAGCTCCTCCCCATAGATTCCAGAATATTTTGGAACACTTCTATGTGCTAATAGAAAAGACCCATCTAAGACACACAAACCAATAAACGGCCAAAACCTTTGCAGACAGAGATAATTGCCTTGAAGATGATGGACAGAGAGTGATTGAGCAGGAAGGGGTTGTTTCAACCAGGTGATCAGCAAGAACTGCTCTGTGGATGTCCAAGCCTTAATAAGAACAGGAACAGAATGTTCTATACTGTTTCAGGGAGAGACTGCTCTAGGATGTTCTGGAACATTTCAGCATTTTAGAACATTGTGGAAGAATCCAGAATGTTCCAAAACATTCCAAGTGGAAGTAATGCCCAGATCCAGCAATAGAATGAGCTTGGTAGACTCGTGGGACAGAGAGGAAACCACATTGGCAGGGGTGAAGTGTGCAAGACAGGGCCAGAAGGGATTGTGTCGTGTCGACAAAGATGTATGGAGTGCCTCTTCAGGGTGTGGGATGCAGCTGTGACTGAGATGGCTAGCATGTTGCATCTGGTAGAGGAACATTTATTAAACCAATCATCACACAAGCAAATAAGCAATAACTTAATTGTCAACATGATAAAGGCTCAAGTTGGGGTATAGTGAATTCAAGGGGAGGGAATTGAGCTGAGCCAGGAGGTCGTGGTGTGGGCCAGAAAGAGAGAAGGGAGTTCCAGGCAAAGAACAGCTTGTGTGTGTCGAGGGTGGGGGCGTGGGGGAGACCCTGAGGCAGAAGAGAGGGCCAGGAGCTGTATGAGGGTCACTGTGGGGGCCAGGTAACATAGAACCAGGTCTGGCATTGAGCAGGAACCTGAGCAGTTACCCAAAAGAGGTTGGACATGTTTCCCACCTTCCTTTCAAGTATTTTTAAACTGTGTTTTGTGGGTCTTGTGCATGCTGGGAACCAGGTACGCTTCACTCCTTCTCTTTCTGGTGGATTACTGCCCCTGAGCTCAGGAACTTAATCCTATCACCAGGGAACCAGGAGATTCTGTTGTCATAGCAACTTTGTGCTACCCAGATACATGGGTGATCCTGCCTGTTGCCATGACACCCGACACCCACCCTCCATTAAGACTGTGTGGGGCCCAGGAGGAGGGACAGAGCTAGAGGGGCAGATGAGGAAACTGAGTCTTAGAGACGGCCAGTGAGTCAGGAATCAGCCAAAAGTTCACCTCTATTGACCACAATCCCTGAAAGGAGTTGGTGTTGCCACAGACAGAAGCAAAAAGGTCTTCTCTCTCCTGAAACTCCAGAGGAAGATATGGCATTGTGTGCCCTCCCACCATCCCTGTTCTAGAATGTTCCAAAACTCTGTTTCTATAACATTGTGGAAGAGTTAAGAATGTTTCAGAATATTCCACATGGAAGCATACAAATTACTAGGCAAAGGAGCCCATAGGCCTTCCCTTGGCCTCCAGACTCTCCTGTCTCCTGTGGTCTGCATGTACAGGTTTCTGGAGCCAAGCCTGATCTGACCTGCCCCTCACTCACTGGGTGTCTACTCTGGTGGAAGAGATGGACAATGTTAACCCCTAAACAAGTGAATCAGAGAGAAAAACTCAGTAGGGGATGAGTTGAAATAGCTGATTAGAGGGAAGTATGGGAGGGACCTCACTGAGGAGGTATCACTGGATAAAGCAATTAACCAGAGGCAGAGCCAAAGCCAGAAAGCAGTCCAGGCAGAAGTCACAGCCGTGCAAAGGCCCTGAGATCTATGCTTTGGTAGTAACTGCCAGGAGCCCAGTGTGTCCAGAGGGGAGAGTGGAGGGAGACGTGGGCAAGGAGGGGTCAGGGGCTGGGCCACAAGGGCCTTCTGGCTCAGTGAACAAAGCCCTGGGAAGAGCAGGTAACATGACTAGACATTGGTTTTCTCTGAGTGTATGTATGTACATGCACACACACACACACAGGTTTTTCCCTCCACCTGGGATACCATTCCTTCTCCCCAGATTCTACCCATCCCTAAAGAAGCCCAACTCAGCTGCCCCCTCCTCTATGTCACCTCCATTTACCATCGGTTGGAAAGGACTCCTCTCCCATCTCCACATGCCCACAATCCACATGATTAGTACTCACACCGCCTGATGTCTTCCATTTCACATCTTACAAGTGTCCACTTTGGACCCAGCCCAGGACTAGGTACTGGGGTTTTAAGAATTAATTCATTGGACACATAGTGATTAAAACCAAAAAGAACAAAATGCTTTGCTCTTGTGGTGTCTCAGCTGTAAAGAAAGGGAGAAAGATAAATAGATCTCTCAGGACTTTTCTGGTTCAACAAGCCCAATACAAACTCATTTAAGCCAAAACTCAAGGGGCCGGGTGGACTTCAGGTACAGTGTGATCTAGTACATCAAGTCACAACCTCAAGGAACCATTTCTGTCTCTCTCCATCTCTCTGGCAGGCTTGGTTATTGTGGTGCTAAATGGTCTCAGCAACCCCAGTGCCCCAGTGGTTGCTTCCCCCTAATAAATTCCACCCAGTCTGGGGGAGGCAGGTAGTGGTCATGCTGCTCAACTTGCTCTGAGCCACATACACTGATGTCAGATCAAATCAGGACTCTATTAGGAGGGACAAAAGGGTGTCAGGTGCTGAGAAAGATCCTCCCAAGTCTACAAGCATCAGAAGCAGAAAGAGTGGGATGCTCAGCTACTATGGTTGTCTCTGAGAACAGTGAAGAAGGAGTTTTTTCATAGCTCCACAAAAGATAAGAGGGAAGCAGCAGGGAGGGGGCTGCCAGGTTGGCAAGGAGGGCAAATAGGGGAAATGAGGTAGTGTCTAAGGGCAAGAGTGAGTCACGGGGTGTCTGAGCAGAACCACACCGCCATGTGGAGAGTAAACTTGGCAAAGTGACACTGACACTGGGGAACTAGGAATGTGGATGGTTTTGGGGTGCCCTCGTGGACCTTTTTGTTGTTGTTGTTAGGTGCCTTTGAGTTGAAACCAACTCATAGCGACCTTATGCACAGCAGAACAAAACACTGCCCAATCCTAGGCCAACCTCACTACTGCTGCCACGCTTGAGTCCATCAATGCTGCTACTTAGCCAATCCCTCTCGTTGGGGGATCTTCCTCTTTTTCTCTGACCCTCCATCTTACCAAACATGATATCCTTCTCCAGCGACTGGTCCCTCCTGACAATATGTCTGAAGTATGAGAGATGAAGTTTGGCCATCTTGGCCTCCAAGGAGCACTTGGCTGTACTTTTTCCAACTCAGATCCATTGGTTCTTTTGGCAGCCCATGGCACTTTCAATATTCTCCTCCAACACTGCAACTCAAATGCATCAATTCTTCTACGGTCTTCCAAATTTACTGTCCAGCTTTCACATGCACATGAGGTTATTGAAAATACCATGGCTTGGGTTAGGTGCACCTTAGTCCTCAAGCTGACTACTTTGCTCTTCAACACTTTAAAAAAGGTCTTGTGCAGTAGATTTGCCCAATCCAAGATTATGCCAAAGGAGGTCAACATTATTAACCAATTCTAAGTATAGCAAGGGTAAGGACGGTGGACAAGGAGAAAAACAGGGGCATCACAGGATTGCTGGGCCTGTGTGTTCAGGAGGTCAGGCCAGGAGGAGGAACCCTTAGAATTGAGAACTTGAGTGTGAGGTTTTGTGTGAGACTGTGAGGGTACTCCTGGCATGTGCAAAGACCCTCAGGCAGGAAGGAAAAAAGAAGGCACAGAGAATCCAGAGGGAACCCAGCTCAGCTGGGGCATCGTGAGCAAGGGGTAGTGTCTGTAGTTGAAGATGTGATTTTGAGGGTCTAGATCATGGGGACCTTCTCAACATATTTCTATGTTTGAGCTACTCAAGGCAACAGTAAACTCTGGAATGCTGAGATGCTTTAGATGAGATTTGCTTTTTACCAATAGTTCTGAGTTGCCTTGTGGACAACCCACTGGAGTTTGGTTGGAGGGGAACCGAGAGTCCTGGGAGAAGACAACATAATGGTTGGGGTGGCCAAAGAGACAAAGAGAAATGTGTGGATGGGGGGGCCAAGGGAACAGGTTGGAATGTCAGATAAAGAGGGCTAGTGAAATGGGGAAGAATCAAAATATCACACCCAGGTTTCTAAAACCATGGAGACAAGAAGACCAGGGATGGGAAGACCTGCTCAGAGGACAGGACAGATGGGGCACCTCCTGTGTATCCAGGCCAATCAATGGCAGCATTTCAATGGAAATACATCAGTTGTGATGAAAAACCTAGTACCTCAGTGGCACCTGGCACATCAAAAGTGCTCCTAACAACATGGGGCTAGGTTGGGGCCAAGAGAGCATCACTCAAAAAGCTAAAGAGGATAGAGAGAAACACTGTTAACTGATAATATATGGAGGGGATAATAATCAATGTAATGAAACAAGGTATATGAATGGTTGAATGTGAAGCTGATGATGTGCCCTGTGAACTTTCACTCAATCCAAAATAAAAACATTTAATAAAAAAAAAAAAAAAGAGAGAGAGAACAAACAAGATGGCAGATCGCGTGGATGTATAGCAGAGAGCTCCGCCAACAACAACACAGAATACCCGACCAAGCAGGCTCAGGGAATGGTCCCAGAACTTTGAACCACATATAAAGGAATACTTAGAAGGTTGGAAGGCTCACAGCTGGGGGAATTTGTGGCAGAAGCAAGAACTCTATTGCTTTCTAG
>NW_006408892.1:1519554-1540351 GCF_000296735.1 Chrysochloris asiatica | reverse complement strand
AAAAAAAAAAAAAAAAGAGAGAGAGCATCGCTCATGGGTGGTGCTGGCCTACGTTCATCACAGATCTCCTCCACCTGTGTCTTGGCTCTTCTCCGCCAGCTGTTTCCTGCTAGGGCCTAACACAGCTCCCAGAGCCTATTGAACCCTGCTGCTCATGTATCCTACAAGGTCTCTTGGACAGGTACATTTAGGCGAGTTTTCAGTAGTAGAACTCTCACCTGCCATGTGGGAGATCCAGGTTCCATTACTGGCTAATTCATCTCATGCACAACCACCATTTGCCTGTCTGTAGAAGCTTCTGTTTTCTTGGGATGCTGAACAAGTTTCAGTGGCGCTTCCAGACTAAGATGGATTAGGAAGAAATGCCTGGTGATCAACTTTTGAAAATCAGTTAATGAAAACCCTAAGGGTCATAGTGGTCTGATCCACAAATAATCATAAGGATGGCACAAGACCATATAGTACTTCCTTCATTGTGCATGGTGGTCACCATGAGTTGGGGGCCAACTCTGTGGCAGCTAACAGCAATTCACAGAGTTGTTGTTGTTATGTGCTGTGGAGTTGGTTCCGACTCATAGTGACCCTGTACAGAGTTTCCAAGGCTGTAAATCTTCATGGAAGCGGGGAGCGTCATCTTTCTCCCGTGAACAGCTGGTAGTTTCGAACTGCTGACCTTGTGGTTCGCAGCCTGATTTGTAACCACTATGCTACCAGAGCTCCTAATTCACAGAGACAGAGAGCAAATACCAGGGGCTCGGGGGAGGGGATTGCTGTTTAGGGCTGTCAAGTTGGTTCCAACTGTTAGTGAGCCTATATAGGGTTTCTGAGGAGTGGCTAGTGAGCTTGAACAGCTGAACTTGTGGTTCAGACCGACCTTGCAGTCCAGCGCATTAGTGAGACATTATTTAATGGGTACAAAGTTTCTGTTTGGGGTAATAAAAAAGATCTGGAAATGGTTAGGTACGGTGATTGCACAGAATTCAGAATGTATTTGAAGTGTACACTCAAAAATGGTTAAAATGATCAATTTTATATTATAGACATTTTACTACAAAACCTCAAATTTAAAGAGGGACAGCCACAGTGGAAAGTTGAACATAGAACTGCCATACCACCCAATCACCTCACTAATAGATGTCTACCCGAAAGTGAGGCAGGAACACACACAGACATCTGTACATCAGTGGTCAGTGGAGCACTCCTCACCAGAGCCAAAAGGTAAACACAACTACTTAAATGTCCAGTGTGGTTGATTCCAAAACAAAATCAAACCCACAGCCATGAAGTTAACTCCAACTCCTAGAGACCCTATAGGACAGCAGAACTACTCCAGAGCAGACTATAAATCTTTACAGAAGCAAACAGCCTCACCTTTTTCCTGAGAAGCGACTGATGGGGAAAGTTTTGGGTTAGGTATAATGAATAGATGTTATGGAGCCCTGGTGACATTATGGGTTTGCCATTGAATTGCTAACTAAAAGGTTGGTAGTTGAAACTCACCAGCTGCTAGTGAAAGATGAGGCTGTTTGCTCCGGTAAAGAAACCCTACATCGGGTCACTATGAGTCAGTATTGACTCAGTGATGATGGGTTTGGGGTTTGTATTAAGGAGCCCTGGTGGTACAGTGGATAAATCAACTGGTTCCTAACTGAAAAGTTGGCAGTTTGAACCCATCAGCTTCTCTATGGGAGAAAGATGTGGCACTCTGCTTCCATAAAGGTTTCAGCCTTGGAAACTCTATGGCGCAGCTCTACTCTGTCTTAGCGAGTCTCTATGAGTTAGAATCAACTCCATGGCAATGGGTTTGGTTTGGTTTCGAGTTTATGTTAACATTGGTAGAATGATTTGGAAATAGATAGCAAGAATAGGCGCACAGCTTGAAGAATATAATCAATGCCATTGAATTGCACCTGTAGAAATTTTTGAGCTGGCCTATATTTTGTTATGCATATTTTCAACACAATAAAAAAGAAAACCAAATATATATAGGAGCGTGGTGGTTCCATACAAGAAGTACTGGACTGTGAACCACAAGGTCTGTGGTTCAAGCCCACCAGCCACTCTGCAAGAAAAAGATGAGGCTTTCTGCTCCCATGAAGATTTAAAGCTTCAGAAATGCTATACAGGATCAATAGAAGTGGGAACCAATTTCACCCTATGCACAACAGAACAAAACAGTACCCGATCCTGTGCCATCCTCATAATTGTTATACTTGAGTCCATTGCTGCTGCTACTGAGCCAATCCATGTCATTGGGGGGGTCTTCCTCTTTTTCACTGACCATCCACTTTATCAAGTCCTTCTCCAGGGACTGGTCCTTCCTGATAACATGTCCAAAGTATGAGAGATGGAATCTCACCATCCTGGCTTCTAAGGGGCATTCTGGCTATACTTCTTCCAACACAGATTTTGTTGATTTTTCTAGCAGTTCATGACACTTTAATATTCTTCTCCAACATTATAACTCAAATGCACCAATTCTTCTACAGTCGTTCTTATTCATTGCCCAACTTTCACATGCCTATGAGACCATTGAAAATACCATGGCTTGGGTCAGGCATACCTTAGTCCTCAAACTGCTATCTTTGCCCTTGAAAACTTTAAAGAGGTCTTGTGCAGCTTATCCGCTTAAGGCAATACGTCGTTTCATTTTTTGACTGTTGCTTCCATGAGTGTTGATTATGGATCTAAGCAAAATGAAGTCTTTGACTATTTCAATCTTTTCTCCATTTATCATGATGTTATTTATTGGACCAGGTGTGAGGATTTTTGTTTTCTTTACATTGAGGTTAAACCCATATTGAAGACTGTGATCTTTGATCTTTATCAGTAAGTTTCTTTTTTTTTTTTTTTTTTTTCGATCAGTAAGTTTCTTAAGTTCTCTTTGCTTTCAGCAAGCAAGCTTGTATTATCTGCATATCTCAGGTGTTAATGAGTCTTTCTCCAATCCTGATGTAATGCTCTTCTTCATATAATCCAGCTTCTCAGGTTATTTGTTCAGCATACAGATTGAGTAAGTATAGTGAAAGGATACAACCCTGACTTACACCTTTCCTAATTTTAAACCAATCAGTATCCCCTTGCTCTATTCTATGCCTCTTAAGGGTCTATGTCCTGGTTCCTTGTGAGCACAAGTAATTGGTCTGGAATACCCATTCTTCACAATGTTATCCATAATAGTTGTCATGATTCACACAGTTAAAAGCCTTTGCACAATCCATAAAGCACAGGTAAACATCTTTCTGGTATTCTCTGCTTTCATCCAAGATTCATCAGATGCCAGCAATGATATCCCTGGTTCCATGCCCTCATCTGAATCTGGCTTGAACCTCTGGCAGTTCCCTATTGATATATTGTTACTGTCATTTTTAAATTATCGTGAGCAAAATTTTGCTTGCACGTGGTATTAATTATATTTTTAAATGATTTCTGCATTCCGTTTGGAATGGGCACAAATATGGGTCTCTTCCAATTGGTTGATGTCTTAGGCCAGGTTTTCTAGAAAAGCAAAACCAGTGAAACATATGTATGTATGGGGGTGAGTCAAATATTATTGACACTCTGACTGTAGAATTTACTTTAATCAACTTTTAGAAAAGACAAAAACATCATTTTTCAACATAATCACCTTGCCTTTCAATACACTTTGTCCATCCGTCAACAAGCTTTCATATTCCCTTATTTAAAAATGTTTTTGGCTGAGCTGCAAGGCACAATTGCACTGCTGTCTTCACTGCTTCATCAGACGTGAATCTTCTTCTTTGAAGGACTGCTTTTAAGGGACCAAACAGGTAAAAGTCCAATGGAACAAGATCAGGAATAGAGGGAGAATGCTTTAATACCTCAAAATGAAGTTTTTCAGAGTGTCAACAGTGTGGGCAGAGGTGTCTGGATGCACATTGTCATGGAAGAGCACAATACCCTTGGATAACAGTCCTCCTCTGCATTTAATCCCAAATTTAGGCTTCAGCTTTTCAGTGAGCATCTCACTGTAATGAGCACTGTTGATTACTGAGCCTTTTTCCTGAGATTGTTCCAGTACTGGCCCTTAAGAATCCCAGAAAACTGTACACATCTATTTTCCAGCTGATGGTTGACTTTTGAACTTTTTCTCGGTCGGCGACTAAGGATGTTTCCATTCCATACACTGCCGTTTACTCTCAGACTGGTAGTGATGAATCCATATCTTGTCACCAATAGTGATTTTTTTTTTTAAACCTTCCTTCAAGTATCAGTCCAAATTTTGTTTGCAGACATCTAAACACTTCTGTCTAAACTCTTCCGTGAATTTTCCAGTACCCGTCTCACACAAACTTTTCAAAACCCAAATCTGTTGTGGATTATTTTACATGCAGAACCATGGCTGAGTTACAAATGATGCGCCACATAATCCACTGTCACTTGTCTATTCGAAAGAATAATTTAATGTACATGATCAATGTTGTCATCAGTCATGGATAGGCATTTTAATATAACCAGAGTGTGGATAATTTTTGACTCACCTTCATATGTATGTGTGTGTATGTATATATATATAAAGAGAGAGAGAGAGAAATTTTTATTATCAAGGAGATGGCATACAATTGCAGAGTCCGAGGTCCCCAGTAGACAAGAGAGAGAAAGAGCCTTTCCCATGTGTACATTATATTGGGAGCAGACCACAAGAAGCATCCCTTCAATTGATTGGCTGCTTATAGCCAATCATCACATGGTTAACTATGCCTGTATTACGGTTCATCACCATGAGAATAAGCACATTTCAACTGCTAAGCCTCCGGAAATCCTGGCCTAGTCAAGTTGACACAGAACCCTAACCATTACAAGTCCACCCTTGTCAACTTGAAACCTATAAACTATATGCATAATCCCTAAATAAAGAAAATTGTAATCATATTTGTGCCTAGCATACAACTAAAACACATACAACTGAAAACACTGGACCCATTTTCATCTGCTATGTCACAAATTAACAAATAAAAAATATTTGATGCATACATGCAAAACAAAACATATATATATTCATTCCAATGTCCAATCCCATAGGCACACAGCCTTACTCAGTCCATGGGCCTAGAGTCCATAACTGCTCTGTTTTTCCATGTCACCACCTCTGCTGTTGCTGCTTTTCCAGGCAAGGAGTCCATGCTTCATTAATGTTCTTCCTTCTTGATAGTCCTAGTATCATCTGTTCCTGAAATAAAACATAACTACTAAGGAGCTCTGGTAGCGTAGTGGTTACGAACCAGGCTGCTAATCTCACGGTCAGCAGTTCGAAACTACCAGCTGTTCTTTGGGAGAAAGATGAGACTTTCTGCTCCCGTAAAGATTTACAGCCTCAGAAACCCTGTACAGTGTTGCTATGAGTCGGAACCGACTCCACAGCACATAACAACAACAATAACCTCCCCCCTTTAATTACACATTTTTTTAAATGTTTTATTGTGAACTATGTGATAGTTTCCATGGGAGAACATTAGTTTTACATTTATCCTATCGTATATCATTTCTAGTTACACATCTTTTACAATTAGTTTTGACAATCACAATTACTCCTACTAACAATTACTTAAAATTGAAATAATAAAATCCTATCAGCATCATCCCCCAGCCCCTTTCGCCAGATCTATCTGGAAAAGAGGAAAAGTATTCAATCTATCTGGAAAAGAGGAAAAGTATTCAGTGGGAATTGCCCTTTGTCCCCTTATTCTAAAACTAAGCATACCAATGAAAGCTTGTAAGTCAGCCACTTCATGCCCCAGCCATTTTTTACAACTAGTGTCTAAATTGCCCTCCCCAAACCCTGTGCAGGGTCACTATGAGATGGGACCAACTCCATGGAACTTAACAACAACAACATTGACTCCAAGGCACATAACCACCACCACCATCAACCCAGTACACAGAAGAGACAAGCATGTTCCTTGATCTGAAGAATCTTCCATTCCAGCTGGAATTTTGAGCAACTGCATCCACAGTAAAAGTCCACTTTATCAAATTGTAGCCATTGACACTTGCTCACAGTATCAAACCTCTTTATCTTCATCTGGTCAGCTTCTGGTCAGCTCAGCCCTAGCCATCCAAACTAGGTCAAAAAAGTACTAGCTGCAAGTTTGGGAGTTCACACACACCTCCATGCACTTCAAAACAGCTGGCCCCTTCATTCTCAGCCCTAGTCCCCAGGGGTTAGGTCAGTGCCCATGGGCTCAGCAGGCTCAGGAGTTCACACAACTCCCTAAACTTCAGACCAGCCAACCTTCCCTTTCCTCTATCTCATCTCAAGGTCAACAGGTGCTGATAGATGTCCAAACTCAGACAGTGTCTTCATTGCTGCATTTCCCCCAATTCCACTCACACGTTAGACCCAATGAGTATATGGCTCCAGTTTCCTTTAATTTTCAGTTCTAGGAGGGGGTTTTCTCTGATGGGCTGATTTTCCTTGCTTTGATGCCTCTGAAATTTAAAACACCAAACTGTCCACTTTTTTCTATGCCTTCTTTCAATCATGAATCTCCTGTTTTCCCAGCAGTTCTGGATCGGTCTGCATGTCTTTCCAAATGCAAACCAACTCTGAAGGTTCTGGATGGGGCTCAGGATCCCACCTAAGGCTCCACACTCTACAAAGGCTTAAAGCCTGCCTGTTTTTTACCGGCAATCTCTAACTTTCCTTTTAGCAAATACAATCAAGTAGAGGCTGAAGGTGGGTTTACAAGCTCTCTGTTATCATAATTTCCAATATTCATTTCTATCACACATGTATGTGTGTTTTACAATAATAGGCAGGAGAAGCCAATATCCATAAGACAGTTAAACACATAAACTTTTTTTTTTTTTTTTAAGGTTTTTATTGTGAATTGAGTGAAAGTTATAGGGCAGATCATCAGTTTTACATTCAACAAATCATACATCTTGTTTCATTTACAATGATTATAATCCCCTCCATATACCATCAGTTAACAGTATTTATATCACATTAGCTTTTTTTTTTTTTTTTAACACTCAGGCATATATAATAATTTACACCACCAAAGAGCACATTCTACAAGTCGGCCTCCTGGCTGCCATCTCTTAGTCCCTCTCTTCCCATCTTCCCATGAATCTAGAGTCCTCAGCTGCTCCCTCTATCCATGTCCCCATCTCTGCCTCCATCTCTGGTATCCCTGCTTCTCTGGATAAGATCTCTCATTCTGCTTGTGCTCTTCACCCGTAAACACACAAACTTTTTAAAACTCTCAAATTCAATCTTTTCCTTTGGATTAACTCTTTTCATATGCAATGAATTTATGCCTCTGGCAGGGTGGATTCTAGTAGACCATAGCCACAGACCAGCTATCTTTTCTATCTAGCCTAACATTGGCTCCAGGCAATTCCAGAAGGTGCTCTCCCCTCAGCTGAAACATTTTATCTCATCCCCCTTCATTCTTTCTCTTACAACAACTCATAGTTTCATAGGTCTGGAGCCATTGTAATGAATCCTGCTTACAGCACCAACTGATTAAATCAAGTAGGGACCATGACTGACTTCCTCTGACTCCATAAGACAAGATGGAAGAGGACCAAACTCAAAATCATTACAAGGCTGATTCCTAGGAAGTGGAGGTCAGATATGCCTCCACCCTATACCAGTGCCTTTAAAAGTAGTCAGATTTGAGAACCAATTAAGAAAACTCATCCTTATGATTTTGTTTCTCTAGAAGCCCACTGTCTCAGTACCACGTCTTCAATGGGTTTTCTAGAGATGTAAAACCACTCACACACACATATATACACAGAAGTTTATTATCAAGGAAATGGCTT
This sequence comes from Chrysochloris asiatica, assembly GCF_000296735.1. Classification (NCBI taxonomy): domain Eukaryota; kingdom Metazoa; phylum Chordata; class Mammalia; order Afrosoricida; family Chrysochloridae; genus Chrysochloris; species Chrysochloris asiatica. The sequence goes on along the minus strand of NW_006408892.1, from coordinate 1,532,557 downwards.
ACAGTTGCAGGGTTCCAGGTCCCTGGCAGAAAGAGGAGGCTTTCCCACATGCCTATTATATTGGGAGCAGGCCACATACCCAAGGAAGCATCCCTTCAATTGATTGGCTACTCATAGCCAATCATCATAGAGTTAACTATGCCTACTTAAATATCGTCACCATGGAAATAAGTACATCTTAACTGCTAAACCTCTGGAAATCCTGGCCTAGTCAAGTTGACACAGAACCCTAACCATTACAGTCGGCTACCTAGCTATGTCCCAAATGTCTTGGTATAGATGAGTGAATGCCTCCAGTGCTGCATCAGTTTGTTGAAAGATTTCAGTTTGTATTCTATCAATTCATGGACCCTTGTTCTTTGGCAACGCCTTCAGTGCAACTTAGACATCTTCCTTTGGTATCATTGGCTCTTGATCATATGCTACCTCTTGAAATGATTGAACACTGACCATTTCTTTTTGGTACAGTGACTATGTATGCCTTCCATTATCTTTTTTATTGTGAATTGAGTGATAGTTTACATGGGAGAACATTGGCTTTACACCATTGTTTCATTACAATGATTACAATCTCCTCTGTGCATCATCATTCAACAGTATTTGCTTCCATTCCTTCTGTTGTTTGTTTGTTTGTTTGGGGTGGGTGGGTGGGTGTACACAAAAACACTCAGGAATATACAATAATTTAAACCACCAAAGGGTACATTCTGTAAGCCTGCCTCCTGGCCACCAGCACTCAGTCTTTCTCTTTCCATAAGCCTAGAGTCCGCAGCTGCTCCCTCTCTCCATGTCATCACTGATTCCATCTCTGGGGTCACTGCTTCTCTGGATAGGATCCTGCATTCCGTTTGTGCTCTGCTCACTTGATGGTCCTAGGGTCCTCTGTTTCTGGACTGTAAGATTAACTGTTGTTGTTATGTGCCGTGGAGTCGGTTCCGACTCATAGCGGCCCTGCGTAGGGTTTCTGCGACTATAAATCTTTACAGGAGCAGAAAGCCTCATCTTTCTCCCGCGGAACAGCTGGTAGTTTCAAACTGGTGACCTTGTGGCTCACAGCCCAATTCGTAACCACTACGCTACCAGAGCTCCTTGTAAGATTACCTACTCCCCATTTTTGTTATAGAACTTCTACTTTTATAGTTGTGACAGTCGCAATTAGTCATGATAACAATTATTCACTATTGAATCATAAGAGTCTTATCCCCATCTCTTTTCACCAGACCCGTCTAGACAAGATGAAAACTATTCAGTGGGGACTCTACCTTACCCTACACACTCTTAAACTAAACTCCTTCTTGAAAACTTGTAAGCTAGTCACTTCGTGCGTTTGTCGCCCCCTCATTTTACATAGCCACTGTCTACGTTGACTGTCCCTATCTACCCTGTATACAGAGGGGAAAGGATTGATACTTGATATGAAGACTCCTTCCCTCTCAGTTGGTATTTTGAGTTATTGCATCCATGAGCATAGGTCAAGTTCATCAAATTGTAGCAATTTACACTTGTTTCCTTTAACAAAAATTGTTTATCTTTCTCTAGTTCTGATCATTAAGCCACTGAGGCTAAGCCAAGTGGGTACTGTCTGCAAGTTTGGGTGTTCTTGTGCATCTCCCCTCACTTCCTATCAGTTGGATGCTTCACTCTCAGCTCTAGCCCTCCGTAGTTATGTCCTTGTCCCTGGGCTCAGGAGTCCCCAGGTCTCACCTCACTTTGGACCAACCAGCCCTTCCTCTTCTCTCTCTCATCTCCAGGTCAACGGGAGTCTATGAAATGTGGTTGAACTCAGCCCTTATCTTCATTGCTGCCTTTCCCCCTCTTCCACTGACCAGTACACCAATGTGGTCACCAGCAAGCTTACATGCCTGCTCATGAGTTCCCATCTTGGAGTGGGGTTTGTCCTGAAGAGACTTGATTGCTTACCTTGATCCTTCCATCTTCTTTTGATGCTTTCTGCATCATTCAATAATTTGGCCATGTTGTTGCTGCTGTTAAGTACCGTTGAGTCAGTTCCGATCCTTAGTGACCCCCGTATAGGGTTTCCAAGGAGCAGCTGGTGAACATGAACTGCCCACCTTGTGGTTCAAACCCACTTTGCAGTCAAGCACATTAACCCACAGAGCCACACCAGGACTCTTTCAATATTGCAAGTCGAGGCTTGAATTTTTTTGTTCAGTTCTTTCAGCTTGAGAAATGCTGAGCATGTTCTTCCCTTTTGTTTGTTTTTTCACTCCAGGTCAAAAGATACATATAAATTAAAAGAGATGACTTTCAAAGGTGTGGGTGGGTTTGGGTCCCCACAATCACCTGGCCAGGTCAGAGATTCATAGGTGGAGCCAGGGTGGAGAGAAGGGAGAAGGAGAAAAGCACCCCATCTCTCCCTTCTCCTCCTAAGTGATCGTAGTGGGTGGCCACAGGTATAAAAAAGAATGGAGTGGCAGATTCCCAGTCATGTTGGCTCCCTCTAACTCATCCCTTCCCCATCACTCACAGGACTCCATCCTTTTGAGTTAGGACCATCATGTCCCTTGTTCCAAACTTCCCAGGAGATGAGGCCTGAGCCAGCCAGGAACTTCTGGTGGTCAGCAACAGAAAACAACTCTGGTCAACTTTAGAAGAGGGTTCATTGGAAGGACCTCAGGAAGCTGATAGAACAGCCAGGAAGGATGGAGGGAGCCCACTGCCTAGTGGTCCTGATCCACAACTCCTTTCCAAGGTCAAATTCAGGGAAAGGACAAGAGGAAGGATTCCAGGATGGGATGAGATCCCATTAATGTGCTAAGATGCTCAATGAAAGATCTGATGTGTCTACTGCACAGTGTGGAGACATCAAGGCCTGGTCAAAGCAAAGGACCCCTTTTCTAGAGATACCCCTTTATTGAAAGTATGGTATGGGTTAGGCAGCAGAGGGTGTGTTCTCCCAGGGGGCAACTGGTTCACACTCCTTCATCAGAAGGCAGTCCCAGGGGCTTCCTCCATTTGAGAGAGGGCCCAGCAGGCAGGGGCCATTGCCATGTTCATACTATTCCTCAAAGGGCAGCCGGAGAGACAGACAGAAGCAGGCTCAGTTCCAGACATGGTTTATATACACAGTTTATTCCTCCCCGTGCCCCATGCAGCAGCTCTAGCCACGCCCTCTGGTGTGGGCTGGGGTCCCAGGAGGCCAAGCAGGAAAACAGGAGGAAGCCTCTAACTGGAGGCAGCTCCCGGGGCCTCAGCCACCCTGAGATGGAAGAAAAAAGGAAGGAGGAGGTGACACAACACTGGGTCAAAGTACTTGGGAAGTCACAAGACAGGAGACAGAAAGTAGCACTCTGGGGTAGGAAGGAGGATAATGAGGAGCCAAGGTCAGGTCCTGCCCCACTATGAGGGCCGCCCATCCCCCTGGACCCTGAAGGAAGGGCAGAAGTGGAAGAGAAGGATTTAGGGTAGGAGGATTTAAGGTGGGAATGCCTTGAATTCCAGGCAAGCCCTGCCCAAGGAGCCCCCCAACTCTAACCCAGAGAACCCCTGTAGCCAGCCAGGCTCAGCAATGGGGGCCTACAGCTTGGTGAGGTCCAGCTTCAGCTGGTAGGGTGGGGGGTTGTCCTCGCAGGTGTGTGATGGCGGCGGGTACAGGTGCCAGTCTGGCTCTATCACAAAGCCTTTGTGTTGCTCCAGGGTCAGGGACTGCAGTGGGGGTAAGAAGGCAGAGACCCCCTTCGCTGGCCAAGCTCCTTCCCACCCCTGACCTCATGCCACCCCAAATGAAAGTGGGCTTCTCACCCTGTCCAGGTCTCCTAACAACTCAAAACCTTCTCTGCTTCTCTGGGAGAGAGGCTAGCCAAAGCCAGGGTGAGGGAGCAGTTATCCCTAAACCTCCCAGTCCAGTCCCTAGTTGACTCCGCCCTCTTCAAAGCCCCGCCCACCTGGAACTTGAGGTGCTGACTAGGAGCAGTCACCAGGGTGGAGCAGATCAGCCACAGCATCACCAGCACAGAAAGGAAGAGGCAGCAGGCCAGGATCCATCGAGGCAGCCCCGAACGCCTGCCCAACCAGCAAGCACTACTTAGTGGTCCGAGTGGCAGTCAGGGGGAGCCCCCTTCCCTCCAGTACTCATCCCAGCCTTCCACCAGGGTCCTGACACAAACCGGGACATGCAACTGAGGAAGTCGTTGTCCTGGGTCTCTTCAGACTCCACCTTTGCCTTGCTGCTGGTCTTGACTCGGATCTTGGCCTTCCTCACCTTGTCTAAGGGGCCTATGGGATCTGGAGACGGAGACCATTGCTCAGCAGTTTCCAGGCCTTCTCCAGGAGGCCTCCTCGCCAGCCATGCAGAGGAGAAAGAAGAACCAGCAAAATGGGGCATAGGCTTGGGAATGGAGGTCAGAACCATGACAGATGGGTCTTGGGACTCTGAGGGATGGACTATGTAAATCTGGGAGATGGACCATGGAAACCTGGGAGGAAGGTGTGGGACCCCAGGAGTTGAGAAATGAACCATGGTACCTGGGGAGATGATGGATCATGGAACCCCAAAAGATTATGAACCACAAAATTCCAGAAGGTAGAAAGCATAACTCCAGGAGTTGAGAGATGGAGACCCCACTCGTAACACATCTACATATCTGTTTACCAAGAAGACTCATGGAGCAGTGGGACCACACCAGAGAAATCTTGGTGAAGCCAGACCTTACCCACATGCACCTCCAGGGCCTCAGGGTGGGATCCACGCCAGGTCACCTCCACTCGCTGCAGATTGGACCCCTCAGGCCCAGGGCTCTCCACCACAGGTTGCGTCTGGGCCAGGGACAAGACAGCAGGAGGCTCATGAGAAGGTCACAAGGTCCCACACCAGCTGGCACCTAGCTCTGGTGCAGTGGGTGGAGGGATGGGTTGGGAAGACCGCCCCCACCCCACCCCAGACTTGGAGTGTGATTTTAGAAATGCTTGGGGTTTTTTCCCCTGCTACTTGACCTCATTGTCTAGTTCCAGAAGTAGCCAAGCCAACAGCACTGTAGGGATGAGCTGAGGTGGCCACAAAACTGGCCAATCAGGGTAAACCCAGGCTAGTTAGCAAACCCAGAGGGCTGTCATCTGGTGCCTTGGGTATTGATCCTGCTTTCAGGAGGGGAGTACCTGTCTGGGAATGACACTACCACAGAGGAAAATGGACCCAGGGGAGGAATGGATCCTGAGCTGCTGGATCCAGCTGTACCTGAAGCTAGTTCACCCATAGAGTTTGCACTCCATGAACAAAGAGCCAATGTATCACCCTTTTCTACCCAGACCACCAGACCAGCCACCTCCTGCCCTTGGGTGTGCCCTCCAGAGCCCTCACCTGGAATACCACCACCTTCCCATTGTCGGTTTGCAGGTAGTATGTCCATGTGGACGATACAAAACCCTGGGCCGAGTTGACAAAGTCATTGCAGAGAGTGGAGAACAGTTCCAGGAGCGAGAGGGCCCCACTTGGAGCTTCCAGGACCTTTCTCTGGTAACAAGGAGGTCCAAAGCACAGAGATGTCACTAAGGTAGGGCATTAACCAATCGTCCAGAAGAACAGAAAAGGGAGGGTTGCAGAATTCATGGAGATAGGATTTACCTAAGTGGTTTGGGTCAACAATGTCATATAACGAACATAAACTTTGGTCCTGCATTCAGCTTGCTGTATTTCCTTGAAGAAGTGGGTTGCTCTGTCTGAGCCCTAAAATGGGGATGATTCTCATCTCTCATGGAGCTACTATAAGATTGCAACCATACAATGTCTGTCAAGAGTCTAGCACAGTACAAACAACAACTAATGTACTGCAGCTGCTCTTGTTTCAACTTTTCATGGCCAACTTCTCTATTATTTCTGCCATATCTTGGGGGGAGATATCTAGAATAGAGAGAGGAGAGAGTGGCAGTACAATTTTTTGAACAAAGAGAGAGTTTAGAAATGATGGAGAACATTGGTAGAAAGGGAGAAAATATTTTCTGGGCACTGTAGGTCTTTGGATGGGCTAAGTAACTTTTCTGAGACTCAGTTTGTTCATCTGTAAAATGGGGATGCTGTCCCCAGATGCATCCTAGATTCACAACAGATGACAAACAGTGAGCAATTATTGTTTCTTCCCAGGATAGAACTAGGGTGCTCGGGAGCCTGCTCCTATTGGCACCTCCCCTATGAATCACAGTTCCTAGTGTCCCTCCTGAAAACGACAGTGGCCATCAGTCATCTGGAGGTCATGAGGAGTCAGTACGACAACTCAAGGAGCATGGTTAGCCCAGCACCAGGCACACTGTAGGTGCTCAATAAAGTCAAGCTCAGGGTTGGGTGCTAGCTAGACATCCCTGGGTTCAAATCCAGCCTCTGCACAGCCCCAACCTTGGGACCCTAGGCAGCTGCTCCCTGGGCACTAGATAGGGTGGATTCGTCTACCCAGCTCCTCTGGTGACTGGAGAATTTCAGAACAGGCTCTGCTTAGGCCTTGATAAGCCAGAGCAAGATGACAGGAGTGGTGGCAGAGGCTCTTCCCATGTCTCAGAGGGGACACTTAAGGCTGAAGAGGTGACACCACTCAATCAATGGTGGCACCACTCAACTGGGAGACTGGGCAGATGGTGAGTAGGGGAGTGGCTAAGGAGGCAAGAGGCAATTGTGAGTGCCCACCTTCTGCTCTGGCTCCGCCTCTGGCTCTGGCGGCTGGCTCCAGCATCCCTCGCTGCAGGCCTGTTGCTCTGACCCCTTCACATAGGCCTCCACACAGGCTGTGAGCAAGAGAGGCAGTTAGGAGTCGCAACCCCCCCTTCCCCCCAGGTCCCCTCTGCCCTCCACCCCATCTGGCTTGTCCTCACCTGCTTCACATTCTTCCTGAGTGGCGTTGGGCTTGGAGCTCCGCGCTACGAAGCGGCAGATGGAAAAGAGCCGGCAGCCCCTCTCGCAGGCGCTGACCTGGACGGCTCTGTCATAAGGCGACTCAGAGGGGCCGGTATATCCCGCCTGGGGGAAGCAGCAGCTCAGGTCAGGGGTAGGGATTGGAGCAAGATGGGATACAGAGCACTCAGGACAGGTATCACAGGGCGCAGCTCCTCAAGCCAGAAAACCTGGCGTGAACTTGGGCCAGGAAGAAGGATTTGAGCCCAGAAGCGAGGTAAGAAAGCTTGAGAAGGGGGCTGGACAATGGGGGCACTCAGGGTTTGAAAGGATGGAGAAGGAGACTGTTAGGGATTAGGGAAAGAACTCTTGTCACATTTTGGACCTGGGGAAACATCCGGCAGGGGAGAGGGATGGGGATATGACTAGGGTCTGATAGCTGAGAAAACACAGGGAAAGTGGATACTTTCTGGGGCCAAGGAAGAGGAAGGTGGTGAAAATGGGATGCCCTGAGGATTCTTGCGTAGTAGACCTCGGGCTGGGCATCAGGGAGTGAGGTGACAGCAAGAATTTCAGTCTCCGCTTCACCACTCCCATCCCCCCCACCCAACCCCCGCAAGAGGAGCTCTAATCCCGCACCTATAGAAAGAACTAGAATCCCCTGCCCCTCCCATCGGAGTGACCTCCCCATCTCTGGCTTCTCCCTCATCGGAGGAACCCATCGACCCCTGCGCCTGCCCCTATGTGAGGGACCCCCATCACTCACACCTCTATCGGACGACCCCAACCTTCACACTAGACACCATCGGACAACCCCCCCTATTATCCACCACGTTTGAGGAGCTCCATCCCCAACCCTAGACCTCACTGGAGAGATCGTAGATCTCTGACCCTTTCCTCGCCAGAGAGACACCGTTTTACACCACGCTCGGAGGGCCCTGGAGGCGGCGGGGGGAGGGAGCCGGGGCCTTCGTCGTATGCGCCTCACCTGCGAGGGTCGCAGGCCAGGGTCGCGGTCGCGGCACCGCAGCTGGCAGTTCTGCATGTCCCGCAGCTGCGGAACGAAGGGGTCGTGGGCGGGCGGCGTGGGGGCGGTAGGCGACGGCAGCAGCAGCAGCAGTAGCAGCAGGAGCGGCGGCGGCGGCAGCGCGGTGGTCGCCATGGTCGCGGGCACGGGATCCGGGGCGCGGCGCCGAGGATGCGGCGGCGACGGGGACCGGGCGCTGACGTCACCGAGCGAGGCAGCCTGGGAAGGGGGGATGGGGGATGCGGTGAAGAAACGGAGGAGCGCGCCGCGGCACCGGTGGGGTGCGGGCCGGCAGAACACTTAGCCTAGGGCAGGTGGATGTCAAATACCGCTCACCGGTCTGTCCCATTTGGGTCCTGGGGGATGGAGGTGGGTCCCATGACACCCCCTGGTACCCAAAAAGGCCGAAAGAAAGCAAATAACGTGAAGTGAGGCCTCTTTTGGTGAAGAGGGTCAGAGGGTGACTTGAACGGCCACGTGGGCAGTGAGGGGAAAAGCCTGTAGGTAGAGGATAGAAAGGGTGCAAAAGGCCCTGAGGCAGAGAGGAGCTAGTCAATTAGAAGAAACCGGGAGTGGCTGGAGCCAGTCAAATAGGTGGAGGGAGGTAAGGATAGCAGGATGGGGTCAGGGGTAGCCAGACTCAGGAAGGTCTGACGCATTTTCTCATGGGCACTCAGCTCAGAAAGGCGGTAAAGTGTGTGCAGTCTCTCTCTTGCAAGAAGCCTTCCCAGCCGGGGTCATTGCGCGGAGGATATCCCCCAGCACGAGGTGGCTACAGGAGTGAGGGTGGATAGCAATATTCTTACGGAAAGTCTTAGGGGACACAGGCACTTCAGGTTTCCAGAACTGTCACAACTCACAGTCACTGCCCGCAGTCCAATGTGCCGAACCCTGGGTGATCAGCAATAGCTCCCGCTTCCAGTCAGTCCGTCATGGTAATGCAAGCGTCCCTCTAAACCCGGGTCGCCTGCTAAGAAGCCCCCTCCCACCTATGGCTGACGCGTCGAGCGCAGGTGCTTGCGGAGACCACGCCGCACTGCCGCCGGCGTGTCCCGGAATACGCTCCGCCCCTGCAGACAAGGCGGCAGCCACGCGGGGTCGTCGGGTCAGAGGGCGCCGCAGGTTCCGGCTGGGGAGGAGGGGACCCGGGGGGCTGGCGCGCCCCCTCTCCCGGCCAGCCGCCGCGCTTTCATCTGAGAGGCCCGGGCCGGCCCCCACGTGGCTTAATCAGGCGCGGCTGTTCCTACAGGACCCCGAACATCTGGATACTGGCGCGGCCCCTCCCCCGCCCCTCCCGGGCGGAGGCCGTCGCGACCCCGCAGCCAGGGCCTCTTGTCAGCGGTTTGCGGGAGGACCCGGGAACCAACATCCAGCCCACAGCGCGCCAGACCTGCGCCTTTGGAAACGGTCCTGTCCCCCATTTCACAGGTGGGAAACTGAGGTTCCGGGACCCCTAACAGAGCCAGGATTTGAGCCCACACACGTATGCCGATTCCAGAACCCAACTCGCTTGACATTTCGCTAATCATGACTGTCGTTTCATTCATTCATTTCAAACAAAGCATTTCCGGCATTCTTCTTTTAAGTGATAATATATATCTCTACAAGGTAGCTGCTGAGAGTATAGCCCAGTTTACAGATGAGGAAACTGAGGCTCTCTAGCCCAGGTGGCAAGAGAGCTAGAGAAGCAGAGCCCAGCGGAGCCATGCTGAGGGGCGTCGAGATTAACAAGCGTTATGAAAAGCTCAACAGCCTAAAAGGACAACTCTTGTCCGTCCGTTTGCAGAAAAGGAAACTGAGGCCGGAGGGGTTGGGTTGCTGGCCCAGGTCGTCCGGAGGAGGAAGAAGAGGCTTTGATTGCGGCCCCCACCCCTTTTCCGTTCCCCAAGGCCGCTGGGGGGGGGGGGTGGAAGCGGAAGGAGGACTTGACCTCGGCCGGCCCCCCAGGTGAGCCCCCGCGCCCCTCCTGCTGTTCCCGGGGGAACGGGTCCAGGTGAGGGGCGGGTGGGCCGCCGGGCGGCTGGGGTCGGGTTTCAGGAAATCCGCCGACATTCCTTCGGGGCTTAAGAGGGAAAGTTGACTCGGCGCCGCCCCTCTCCCCCCTACTTCCTACCCCCCGGGGCGGCCCGGGCGGGGTGGGGGGGGCGCTGCGGCCGCTGGGCGTGAATCAGCGGCGGCCCGGGCATCCGGGAAACGGCGACCGAGGTCAAGGAGGGCAGCGGACAAGCGCCCTTTGTCCCTCACCGCCCTCAGCACGACCCCGTTGACCCCCACCCCTCCAACCCTAAGTCCGTACAAGCCATGGGGGCGGAGGCGCGGCACCATGGCGCCGGCGCTCACTGGGTGTGCGTGGGGGGAAGGGCAACAGCTACCCCCCCCAAAAAAAACTGGCGATTCCTAGGACCCAGACTTCAGTTCTCCGGGGTGCAGAGGGGACTGGCAACCCAACTCCCCACCATCTGGTTCTCCTGGCCAGAGTAGGGTGCCCCAGCTTCTGAAGTACCACCTCCCATTCAGAATTTTTGAAACTCGGGTGCTTTGGGCCTGGATGCCAGGCCTCTGGGCTCCCAGGCTCAGGGTGTTAAAGGATCCCTCCTCCTTCTGGGTCCCACCTCTGGCTCCAAGGATCTTTAGCCTGACTCCCACTTCTAGGGTGCCTACAGGACCTAGACATCCAGACTCTCACCTGACACCTTCATGAGAGTGCAGGTGTGGCGCTCAATGCAGTTCATCTTAATCTGAGGGCCCTAGGTTCAGGTTCAGGTTTTAATCTGGGAGAGGCAGCTCATTCCCATTGACTCGTAGTCCCACAATCCCTGGGGGATCCTGTCAACTGGCCTAAAACCCTCCCTCAGTGCTCTAAAAGTAATCAAGGAGCTGGGTCTGAAGGACCACCCACCCAACCCCAACCCTCACCCAGAGAGAACAGGGCCCTCCCTCCTTCCATCTGCTCCTCAGTACATTCCCAGCCACCATCAAGGACTTCGGTCAATATTTGTCAGAAATTTTTGGTGCTAGAAGAGGCAATGGGACCAGAGAGGATGGGCTTAAGTCTCTGGGGGCACCAAGAGGAGAAAAGAGTGCAACTTGGAGTCACGTCCCTTGCCCTAAAGTCAGAGGTAGAGGGTCAGGGTTACCCCAAGGGGTACCCAGAGGGAAGGGCTAAGCAGCATCTGGAATACTAAACCCCTTCTGTGTGTATGGATCAGTGGGGTCTGGCTGGGACCTTGAGAAGCATATGTCAAGCTTTTTTCCTACTTGAAAGAACTAAAGTTTTCTCTTCGTCTTTTTAATTTGCCAATATTCATTAAAATCTGGTGTGGCCACACTGGGCTGACAATCATGACTCTTCAGGCTAAAGAAAAATACACAAAAGAAAAGAATTCTATGCCTGTTACAAAGACAATGAAACAAAGTGAAGGGAATGGAGGTGGCTGGAAAGATGACCATGGAGCTATGATTTTACAAAAGGGGGAACAGCATCCCTCCTCCATGGAACAGCCAATGTGCTCATGGCAGTAACAAGCTTAATTAATTTGGGGAACCAGCAGGGACCAGAGTAGCCTCAGCAGAGGGGACAGAGGAAGGAGTGGAGGGAAAGGCAGACGAAGAGATGCCCTGGTTTGCGACTTTGACAAGCTGCCTCGGAAGACGGTGCATAAGTTGGGAAGCAGGGCGGAGGCTGGAGTGATGCCCTGGAGAAAGACAGTGGGGTCTGGATGCAGTTGGGTGGGGAGAAAGGGTCAGAAGCTTTGAATCAGGATGTATTTTGGAATCAGAGCCAGCAGAATCTGCTGATGAATTGGACGTAGGGGGATGAAAGAAGGGGAGAGTAGTCACGCTCTCCTCCTGGTCCCCATTTGGAGCACCTGGGAAGACCGGGAGCCCTTTCCCGGGGATGGGAATAACTGGGGGAGGGGCAGAGTTGTTGGGAGGAAACATATCAAGGTTTTGCTGAAGTCTTCCAAGTAGGGGGTCTGGTCTGCCTTCACTCCCCTGACCCCAGAGCCTGGGAAAAGTAGAGGTGGTGGGGGAGGGACTGCATATGCTAGAATCTCAATTTTAGCCGATGAGTTGCCACTTCCACTTAACCTTATGGTCCACCTGGCAGGTGTACCTATGGCCCCATCTTCCAGAGGGAACAAACTGAGGCCCCGAGATCATATCACTACTAGTGGGCAGTGCTGGGGTCCTGTTGCGTTACATCCTCCCACTGAAACTTACCAGTTAATTGGGAGTCACCCAAGGTGCAGAGGGAAAGCAGACTGTAGTGGCCAGGATTGCCCAAGTAAAGGCAGTGTACCCTCCCCAACTTTACTCCTCCACACACCCCTCCCTGTAGCGTGGTACGCTGAGCGCCCCCCAGTCCCCTGTTCTATTTTTGAGTCTGGGTCTGAGCGGAACCCAATTAGAAAGGGACTCTGGCCTCCATCTCAGATGCTTTAACGCACTTGGCAGGAGGGGGTCCCAGCCTCTAAGGGAACCTCTGAAAGGAGGTGACTCACAGTCCAACCCTCACGGAGGTGGGTTGCGACCCAAACTCATGGCTGAGGCTCCCGGGAAGTCCTCGTGCCCACTCCGAGGCAGCCTTCAAGCTCTAAGCCCAGAAACCCTTTATTCATGGGCGCCCTGATTGGGTGGGGACGAAAAGGAGGGGGATGAGACGCCTGGGACGGGAGGGGTCCCGAAACCCGAGCGGTGGCCAAAAATAATAGCGCCGAGAAAGATCCCTGCGCAAAAGCAGGCAAACTATGCGTCGCTCGGGGCGGCCGCGTTACCTGGAGTCGGGCGGGCGGCGGCCGCCGCAGCAGCGATTACTCACCGCATGGCGCACCCCACCCGCGGGCCGCTGAGAGTATTTTTCCGCGGGGAGGGGGTGTCAGAGAGCCAAGGGGGGGTGTCTCTTCTCCCAGAAACCCCTCGCACAGCGCGCGCTGGATGCAATCCCCCAGCAGGCCCTGGACCCGCTCCCACGGGGGCGCACGCGGGAACTCCTTCTCGAAGATCCCCAGCTCAGTCCCGCGCGGAGGCTACTCTCTCCCGTTCTTCCCTCCAGCAGAGCCTTGGCCCAGGCTGCGCGCCGAGGAGCGCAGGAAGCGGGATGAGTGGGGAGGGCGGGGACGCTGGGCCCAGGCCCGTGG
>NW_006408892.1:1479658-1518830 GCF_000296735.1 Chrysochloris asiatica | reverse complement strand
TCCGCGCGGCGGCCGCCGCCGCTGTTGCTGCTGCTGCTGCTTTGCGTCCTCGGGGCACAGCGAGCCGAAACGAGAACCCGTGAGTACCCGGCGCCCCTCTCCACCCTCCCTCTGGTCCAGGAGCCGGCGCCCCAGGGGCAACTAGAGGGGGAGGAGGCGCGTGCGCCACCTGGACGGCCGGGAACAAAGGAAGGCGCCCCCTGCGCGGCCCTCGGGGCGTCTTCACCTGCGGGGCGCACGGCGCCACAGGCCCCCTGCCCGAGAGTCTGGCTTCCGCGCCCGAGGCCTCCTTACCTGGGCTGTCCGACCGAGGACGCTCCGCCAGGCCCCGAGAGTCTGGGGGCTGCGGCCTGGGACCCTCTGCACGCTCCTAACTCGGCGGGCGCACACGTCCGCACACCCGGAGCCGCCAGGACCTTAGGCGCCACTCCCGGGCGGGGGCGCACGCGTTTGGTGCTCTGGGTGCGGGCTCCAAGCGCCCTCCCCCCCGCTGGGCAGAGGGATGAGCCCCGCGGGGAGGGCGGGGCGGGAGGGGGCCGCTCTGGCCGCCTGGCGCGCGGCCCGGGGTCCCCGGGGACGCGCCTCTCCGCGGGTCCGGCGCCGCCCTCCCTGTGCGGGACCCCGCGCACTGGGTTTCCTGGAGTCCCAGCCACTGGCGGCTCTCAGAATCGTCCCGGCGAGGCAACGCCAAGCTGGGATCCTCCAGCGGGAAAAATCTTTGTAAGTGAGTGGAAGCCAGCGAGTCTGGGCATCGCGGGCCCATCTGGGGGAGGGGGTGCCCCCCGGATACCCACATCCGAGCAGCTCGAGACCCCTGCCTGCTGTGCCAGGGCTCAGGGCTCCGGCCTGTGGTACTCGGGCTGCCCACCCGATGCGCACTTACATTCCCTCACCAGGACTGCGTCTCCGCATCTAGACCCTCTCCCGGACACACCCAGAGACACACAAAGACTCACACGGGCTTGTGGCCCGTCACCCTCAGTCTCCAAGGCGCATACACTGCGTCCCAGATGCACATTCGCACACCATCTCCAGAGCACACATTCCATCCCTGGCACACACACTTTCGTGGTCACACCAGCTCATTAAGCAGGGAGGCAACGCAGGGCACAATGCTGGCACAGCCGGCCACGACCTTCCCAGTCCAGGGGCGCAGGCCACCCCGGACAGTGCCCTCCAACACCTTCTAGAAATGACTGGATAGGCAAACCCTGGGGTTACTTGCTGGAAGCCTGGCAGGGGGTTGGCCCGGTCCTTCTGCGCGGCAGTAAGCAGCCTTGTGGGTGCCACCATAGAACCAGGCTTTGTTCCCAGCCAGTACAGCAACAGGCAAAGTTGGGGGGTGGTTGTTGCGCGAATTTTTTTTTTTAGTTTATTTTAAGGGAAAAGAAATTAAAGATTCTCACACCTCGGCAATATGTTTCTACTTACCGTGTGTCTTAGCACCTGATCAGCAGGCGGGTTGGTCATAAAGTGTGTGCAGGTACCAGCAGGAGAGAGATGGAGATCCCCGTGGGGATCCTGGGATGGAGGCCGTTGGCCTGACTGCCCTCCCCACTCCTTCGCAGGGAATCTCACACTTTTCCCTTTTAAAACACATGGTGTTCCTTTTTAATAACTGCGGTGGCTCCAGATTGGGAAAAGGGGAAGAAAAAAAAATTTTAAAGGCCCCAGCTCTGCAGGAAAGGCAGGGAGGCAGGGAGTGAAGGGGAGGGGAGCCATCTGAAAGCCCAACCCTGGGATCTACTATGGGGAGCCCTCTAGGAGGCCCCCCAAACCTGGTCATGGGCCCCCAGCCTCAGTGGGCTCTTCCCAGCTGCTGCTCCTGGCCTGGAATGTTATGCATCCTGGTCCCGAACGCCAGCCCATTGTTTGGAGAGGCCTGGAGGGAGTCGGGAGGCAGCCCCTGCCCCTCAACTCTGGGACACCAGCGCTGGGAGGGGCTGTAATCCCAGTAGCTCCTGGGTGCCATTGTATGTCTGACCCCCCTTGCTGTCTGGTAGAGTGTATTCCTCCTCCCTGATTTGTGAAGTAGAAACCAGAACAGAGAGGGGCGGCTGCATGCCCAGGTGGTCCAGCCAGTTGGCACCCTAGAACAGAGGCCTCAATCTGACCTCTCCTACTGGGCTGGGGGAAGCAATGGCCTGCCCAGGCCCGCCTGGCCTTGCCCTCTCGCTCTGGCCCCTGCCTGGCCCCCTGAGGGCAGCTGCAGCTGCTGGCAGGCGGGCCTGGGCAGCCCAGACCAGGGGGGTGTGGTGTAGAGGGGCAGTGCCCTCAGCCAGGACCCCCCAGGGGGCCCCTTCCTCATAAGACCTTGGTGGTGAGTAGGAGGGAAGCACAAGGGGGCGTGACCTACCCCTGAGGGATAAGAAGGGGGTCTGGGGTCCAGGCAGGCCTGGCCTTGATCCCACCCTGGTGGGGGGGCCCAGGCAGGAAACAGTGGGTGGGCCAGGGCAGAGACGCTGGCACGCCCGAGTTCATGCCAAAGGAATTCTGAATTAGCGGGCGGCTGGCTGCCTGGGACCTCCAGGGCGGGCCCCCTGGCCCCCCGCCCCCCGGCCGCCCCCGCCTCCCTGGCGCTGGCCAGCTCTGCCGGCTCCTTCGCACGGACGCTAAGACCTCCGGCGAGCCTTGGGCCAAGCCCCAAACGCAACTTCGATCCCAGGCTCCAGCAAGACATGGCCCTCGAGCCAAGTTTGCCCCGGAAAATCGTCAGGGCCTGTCCTGGGAAGCACATCCATCCTACCTCAAACTTTGGGGCTGACACAGGGTGTCCAAAGGTGTCCATGGGGCTTCCTGAGGATCAGGCTCCTGTCTGCCATCTGTAGTCCTTTCCCCCTTGCATCCCCTTCTTGGGACTGGCTGGCTGGGGATCATTTCAAAATGTAAATTTGGCCTCCTCCCTCCCCTGTCCAAATCCCTTTAATAACTTTCCAGTGGTCTCAGAGTGAAACCCACAACCTGGCTGGGGTCCTCAGCTGGCTGACCTCTCTGACCTAATTCTTTGCATGCTTGCCCCAGGCCCTTTGCACTTGCTGCTGCACTTGTCCCCACTCTCTCCAGATGATCCTCCCAAGGTCTCTGTTTTGATTCAGTCCTCTTCTGCTGCTTCTTAGCTTTGCTTCTTCTGTTTTGCTTCTCCCTAGCACTTATTCTGTGAGAATCGTTTATTCTTTTTTTCCTGCCTTTCTTTCTGGGTTCAAGTCTTCTATAAGGAGACATAAGGTTTTTTTATGTGTTGGTTGCTCCTACGCCGAGTTACCAGGTACAGTGTAAACCTCCATGAATGAATAAATGAATGGGTTTCCTCACAACTGATCTGGGTGGAGGATAGGCTCCCTTTCCAGAAGATCCAAGAAGTGGAGCCATTGGGCCAAACTCCCACAGTGAGTTGTTGTTAAGTCCACAGTATGTAGGGGCATTCAAACCCAGGTCACCCTGGTTCAAAGGTCTCATGCACGATCCTTCACTCCTCTCAAACAATCTCTCATGGGTGGTACCATAATGCCCACTTCCCAAGTGGGGAAACTGAGGCTCAAAGAGGCACTAGTCACGTTTGCAGTGGTGACAGGCATCTGGTGTCCCTCATGGGACTTCCAGCAAACAAAAGTTAGTAGCCTAGTTTATACATCCTCTCCCTTTTCTTTGGCCTCAGTTTCCTTGTGTGTAAAATGGGTTCCTCCATGGAGATAGGGCAGCTGAGGACTCTAGACTCATGGAAAGAGAGGGACTGAGTGTGAGTGCTGGAGGCCAGGAGGCAGGTTTGTAGAATGTGCCTTTTGGTTGTGTAAATTATGATATATTCCTGAGTGTTTTTGTGTACACACACACACCCAAAATAAAACAAAACGGGGAATGGAAGCAAATACTGTTGAATGATGATGCATGGAGGAGATTTTAATCATCGCAATGAAACGGTGGCATAAAGCCGATGTTCTCCCATGTAAACTATCACTCAGTTCACAATAAAAAGTGTTCCTCTTAGGTTCCCAGTGGAGAAACATAAAAAGAGGAGGAAGGTCTATGCTTCCTTAATGACAAGCAAAATCGGTGGATCAATCACAGGCATCCCTGGTGATCCCCACAGCTAGGGTTCATCCCAGAAGTCCCTTACCATCTGATCTTCCCCATGGCCATGGGGATAGAGAGCATTCTCATTCCCATTTTGCAGATTAGGAAGAATGAAAACACAAATCCCCTTCCAGAAGGGATTGGGGGATGCAGAGCTTGACAAGCCTCCCAGACACCTTCAGTACCGGCTGCAGTGCAGAGCAGAACTTTGGAGTACAATGCATATATGAATTTACATTGTGTGCCCGCCCTATATTCTGGGACCCTGGGACAGTGACATGAGCTCTTTGAGCCTCAGTTTTGTCATCCATAAAATAGGCAGAATTCAATGGGAAAAGATAGGTCAAGTCTTAGTACAACATTCTGGACACAGGAAGTGCTCAATTAACAGTGCATTCAATGATTCATATGGACTCTGGGCAGCAAAGATTGTGAATGCCCTTGGCTGCTAACCAAAAAGTTGGTAGTGTGACTTCACCCAAAAGCACCTTGAAAGAAAGCCTTGGCAATCTACTTGTGAAATATCTGTCATTGAAAACACTGGAGTACAGTTCTGTTCTGATGCACATGGGGTTGCCTTAAATTGGAGTTCATACTAAGGCAACTGGTTAATCATCTCCTGGGATCAGGTTCCTTCCCTGCATAGAGTAGCCACTGGCTGGCACAAATGGTTAAAAATTGGCTGCTAACAGAAAAAATTGGCAGTTCAAACCCATCCAGTGGCACCATGGAAGAAAGATCTAGCAATTTGACTTCAAAAGATCAAAGCCTTGAGAGCCCGATGGAGCGGTTCTACTCTCTACACATGTGGCCACCATGAGTTGGAATTGACTCAACGGCAAGTAATTACGTTAGGTTCCCCTGATTGAAGCACCTACTATGAGTAAGTCTCCAGGGTTCACTAAGTGAACTCATAATCTTGTTTCTAATTGCCAAAATAAAGAGTGAGAGAGGCGGAGAGAGGGGGGGAGAAGAGCAGTGTGCACTCATCAAGTCAGTGATGAACTCCAAGGAGGACTGGATATAGGCCAACTCAGGCAGACCTGAGCTCGAATTGCAACCTCACTGACAACTTTGGGCTGGTCACTTAATTGAGCCTCAGTTTCCCCATCTGTAAGCAGGAGCTTCAGCCAACCCAGCATGGCAGGAGGTCCCCAGATCTGACCACCGCTCCTCTTTGACCCCAGACACGGCCGTGATCAGTCCCCAGGACCCCACGCTCCTCATCGGCTCCTCCCTGCAGGCCACCTGCTCAGTGTTGGGGGACCTACCAGGGGCCACTGCTGATGGCCTCTACTGGACCCTCAATGGGCGCCGCCTGCCTGCTGAGCTCTCCCGAGTGCTTAATGCCTCAACCTTGGCCCTTGCCCTGGCCAACCTCAACGGGTCCAGGCAACAGTCAGGAGACAACCTGGTGTGTCACGCCCGAGATGGCAGCATCCTGGCTGGCTCCTGCCTTTATGTTGGCCGTAAGTGGGTCCTGCATACCCCGGGGGAACTCTGGGAGCTGCTCCCTCTAGAGAGGGCATGAGTCAGGGACTCCTCTGGTCTGGGGTTGAATGATGGGTGCATTGGCAGAGGCCGAAGGGTGGACATGCTGGTGGGGGCTAAACTGCAGGGTGGGCACTCTGGCCCGATGTTGAGTGTAGGTGAATTAGCAGAGGTTGGACTGAATGATGGGTGTGCTGGTCGAGGCTACACTACACAGTGGACAACGCTATAGTCCAGGAATGAGAGCAAGTGACCATGCCAACATTAGCAGTCACCTCTGAGGATGGGGCCAAGACTGCCCTGCCTCCCCTTCCCACTCCTGGCTGCGGCCCCCCTCAGCCCTGCCCCCCCTCAGTGCCCCCGGAGAAACCCTTCAACATCAGCTGCTGGTCCAAGAACATGAAGGACCTGACGTGCCGCTGGACACCTGGGGCGCCTGGAGAGACTTTCCTGCACACCAACTATTCCCTCAAGTACAAACTGAGGTGGGTAGGGCTGGCAGGAGAGCATGTTCTCACTTGGCTCTGCAGCAGGGCCCTGCTCTCTGCAGGAGGGGCATGGGCTGGCAGGGACCCTCACTGTCTGCCTGCCTGCCCATAGGTGGTACGGCCAGGACAATACTTGTGAAGAGTACCACACCATGGGGCCCCACTCCTGCCACATCCCCAAGGACCTGGCCCTCTTCACACCCTATGAGATCTGGGTGGAGGCCACCAACCGCCTGGGCTCCTCTCGCTCTGACGTGCTCACTCTGGACATTCTGGATGTGGGTGAGGCCCCAGTGATACCCAGCCCATCACAGATGGAAGGGGGCTACATCTTTTTTGTTTTTTTAGGGGGCTACATCTTGGGTGGTGGTAGGGTGATACTGGGTGTCCCCCATCCATCTACATCCCCCAATCCTTGCAGAACACCTGACTGGGCTGCCTCCCACTCAGTGGCCCAGGTGTGCAGGAGGGGACCCGGGGGAGTGGGGAGGGGGCGCCCAGGTCGGGAGGCGCCCCAGGAAGCCGGGGCCTGGAGCTGGGGGGTGAGGGCGGAAGGCAGGAAATGGCTGATCTGCGAGCAGAATTGGGCCTAATCTAATTAGGATGTTTCTCAGCCCCAAGCAGGCCTGCGCCTTAACCCTTTCAGCCCCTCACAGAGGCCTCAGGGGGAGAAGGCGGTATGTCCTGCTGCCCACGGGACCCCCCAGGAGGATCCCTGGAGTTCCTCAGGGCTTGCAAGGTCTCCCAGCCTACCTTCTGTTAATTTACCTCCTGAATTTGCAGTCGGTGAACCCTAAGATTCTATTGTCCCTCTGCATTCTACTGTCACATGGGGTGGGATGGGGCTTAGTCATCCTCTAAATAAAATGGGAAGGACTGGAAGTGGTGGGGGGGAGGGTTGAAGGCCTGAATTGGCCTCCTGGGTATGAACATAATTGGAATAAGATTATCAGGGGCCGTGGTAGTCACTCAAAGCTGGGATCATGTTTCTACCTTCACAGATAATAATGCTGATAACAGCAAACATTAATTGAGCGCTTCTGGGTGATGAGTGGTTTCGGAGTTTGGCTCGTGGAATCCACACCTCAGTCCCGAGGGTGGGTGGAAATGGAGGCAGGTCACACGAAGTCACCTGCCTTGAGCCAAGAGGCTCTAGGGTTGGAACTCAGTTCTAGGCTGTTGGTCAAGGGCCAGCTGGTTTGAAGAGAGTCCAAGCTAGTGACCCCATGTGCCCTATTCTTTAGTAACCACAGACCCCCCTCCCGATGTGCATGTGAGCCGCGTTGGGGGCCTGGAAGACCAGCTCAGTGTTCGATGGGTCTCGCCACCTGCCCTCAAGGACTTCCTGTTCCAAGCCAAGTACCAGATCCGATATCGTGTGGAGGACAGTGTAGATTGGAAGGTGCTTGTCCACCCACCCACCTGTTAGTCCACCCTGATCCCCAGCACCAGGCTCTGACCATGCCCAACCTGCCCAGGTGGTGGATGATGTCAGCAACCAGACCTCTTGCCGCCTGGCGGGCCTGAAACCAGGCACTGTGTACTTCGTGCAAGTCCGCTGCAACCCTTTTGGCATCTATGGCTCCAAGAAGGCTGGGATCTGGAGTGAATGGAGCCACCCCACAGCTGCATCTACCCCCCGAAGTGGTGAGCAGCCCCCAATGGGCCTGAGTGGTCAGAAGACCAGTCAAAACAAGAGTGCCCCTTACTCTCTTTCCATGATTCCTTAATAAGAGCAGGGGGTTTCAAACTGGTGGCTCCAGGGTCAAATGTAGGTGGTCCATCCTCAGTCTACTTTCTTTGGCCAGCATTAAATTTTTTTTTTTTTTTTTAATTTCCTGTTCCCAGATGTCTAAAAACAGGATCCTCTAGAACAATTGATTCTCTAGGTAATTAGTAACGAGACGGTCATGGTTGCCTCAAAACTGTCCCTACGGATGGGGCCTTCAGTCTCTATCTGTCCCACACCCAGTTGGCCACTCTCCTAGGTCCCTGGGTAGTCCAAGTCCCTAAAGGTTGGCAGTTCAAATCCACCCATATTACTATGGAAGAGAGACCTAGCAATCTGCTGCCATAAAGATAATCACTACAAAAACCCCGTGAGGGCAGTTTTATATTCTGTAACACATAGCGTCACCATAAGCCAGAATCAACTTGATGGCAGCAAAGGCAAGCAAGTTTGAGACCCCTGCTTCCAAGGCCTAGCTCATGCTAGCTCTTAGGATGGATCTCATTTCCTCATTGATCAAAAAAAGAAATGGGAATGATTAGGGGCCTGGGTCCAGTTCCCCTTGCTGCCCTAAGCCTGTGGACCCTGTGCTCTCTATAGATTGGGGCAGTTATGAGTAATAACTTGTTATTTGGGCAACTCTGGCCTCAATTTCCTCATCTGGACAATGGGGATCATAATCACACCAGCATGGGTGTGAGAAAGCACTTTAAAAGTGGGGGTGGGGGAAAGCCTGGGTTTCCACCTCCCCATTTCACCACTGAAAGGCCCTTTTCTCAATGGGCCTACAAGGGGGGCCTGCATCTCCCTCTCTCCCTGATCTGAGCTCAGATCCTTGGGAATCCAGGCCCACCCTCATGGACTTATGGGGAAACCAAGGCCCAAAGAGGCTCCAGAGCCAGGGAGGGCGGCGTCTGCTCCATCCAGCTCCCAGCCCCAGCCCGGGCCCCTCCAGGTCGGGGTGGGCGGAGCAGCGCCGGGAGGGGCCTGAGCCTTGGCCTTGCTCGTGCCCAGCACCTGCGATTCTTGCGCGGGAGCCAGCAGGCGCTGCGTCCGCGGGGAGGCCGGGGAGGCTGGCGGGGGCGGCGGGGGCCGGGGCCGTGCCAGGGCCTGTCAGCGGGTTCCCGGCTTTATTTATGATGTGAGGCCGATGTCCTTATCCGCCGGGCTGCCTGTGGCTCGCCACTAGACCAAAGGGCCGGCCTTCCACCTGGCCCTTTTGCCCTCTCCTCCTAACCCATAACCCAGCCGCTGGTGCGCCTAGCCCACCTGGGGACCAGCCCACAGGGTTCCTCCTCCCTTCTCTGCCCCCCTGTCTTTTTCCATCTTGTCTCTCTTGTTCTTCTGCCCTATTCGTCTGTATCCCTCTCTATCTTTATCCCCATCTCTGTCTCTTATCTCTTACCCCGTGTCTGTCTTTCTGCCTATGCTGGTCTTGAGAACCCTACATAGCCCTGTGCCCCTTTGTCTCTCTTTCGTGTCCCTACCCTTGCTCCTTAGCTCTCTTTACTTTCTCCTTCTCTGTCTTCCAGCCTGGTTTCCTCAGGGCTCTCATCTCAGTCCCATCTGCCCCCTTCTCTGTCAAACTATCATCTCCTCCCCTGCTCCGGACCCGCCCCTCCCATCCCTTCCATGCACACCTGGCTCAAGCCACAGGAATTCTGTTCCTGGACAAGTGTAGGAGGAGCCCCTTCCTCCCCTGCCTCCACCTCCCTAGGGGCGGGCGGGCCGGGGCTCAGCTGGACCGCCCAGCAGAACTGAGGGGAGGACCAGGTCCCGGAGACATAGGGAGGGAGGTGACCGAGGGGCACTAGGGCCGCCACACCGGCCCCCTCCTGCCCTGCGCGCGCCCCCTGCCGGCCGTGCCCCGACGCTGCACCCTCCCTTAGAGAGACCGGGCCCTGGCGGTGGGGCGTGCGAGCCTCGGGGCGGCGAGCCGAGCTCGGGCCCGGTGCGGCGCGAGCTCAAGCAGTTCCTGGGATGGCTCAAGAAGCACGCGTACTGCTCGAACCTCAGCTTCCGCCTCTACGACCAGTGGCGCGCCTGGATGCAGAAGTCGCACAAGACGCGCAACCAGGTAAGGCGGGAGTGGGAAGGAAGGGGGGTCCGGGGACGGGAAAAGAGGTGGTACAAGGGCGGTTAGCCCGCAGATCCCACCACACCTCTGCTTTCCTTCCAAGCACAGGACGCGGGGATCCTGCCCTCGGGCAGACGGGGCTCGGCGAGAGGTAAGGAAGGTGGTCCTGGCTTTAAGAATTTTTGAGATAGCTTTCCTCCTTTAGTATTTTATTCATCAGCACTTAACCACCCACTGTTTGCCCAGGACTGTGACCTTTACCCTAAAAATAACATCCAAACCCTACCAGAGGGAGAATCTCGTCCCTTGACCCCGTCTCAAGAATGAATGAATGATAACTACATATTCCTTCATGTTCCTTGTAATTAGCATGTATGAGTGCCTACTGCATGCCTGTTATTTACCTACAGAACACCAGGTGAGGGGGGTAGAGTCCTATTTATCAGATTTGGAAACCAAGGCCTGTGGAGGGGCACACTGCCCAGTCACACACCTGAGTGTAGGGTCAGGCAATGATTAGGATCTGCTGTACTGCTCAAAGGTGCTCAGCCCCTGCCTTCTCTGCTCACAGGTACTGCCAGATAAACTCTAGGGCTGGGCTGCCATCCCACCCAAGATCCTGGGGAGCCAGGAACACCCATTTTGGGAGCAAAAACGACCAAAACAGCTTGTGCTCCTCTGGAGGCCACCCTGGAGCATCCCAGTATGGGGGTGCAGGCCAGGGTGGGCTGTCTGAAACTGCCAGGGCTTGAGTGAAGCAGGCCATGACTCCCCCTGACCTAGGATCCTGCCAAAGTGTCTTTCTAAATAAATGGGTTAATTAGAAGCTGGTTGTGCAGGTGACTTTGGGTTTGGGTGGGGTTAGGAGTAGCAAAGCTTTGGACAGGCAAGAGTAGTCCTCATGACCCTTTGGGGAAGGAGCCTCCACCCCCAGAACTTTAAGCTCTGAAATTCTAAAAACCTTAGTGGTTTTTCAGAAATCAGGGATGGGTGGACAGCTTCCATCAGCCATTCCAGGTCCCATAGAGCCTCCTTCCCGACATGCTCGACCCAGCACCTCAGGACACACAGAGCAGTTGCACACAGAAGAGTCTTTATTTGGGAGGGTGGTCAACAGCCCAGTGGGGCACTACCCGGTCAGCTGGCGGCTGGGCCGGGCGCCATTCATGGTGTTTCCCATCTCCCTCGGTGCGTCTCTCGGGAGCCCGATCACTCCACAGACTCCGCATCAAACCTGATGTCCTGGAGAACCTCGCTGATTGCCTCCATGGTTTTAATTACCCTACAAGAGCGGATGCGAACTATAAATAAAACCCAGATGGGGTGAATTAGCTGCTGCTGCACAGCCAAGGGGGTTGTGGCAAGCCCCGGGCTCTCCTGCCCACCGCCCAACCTCCAGGCACCACCAGCACTGGGCTGGCCTGAGGGGTGGGTGTGCAAGTGTGTACACAGGGTGATGACGGTATGGACTGTGTGTGTATATGTGTGCTTGGGAGGTTCCCTATCTAAGCAGGATGATTATGGTGTAGAGTGTGTGCGCATACATATTTGGAAGACTATGTAGAAGCATGTATGGTGATGTGGTGCCTGGGCAGCTGTGTTCAACTGGGGTGCCAGGGTGCAGATAGATGTGAATGTGCAGAGTGTGTGCTTGGAAGTGAGTGTGAGTTTGTGTGTGTCTGAGAGCTGAGAGTCACTAGGTGAATTCTTGGAGTTCTGGCAGGGTCAGCTCTAGGTACCCTTGAGCCGGGTGGGAACTGGAAACCAAACCAAGCCATTGCTGTTAAGTCGTAGTGACCCTAGGGAGCTCTGGTAGCTTAGTGCATATGAATCGGGCTGCTAACCGCAAGGTCGGCAACTGGGAACTTCCACGGGAGAAAGATGAGGCTTTCTGCTCCCCTATAGATTTACAGCCTCAGAAACCCTGTACAGGGTCACTATGAGTCGGAACCGACTCCACGGTACTTGAGGTCAGGGCAGAACTGTTTCATAGTTTCCAAGGTTGTAATCTTTACATAGCAGATTGTTATCTGCCACATCTTTTCTCCTAACTGCCCACCATATTCAGTTAGCAGTTTTTCACCACTGCCACCAGGACTCCTGAGAGGCTAAATGTGCCCTGCAAATTTAACAAACGCCTTGCTGGGGGAACTGCTCACTTCATCTTTAGTTGGTGCATCTGGGAAACATCCTCCTGCTCCCTCAGCTCCGGTGCCCCCATTAGCTGCAGCAGGGCCACCTAGGAAGGTAATAGGAGAGTCACAGTGAGTGTAGGCCGTCCCGGGCTGCCTTCTTCCCTAAACAAAGCAGTACAGGCAGACAGGGTGAGTGGGGCCACCAGTGGGGCTCGAGAGGGGTGGAGCTTTGTGTGGGAGGGGTATCCTCCGGAGAGTGGGGGCCAAGTAGGCAGGGCTGAGGGAAAAAAAAAAGCCTCGGCCAGTGATTGGTGGTGGAGGTAGAGTAGGTGGATCCTGGAATTCTCTGGGGGAGGAATTTTATAATCCCAGGGTGGTGTAAACCCAGAACCTAGGCTGGGATTGGGATTGCTCCGGAGAGGCGTGGATGAGAAATTGGGCTGGGTCAGGACATCCTAGAGCACCGAGGTTGGGAATTGGGGGCTGGGACAGAGTGGGCTTGACCTGGGACTCCGACGAAACACCAACTGAAATTGGGAGCTTGGTCCTGAGAACCCCAGGGCATGTTAGGGGAAGAGTCGGGGTTGACCACTGCTCACCGTGGCCAGACGAGTCTGCTCCAGCTTTTGCAGGGCGCGCACGTGGCCCGCAAGCAGCGGCTGCGCGCAGGGCCCAGCCAGCTCGGCTTCCAGAGCCAGGACCTCCCGCGAGGCGGCGGCGAAGGCCTGGGTCACCTCGTGCACCGAGTCCCGGTAGCGCAGGAAGTCATAGTGCGGGCCGCTGAGCACGTACTGGCGGTGGGCTCTGCGACAGGTGAGGGTACCGAGGCCATGTCCCCAGGCGCTAAGTCTGCGTTACCACCTTGGAGTCCTGACAGGGAGTCCCAGCACCCCGAAGATTCTGGCCCCGCAGGAATACCCAAGACAAGCATGCCCCTCCACCTTAGAAATGGGGCCTCCACGGGGAGTCTCAGCACCCCAGAGACTATGGCACACCTCTTCACATTAGGAAGGGGGGGAAAGTCGGGCTGAGGGGTATCAGGGAGTGGGGGCGCGCCCTACGCACCCGCGAGCAGATACGGATCTGGCCCCAAGCTGACCCTGTCCCACTGTGGCTGCAAAATGCATGAGGACCCTGGGCATCTGTATCCCACCCACCGGGCGCACTCACTCCTCCAGCCGGCGGAAAGCCTGCGCGCGCTCAGCTTGGAGCTGGTGGATCCGCTGTACCAGCGCGTGGACCGGGGCACCTTTCTGTGAGTGGGGCGGCACAGCCCGAACGTGAGACCGGCGCCCCCGTCCTACCCCTCCCACCCACCCAGTTACCCATAGCCCGGGCCTGCTCTCACCCAGGGCCAAGCCAGAGTCACTGGGCCCAAGGTTCCGAGATCCGAAGCGGCCTCTTCGGCCGTGATCATGACTGCCAGGCCGAGCCCGCTGCCGACCAAGCCCGCTTTGCTATGCTCTACGCCCCCTACTGGCCCGGAGGACTCAAGACAGATTTGCTTGCTCATCGGGCCTGAGTCCGCTGTCCTGGCATTATGGTTATTAGGTGCCATAGAATCCATTCCGACTCATAGCAACCCACCTGTGCACAACAGAACGAAACACTGCCAGATCCTGGGCCAACCTCATAATCACTGTTACGTTTGAGCCCATTGATGCTGCCACTGTGCCAATCCATCCTCTTGGGGGTCTTCCTCTTTTTCTCTAACCCTCAACTTTACCGAGCATTATGTGGCTCCTGACAATATATCCGAAGTATGAAAGACAAGTCTGGCCATCCTGGCTTCCAAGGAATACCTTCAACACATATCTGTTGGTTCTTTTGGCAGTGCATGGTATTTTCAATATTCTCCTCCAACACCATAACTCAAAGCATCAATTCTTCTGCGGTCTTCCTTATTCACTATGCAACTTTCACATGTATATGAGGTTATTGAAAATACAATGGCTTGGGTCAGACACACCTTAGTCCTCAAACTGAAATCTTTGCTCGTCAATACTTTAAAGAGGTCTTGTACAGCAGATTTGCCCAATGCAAAACGTCTTTTATTTGATTGCTGCTTCCATGAGTGTTGATGGTGGTTGATCCAAACAAAATGAAGCCATTGATAACTTCAATCTTTCCTCCATTTATGTGGATGTCATTTATTGGTCAAGTGGTGAAGATTTTTGTTTTATTTATATTGAGGTACAACCCATACCAAAGACTGTGGTCTTTGATCTGAATCAATAAGCATTTAAAGTCCTCTTGGCTTTCAGCAAGTAAGGTTGTATCATCTGCATATTGCAGGTTGATGATAAACCTTCCTCCATTCCTGATGCCATATTTTTCTTCATATAATCCAGTTTCTCTGATTATTTGTTCAGCATAAAGATTGAATAAGTATGGTGAAAGAATACAACCCTGACACACAACTTTTCTCATTTAAAACCATTTGGTGTTCCCATGTTCTGTTTGAACAACTGCCTCTTCGCCCATGTACAGATTCCTGATGAGTACAATTAATGTTCGGAATGCTTGTACTTCACAATGTTGTCCATAGCTTGTCATGATCCACACAATCGAAGGCCTTTGCATAGTGAATAAAGCACAACTAAATATCTCTCTGGAGTCCTAGTGTGGCACTGTGGCCTAATGCATCACACTGTAGTCGTTTGAACTGCAAGGTCAGTGGTTCAATCCTACACAAGATCTGTACAAGTTGGAATTGACTTGACGGCACGTAACAAACTTCTGCTATTCACTGCTTTCAGCCAAGATCCGACATCAGCAATGATAGCCCTCTACCATGTCCATCTTCTGAAACTGGCTTAAACCTGTTAGTTCTTTGTCAATGTGTGGTTGCAGCAGTTTCTGTACGTCTCGTAAAACTTTGATGGGATATCAATGATATTGTCCTGCCATTGGTGTTCTTGAAAGCACAGCCCTCCTAGCCCTCTGCTTGTCTTATAAGCATGTTTATCAGAAAACCCACTAAGCACTTCCAGAGCTTTATCCTCAATGTTGTTAGGTGCCATCGAGTCGGTACCAACTCATAGCGACTCTAAGCACAGCAGAACTAAACACTGCCCGATGCTGGGCCAACCTCACTATTGTTGCCATGCTTGAACCCATCAATGCTGCCACTTAGTTAATGCACTGCCTCAAAATTAAGAAAGTGGCGCATGAGGTTGTTGTTGTTAAGTGCCTTCAAGTTGGTTCCGACCCATAGCGACCCTGTACAGGGTTTCCGAGGCTGTAAATCTTTACGGGAGCAGAAAGCCTCATCTTTCTCCCACAGAACGGCTGGTAGTTTCGAACTGCTGGCCTTCAGGTTTGCAGCCCGATTCATAACCACACTGCCAGAGCCCCTGTAAAGGAGCTGGAAAGCAGGCTAGAACCAAGCTGAGGTGCCCAACTCAGTGGCAGGAACTCATCTTCAGTACTGTGCTATGAGCTTGGTGACCCAGAGCTTCCTTTCAGGGCCTGAGTGGAGCTGGAGGGCATGGTGACTGGGAGCAATGGACACAGATGGGAGCCTGACTAGCTGATGTGGGGGTGACTGCAACAGCAGCCTTCAGCAAGCCTCCAGAAAGAGTGTCTCAGGTATCAGGCCCTAAGAAAGGCGTTTGTATCAAGACAATGGTCAATTGAGAAGCATGTCCCTCACCTGACCTCACTTCAAGCTTTATCACCCAGACCTGTCCCTGGGTGATGTCATCAACCTGGGGTCAAGTGACCAGGCACAATGTACATCTGAAGGTGGCTTGTTTCTAAGGTCCCATTGTTCTTGGTGTGACGCTGTAAGGATCAGCACAGGACTTTGAACCTTAAGGCTGACCGTTCAAGCCTCAGAAATCCTATACAGGGTTGCTATGAATCGGGACCAATTCAATAGCACTTGATTAGTCTCATGACACACAAAGCTTGGCCAGATCCTGTGCCATCCTCACCATCCTCAGGACCATTTAATGTAGGCATTATGCCAATCTGCTATACCAATACTTGCCTTGATTTTTGCTGACCCTCTACTAACAAGCATGATGTTCTTCTCCAAGTGTTGGTTCCTCCTTAAGTGTCTCTAGTGGGCAAGAGGAAATCTTGCCATACTGATTTCTATTCTGGCTAGACCACCTCCCGTCAGATCTACTCATTCTAGCAACCCACGGAGTTGATTCTGACCCATAGCACCCCTGTATAAGGTTTCCAAGGAGCAGCTAGTGAGCTTGAACCAACCTTGTAGTCCAAACAACTTTACAGTCTGACTAATTAGCCCATAGCGCCACACCATATTATTATAACATACAAAGGGGTTTTTTAAATTTGTGGACAAGTTCCATTCTTACACAAACTTTTTGAAATCCATTATGTTCTACAATATACCATAGTACCCAAGATAGATCTTACCATTTCCCAGCCAATCCTAGGCAGGGGGCTGTATCCTCACATTCCAGATGAAAATCAGGTTCAGGGAGTAACTAAATGGCAGGGAGACCATCTAGTTTATCTTATGATAAAAAACAACCTGTCAGAGGAAAAGGGCAAGGCCCACGGCCTGTTCATGGATGAGGAGACCAGAAATTAGAAGTTATTTGATCTGGCAGAATTGAATGAAGATGCTCCACCTTGGCTATCTTCCTCCCAAAAACAGATCAGTCACAGACACCAATTACTGCTTCGGTTCAATGAAAGTGAAACTTTATTGAGGGCCCAGGGCCACGGGGCTCAGAAGAACCTCACTAGCGGGAGGCAGGGGAGCCAGCAGAGAGGACTCCTTATTATTTAACCTTCTTCTTGGGGCGCAGATTGTTGGTGTGGCCGCACTTCTTCTTGCGGCAGTTCACAGCACGGGGGTGGAGGCGAGCGTAGCACCTGTATGGGGACAGGGATGTGGGGGTGCGTGTGAGCCAAACACCACACCACACAGTAATCGCACGGGGTGTTGTCAGTATTCTGGCTCGCTCCCTTGCCCTAGGCAGTCTAGCCTGTGAATGGGCACATACTTGCGGCAGATCATCTTGTCACAGTTGTACTTCTGGGCAAGCTGGCGCAGGGAAGGCTCGATAATGCCACCACGCAGACGCAGCACCAGGTGCAGGGTGGACTCTGCAGGAGGATGGACACAAGAATCAGCAAGGGAAAGAAGCTGAGATCGGAGCCCAGCTCTGCCCCACCATCCCTACTGGCCCACCACTGCAGCAGGCACACGCCATGGAGAGTCTGAGGCTCACGTGTCAGCCAGGTGCCCCTCTGGGTTTTTTAACATGAGCTCACCAAAGAAATATAAATGACCAAGTAGTAGGGAAGATGCACTAGCCCTGAAAGAAGTGTAAAACCACACGACATACCACCTCACCCCACCCATGTTTAAGGCAACAAAAGGCCATTCAGAAAATCAATGTTGACAAGAATGTGGAGAAACTGCAACCTTATCCATTGTGGTGGGAATGTAAAATGGGGTAATCACCTGTCTGGAAAACAATCTCACAAGAGAAAAAAAAAAAAAACACCCTAATGCATGCCACAACATGGATGAAATGGTAAATAGCATGTTGAGTCAGGTTACAAAAAGACAAATATGGTGTGAATCCTAGCTATTGAAATAGCTAAAACTATCAACCAAAGTTGATGAGTGGTGACCAAGGGCTGGAGAAAGAAGGAGAGAGAAGGGCCTATTGTTCCATTAATAGGAGTTTCAGCTTATGGTGACAGAAATAAGCAACAGACATTGGTGATGGTTGTATGACATAATTCATGTAAAAGTGATGTCACTGAACTATACATGTCTAAAAAAACACTCAACTGCCAATCATGTTGTATATACATTGAACAACAGGATGTCCCTCCTCCCCCACAACACTGCATAGTCCCTGGCCTCAGAGAGCCCCATTCAGCCCCACAGTACCTTTCTGGATGTTGTAGTCTGAGAGAGTGCGGCCATCCTCCAGCTGTTTACCCGCAAAAATCAGACGTTGCTGGTCAGGGGGGATACCTGTGGAGACGGAAAGAGAATGTTACCAAGGATTTGCTCAGTTCCAGAGAGGCATAGGGAAAACAGCCCTTTGTCCTGACTGTATACTGGGTGGGGTGAGCAAAGCTGGGACTTGAAGTCTAGCGCTCATTCCACTAGATAGTGGTCAAATGATCTAGTCTCACTTACCCTCCTTGTCTTGGATTTTGGCTTTGACATTCTCGATGGTGTCGCTGGGCTCCACCTCAAGAGTGATGGTCTTGCCCGTCAGGGTCTTCACAAAGATCTGCATCTCTGCGTCTGCTGTGGAGTGGGGCAGGTTAGTGAGAGGGGAAGCTCTGAGCAGCCCTGAGCCTAGAGACCCCAACTGCAAAGCCAACCCCTCAAACTAACCATTCTGTTAGTCTTGTCACACCCTGGACTGCATGCCGCCTAAAATGTACCCTATGACTAACGATGATGATGCTCCCTTTACCCTGTACCTGGAAGCCTGAGGTGAGCTTCATGGGGCAATGAAGTTTTATGTTTACAAAGCTTGAGCCCAGCAGCTCAAGAGGGACTGACTCTGTGTTTGTTGATTGAATACGAAGTCCACCAGGGCACTGGCTGGCTGACCATGCTTTTAAGCCTCAGCTATCAGATAACCTCTGGCCACAAGCTGCCTGTCCTACTGGCCAGGATGGGAACAGAATAGCCACCACATACAACTCCTCTGTAGCCTCTCTTCTCCCCACTCAGATTCCAAGCTGGACCAATCAACACACTCATTTCCTTCTCGGTTATATCCAGATGCCCTCTCCCTTAGCCCATAAATAATGGCTACCCCCTTTATCTCTCATACTTGGAACATACTGTCAGAAGGGACCAGTGGCTGGAGAAGGATATTATGTTTGCTAAGGTGGAGGGTCAAAGAAAAGGAGGAAGACCCCCAGTGAGATGGCTTGACAGTGGCAGCATCAATCGGCTCAAACATGGCAACAATTGTGAGATTGGACCAGGACTGGGCAGTGTTTCGTTCTGTTGTACATAGGGTCGCTATGAGTCTACTGACTCGATGGCACCCAACAACAACAACAAAGCAAGGAGTCCTGATGTGGCGCTGTGGGATAAGCACTGGACTACAAGGTCTGTTCAGACCACAAAGTGGGCAGTTCAAACTCACCAGTCACTCACTCCTCGGATACTCTATACAAAGTAGCTGTGAGTCAGAGTCAGAACCCCGTGCCCCCCCACCCCAAGTAAAGAGCCCTGGAGGTGCTATGGGTTAAGCACTGAGCTACTCATCAAAAGGTTGGCAATTCAAACCCATCAGCGGTTAGCAGGAGAAAGATGAGGTTTACTCTCTTTTTAAACTTCCTTTATTTTTCCTTTGGGAAATTCTACGGAGCAGATTTTGTGGCGTTGTAAGGTTTAAGTACTCAACCATAAGATCGGTTTGAACCTCCTTGGAAACCCTTTACAAGGAACCAACAGTACTTCACAACATAGGTTCGCTATGAGTCGGAATCGACTCGATGGCAGTGTGTTTGGGTTGGTACCAATGTGTATCTGCCAACCACGTGCCCAACACTGGTTTTACAGATTATCTCTTCGTTCTTTAAACACAGAAACGGAAGGGTGCAGTGTTAGACACAGAGAAAGGCTATTTTGCCTGGGGTAAATAACTCATGGCAAAACTTATGTGTGTACTCCGTAGGATTTTTATGGCTGTAACCTTTCGGGAGCAGATCACCATATCCTTCTTCCGAGATAGCTGTGAGGGAAACACGCTACGCGCTCTACTACCCATCTTGCCTTTACCCTGACCTGTCCGGGAGGACTCATCTGCTCCCCCAAGCCTCGTGGAGTCACTAGGGACTGCAGACTGAGCAGGCCCTGATTCCAAAACGCCGCTCGGCCCCAGCGGCCCCGCCCGGCTCGGAGACGTGGCCCCACGCGCCAGACCAGCCTTTCCCGCTAAGTCCACCCCGCGCAGCAGACCCTGCGTGCCTGTTTCGGCCTCCCATCCCTGACGGATCTCCACAATCCCCCGAGGACCACGCTCGGCCTCTGACTCGGCGCAGACTCCTACAACAGACGCCACTTACCCGCTTGGCCGCCTTGCGGAAGAGAAAGAGGGCGGCGGAACCGGAAACCGCCTGCACACCCAGCATGCTGCGCGCTGACGTCACAATACGCGAAGCACGCCGGGCCCCGCCCCCGCCTCAGCGTCGCCGCCATGTTGAGTGTGGGCGAGCGAAGCCGTAATGAGTGAGGGTAATCGTCGCTTAAGGAGCTCTGGTAACGTTGTTGTTGTTGTTGTTATGTGCCGTGGAGTCGGAACCGACTCATAGCGACCCTGTACAGGGTTTCCGAGGGTGTAAATCTTTACGGGAGTAGAAAGCCTCATCTTTCTCCCGCGGAGAAGCTGGTAGTTTCAAACTGCTGACCTTGCGGTTCACAGCCCGAGTCGTAACCACTACGCTACCCGCCGGGCCCCGCCCCCGCCTCAGCGTCGCCGCCATGTTGAGTGTGGGCGAGCGAAGCCGTAATGAGTGAGGGTAATCGTCGCTTAAGGAGCTCTGGTAACGTAGTGGTTACGAATCGGGCTGCAAACCTAAAGGTCAGCGGTTTGAAACTACCAGCCGCTCCGCGGGAGAAAGATGAGGCTTTCTACTCCCGTAAGGATTTACACCCTCGGAAACCCTGTACAGGGTCGCTATGGGTCGGAACCGACTCGACGGCACTTAACAACAACAACAATCGTCGCTTAACTCGCTTCCCGACAAGGTCCGCTGAGGTCACGTGAGGAGACCCAGTGAAGTTGGCCGGGTGATTCAACCCAGTGAAGTTGGCCGGGTAATAGATAATGCTCAGTGAGTGCATGTTAACTAGATTTGAGGGTGTTTTGTGCTAAAGCAAAGGCATTAAACAGAGAACTGTGGGGGAGACGGTGCAGGTTTCCAGAAGACCCCATAGGGGTGTCAGTTGAAGTTACTTTCTTCTGTCACTCTGGGGTGATGGGTTTCAAAGCGGCAAGAGCTTAAGTATGAGGTGGTGCATTGACCCAGTTAAGTGTCCGGGGTCTGTTTTGGACATAAAGCTCAAAAGATGTGGACAGTTTAAATGTGCCCAGGGATGGGAAAGGTCCTGGCAAATTCTGTCATTATTTCCTTCAATATTTCTGAGTACCAACCCAGGCAAGCTCACCAGCCACTCCTTGGAAACCCTATACGGGGTTGCTGTGAGTCAAAACCGACTTGAGGGCATTTAACAACAAACCAGGCAAAAAGGAGACACCTTGTCTGGGCAGATGCCTTATGGGGTGGTTCCGTGGTAGGTAGAATCCTCGCCTTCCATTTGGGATACCTGAAGACCCAGGTTCATTTCTAGTTAGACCACCTCCCATTTGCCAGTGTTGCTAGGGTGCTCAATACTATTTCAGAAGAGCTTCCAGACTAAGATGGACTAGGGAGATAGACTGAAATGAGCCATTGAAAAGCCTATGCATCAAAACATTCCAATCTGCAACTAATCATGGGACTGCTCAGGGCCAGGCGTTCCGTGGTGATCTATGAGACTATGAGTCTAAGCCTACTGGATGGTAGCTAACCATCACCACCAATAATGGCACGTGATGCCCTCCCAGTGTTGAGTTCCAGTTGACAGAGTAGACTGTGGAGCTGTAGATGAGGAAACAATGTTTCAAGCAGTGGGAACAGCACATGCAAAGACCTAGATGGCGATGAGAGGTTGGGTTGTTGTGACCACCTAGACTGAGATCCCCATCAAGCGCAACCATGTGTCTTCCTGCTCCCACAGTCCTGGTTGTCCACAATCCTAGTTTATGTCCCCCATCTGGACCCAAGGAAGTCACTGCCAGGAGCAACT
Organism: Chrysochloris asiatica; assembly: GCF_000296735.1. Taxonomy (NCBI): domain Eukaryota; kingdom Metazoa; phylum Chordata; class Mammalia; order Afrosoricida; family Chrysochloridae; genus Chrysochloris; species Chrysochloris asiatica. Next base: position 1,497,013 of record NW_006408892.1, on the reverse strand, counting down.
TTCTCTTTTTAGGAATGGAGTCTTTTTATTGATAACTTCCCAACAGCATGTGTAAACATCGGGTACAAAAATATTCCATGAAACTCTGTTTTCCAAGAGGACCCAGCTTGCCTACGGACGCCCCTGGAGAGGTTTGCATGATGGAGCAATCGAGGGTCCTCAAGGGTAGCCAGCTTCATCTTGAGCCTTCTACCTGTCTTTGAACGCCCCCAAGATACCGACTGAACAAAGTATTGAAACTGCTGTCAGATGATGGGTTAGAGGGACTGGAATTAGTGGGGCAGCCAGGGGTCCTCTGCCTCCAAGAAGGCCTGACCAGAGGTGCTGGGAGGGGGTGGCCTGGCTCCAGTTCTTAAGAATTGTTAAGGGTTGTTTGGGGCAGCCCTGAGGTCTGGAAAAGTCCCCTCTCACCCAGCCTGAGAACCCCAGCTGGGCTGGCACACCCACAGACTGGGGGAGGTGTCTGCAGAAGAGAGATGTTCTTAAGAGGAATGGTTGGGGAGACCCCCAGGCATGTCACAACCCTGGAACCCAGCCCCTAGGAGCCCTGAAAGGCAGGACCCTCAGGAATCCAGCAGGGCTTACTTGCCCGGTGTCTCCTCCTCATCATCTGTGGGGCCGCGACCATTGATGGTAGGGGAGCAGGGCCGGGCTTGGGACAGGTCCTCAAAGCAGGGGCTGAGGGGGAGTGAGATGAGGTCAGGGCTAGTGTCGCAGGAACCTGTGCTCTGTTCCGAGGTAGCAATGGTGGTCGTGGTGCTGGGTGGGATGGGGTCCTCATCCTCATCCTCCAGGAGGGATGCCTCTGGGATGTCTGGAGGAGAGGAAGAGTTGGGTATCAGCTTAGGAAGAGCAGTCTGAGGGCTTCACTTGCCAAGGGAGTGTCTTGCTGGGTTTGTGAGCCCACTGACAGCCCCTCCAACCCTCGGAGTCTGACTTGGCTCAAATTAACAAACATTAAAAGCCCAATTTAATTCGTAATACAAAGTTAAGACAACAAACCCAGATACCTTTGGGTTAATGGCGCCCCAACATGCATCTGAGTAGAACTGTGCTCTATAAGGTTTGCAGTGTGAGTTTTTGGAAGGTGCTCACCAATCTTTCTTCCAGGCGTTACTGGGTGGACTGTTAGCATCTGAGCATGTGAACTCTTTGTGCCACCCAGGGACTCCCTGGCCCAGAGAAGGCAACCGAGGCTGAGGCAAGTGAAATGCCTCCCTTGAAAGTGAGAACCGAGAAGGCAGGTCTGGTTGACATGGACCCTAGGAGGGCCTGGCTGTGTCCCTCCTGATGGTGTCACCTGGGCCAACTGCCTCACCTGCCACACCTCAGTTTTCTGCTCTATCAGTGTCCCTGTAGCCCCTATTCCTTGGAGCTGGGCGCTGACAACCCTTGCAGTAGATGGGGTAAACGGAGGCTCAGTATTCTGAGATGATGGTGACATGGAGTGAGCCTGAGGGCTCCAAGTCAGACACACACAAGTCTGGGTCCTGCCACTGCCTTTTCCTCCATCTCCACGAGCTGCTTTCCCCTCTCTGGGCCACGGGTTCCCCATCAATGGCATAGAGAGTTTCAGTGCTAACAGCCTGGTGGCACACATGGGGTTAAGGGCTGTTATCATACCCTGTAGGGTCACCCTGCCCTGTCCTTGGTTTCTGGCCACTGGCCAGCAGCAGGTGTTGAGTCCCTGAGACACCCTCCAGAACTGGCATTTGCAGGCACAGAGGCCAGACTTGGGGTACAGGATCCAGCAGGATACTTACGACTGAAGGCTTCGGGGTGTTGTCGAGCCAGCTTCCCTTTCAGGGTCCTGCAAGGAAACAGAAGGTACAACAACTGACGCTGCAGGGCTGGCAGCGGACCACTCCCCTTATCACTCCACTCCAGCAGCCCCCAGAGGAGCCTCATCCTGGCTGGGGACCCACCTTTTTTCTACCTGTCACCCAGCTTCTGTATCTTCTTGGAGGCATTTCTTCCATCTAATCCCTGGAGCCTCCCCCTCGCTCCCCAGTAATTGCTCCTGTGGGTGGCTCTTCTAACCTTGTCCCTTCACCCATAGGGGAATGGAGTCTGTGTCTGGCTTGCTCCCTTCCCAGCTGGGGCTCCTGGAGGCTGGGATAGAGGCCTAGCATGGGACACATGGCGGAGGGTCAGGCATTTTGGGCTCAAAGAACAAGTGTCCATGTCCCAGGCATCACATATTGGCCCTTGTGAAACGCAAATTCACAAAAAGCAGATTACAGGTTGAATTGTGTCTCCCAAAAAGATGCGTTGAAGTTCTAACTCCTATACCTATGAACATGACCTTGTTTGAGAAGACTGTTTTTCCTTGAAGATATATTTAGTTAAAAGGCCATATCCCATTGCTACTGAGAGGATTCCACCTCATTATGTGTCACAAAGTAGACCTGCTCCATGTAGTTTTCACCGGCTGTGATCTTAAGGAAGTAGATTGCCAGACCTTTCTTCCATCAAACCGCCAACCATTCAGTTACTAGCCAAGTGCAAACCATTTGTGCCACCCAGGAATCTTTGAAGATATTGTTAGTTAGGGTCACAAGGTCATGCAACAGTACTCAAAACAACAGAACAAAATCCAAACCAGGGGCCATCAAGTTATTTCCAAGTCCTAGTGACTCCACATGTGTCAGAGAAGAACTGTGCCTTTCCTCCAAGGCACCTCTGTGTGAATTCAAACCGCCAACCTTTTGGTTCGCAGCTGAGGACTTAACTGTGCCCTGGAACTCCATGCTGGAGTGGCCATCGTTATTGTTCTTTGCCGTTGATTCCGACACACAGTGACCATACGTGTGCACGGCACAAGTGCTCCAAAGGCTGTCAAGGTTGTGACTTTTCAGAAGCCTATTTCCTGAGGCATCTCTGGGTGGACTCAACTGCCGTCTGATTAGTAGTCACGTTATTACCTGTTTGTGTCACACAGGAGTAGGGGTGGATCCTGAGCCCCTCTGTGTGCTGTCTTATAAAAGTGAGCATAGATGGTGTCTCAAGGGCACACATAGGAAAGACACCAAGTGAAAGCATCACTGGTCAGCATCCAAGGGGCACCCAGGATTGGCAGCAGCTTCCAGATGCTGGAGAGCTCCTCTCGGAGAGACCCCAGGGGGAACTGACACAGTGGCCAAGACCCTGCTTCAGATGCCCAGCCTTGAGAACTGTGCAACAATCAATTCTTGTTCTTTACCACCACCCACCTAAGGCATTTTGCTATAGAAACTTTGGAAGAGAAGGCTGAGAATTTGCTTTGTTTTCAACTGATTCTCTCTTGCTATTTGTTGCTGTGTTGTTTACAAAGATCAACAAAGGGCTTTTCTGAGCCCTGCCCCTTCTCAGCAGTCTAAACATCCCAACCCAATCCTGCCAAGCCCTCTCCCCTTCATGACCAGAGCTCTGCCCACAATTTGAGCCACCAAGCCAACTCCTATTCAACCTTCAAAACCCTGACCTGCAGCCTGCCAGTCCCCCTGCCCATGGAACATCTTGGTGGATGACTTATTGCATTCCTAGGTGACAGGCACACAAAAAGGGCCACACCCTTAGATTTCTGCATTTCCCTTTAAACAACACATCTGTCCCAGTTCACTGAGACTCGCCCCCACCCTCCCAAGAGATGCATTTTCATGAAGGATTTAACCAGCCCTGCCTTAGGATTTCTGCTCTGAGCTTGCTCAGTGGAACATTTTTTCTGACAATCTTTGGTGCAAGCTGCCCCAAGGTGGCCAGCGGGTATAGCTGCTGGGAGAGAGGGGACATACTGGTGGAAATGCTGCAGCAACAGCTCAGCCCAGGGGGCCCTGGGTGCCATATCAACCCCTTCCTGTGCCCCAGGACTGTTTGCATCTGAGCATGTGAACATCTTTTCTTGTCCACTCTAAAAACGCTGCTGCAAGGATCCACAGAAGATGGTCATCTCATTTGCCTCCTGAGGAGACTCAGGGAAAGTGCGGAAGGGCTGGGAACTGGCTCTTCCTAGTTCATTCCTACCTTTTGAATGATGTATGCAGTACTATGTGACCGGTTACAAAAATGAATCAAATTCAACCTCAGAGACTTCATGGTTTTTATCCCCAAGTGCAGATCCACTTAGATGCTATCAAGCAAGGCTCGAGGGAATTGCATAATAAAGCCTTATGAAAGAAGCAGAACTTCCTGGTGAGGGATGATTCTCAATGAGGGGAGGAAGCCAGGTTTCAGCTAGGGAGCCTGAAGCACAAGCCAAGAGTGGCTGGGTAGAGCCAGAGAGAGGGTGAGTCGGAGACAGGATGAGCACCCACCGGATCCTACGGAAGATGCTGTCCAGATCCCGTTTCATCTCCACCAGGGTCCTCGTGTGATGCAGGAAGCGCTCGTTCATCTGCTGCAGGCGGGCACTTGACAGGTTATTGAAGTTCAGCAGCATCTCGTTGGTCTTCTCAAAGCGGTCCAGCCTGGCAGCAGAGAGAGGGCTCTTGCTCCTATCTCCAGCCTCTGGGGTACTGTCGGATCTGAGCCCGTTCTACACACTGTCGAGCTCTATACACTGTCCAAGGCACCAATAGAACTCCTAATCATCTGTCAAAACCTTACCCATATAAGCATTCTCTCCCTCAAGCACACTCTACTTCCACTCTGCCCCCAGTCCTAGGTTCTTCTTTCTTCTGGCCCACCCCTGATCCCCACAGGGCCAAGAGGGTTTGTGTGGGAGTGCCGTAGGACTGGGACTGGAGCCAGAGTCAGGCCCAGGTCTGTCTCTGATCTAAAGAACTGGAAAAAGAGTATTTCTAAGCCCCAGACATGCTAAGCACCCTGTTCAAGGCAAAACAGCAGTCAGGGAATCTCATCTGTGCTGTTTCATACATGGAGCACCTTCAGACCCCAAACTAAAGCCTCAGAAAGCCATGCTACCCCTAAAGTTTTAAAGGGTGAACAGAAAGTTGTCAGCCCTGCTCCTTTACAGGGTAGGCCAGGCTTAGGGTGAGGCTGCAGCAGCCACACGCAACATCCCCTCCTGAGACCCTCTGCTTTGTGGAGATCCAGACCTGTTAGGAAGCCCGCCTGTTAGCTTTCAGGGCACCTTGAAATCCCCCAGTGGCCTAGCCTGTCCTTCAACTCTCACACCCAGGCATCAGGACAGAAGCCTCAGTGGCCCACGCCAGGTTGTCCACAACAGCAAACTCTTCCTGTTTCCTTGCCAAAGCCTCACCTCCAGGCCAGAGGAATGCGCTTGGAAGCTAGTCGGGTAATTTGCTCATTTCTTTCATTAGATCTCCCAAGTGGGCCAGTGGGGCGGGTTCCACCTACTCACATGTTCTTTTGGGCCAGAATGATGGCATTGACGTCGTCGGCATTCACCATGCTCAGGACGCGGCTGCAGAAGACCCTCGAGGCCGAGTCTGGGGTGTCCATCTCTTTCTCCTCCTCCACTGCCTGAAACAGGTGGGAAAACAGGCTACTGCCAGCCCCAGAGTGGCCAGGACCAGTGAAGCCACCTAAGTCTCAGGGGCACGGAGGCATCCCTGGGTAGCACAAACAGGCGCACAGCTTCTCAGTGAAATATTGCAAGTTCGAGTCTACCTGGAGGCAGCTCAGAAAGGTCTGGTGATCTATTTGCAAAACTGTAGCCACTGAAACCCCTGTGGAGTGGGGAGTGTAGTAGGTGTGGTTGGAATGTACATATGAAAATGGTTGAAATGGCAAATGTTTTGTTGTACATATAAAAATGTTTAAAAAACAACCCTTATGGAACACAATTCTGTCCTGGCACATGGATCGTCAGGAATCAAGGTTGAGTCCACTACAGTTGGTTTGGCAGTGAAGAGCTGAACACAATCAAGTGAAATGCTTAACACGTGCCCGACTCATAGTACGAGTTCAAAGAGACGCTACCACCAAACACACAAGAATCCCACCACCCTTTCCCCATCCACGACCTCCACTTTTCTCTTCTTTTTATTGTGAACCGAGTGGGAGAACGTCAGCTTTACTCCATCATTTCATTGCAATGATTACAATCTCCTCTGTGCATCATCATTCAACAGTATTTGCTTCTGTTCCCTCTGGGGGTTTTTTTGGGAGAAGAGGGATGTACACAAAAACACTCAGAAATATATAATATGTCAAACAACCAAAGGGCACATTCTGCAAGCCTACCTCTTAGCCACCAGCACTCACTCCCTTTCTTTCCAGAAGTCTAGAGTCCTCAGCTGCTCCCTCTCTCCATGTCCCCATTTTTGCATGGACTTAACTCTTGGTACAGCAACCAATCCCCTCACCTGATCAGCTGGGCAGGCATCCTCACTGGTCTCCAATATGGAAGGTAAGAATTCTAGTACGGCCCCACCACTGCCCCACTGAGATCATCTTGAGTTGGAACCGACTCATAGCGACCCCATGTACAGCAGAACGAAACAGTGTCCGATCCTGGGCCAACCTCACTACCGCTGCTACACTTGACGCCATCAATGATGCCACCTGGCCAATCCATCTCGTTAGGGGTCTTCCTCTTTTTCTCTGACCCTCCACCTCACTCAGCATGACATCCTTCTCCAGCGATTGTTTCCTCCGGACAATATGTCCAAAGTATGAGAGACAAAGCTTAGCCATCCTGGCCTCCAAGGAGCACTCTGGCTGCACTTCTTCCAAAACAGATCTATTGGTTCTTTTGGCAGTCCATGGCACTTTCAGTATTCTCCTGCAACACCACAACTCAAAGGCATCAATTCTTCTACGATCTTCCTTATTCACTGTCCAGCTTTCGCATCCATATGAGGCTACTGAAAACACCATGGCCTGGGTCAGGCGCACCTTAGTCCTCAAGCTGACATCTCTGCTCTTCAATACTTTAAAAAGTTCCTGTGCAGCAGATTTGCCCAGTGCAATACGTCGTCTGATCTCTTGACTGCTGCTTCTGCGAGTGTTGATAGTTGATCCAAGAAGAATGAAGTCCTTGACAACTTCAATCTTTTCTCCATTGATAAGAATGTTGTTTATTGGTCCAGTGGTGAGGATTTTTGTTTTCTTGACATTGAGATGTAATCCATATCGAAGGCTGTGCTCTTTAATCTTCATAAGTAAATGTTTCAAGTCCTCTGCACTTTCAGCAAGTGTTGTTGTTGTTAGGCAGCCCTAAATTCAATATGACCTCTGTTTCCATAAGAAAGAGACACAGACTCAGGAAGAAGCCCATGAGACAATGGAGGCAGGGATTGGGGTGATGCAGCTACAAGTGAGGGTACCAAGAAACTGTCCATAACAACAGAAACAAAAAGAGAGGCAGTTTCTCCCCTAGTGGCTTCAGCAAGAGCACAGGCCTGCTGACCCCTTGACTTCAGCCTTCTGGCCTCCAGAACTGTGAGAGAATGAATTCCTGTGGCTTTAAGCTGCCCAGTGTGTGGGACTGTGTCATAGCAACCTTAAGAGATCATACACTTACATCTACTTATTCTGTGTGCTGTCGTCAGCGACTTCCACAATTCATCATTCACCTCCCATGTTTCTTCTCCCAAGGAGTCTCCAATGACTGCATCCAACCCAGTCCCTCTTCTCGGGGCACCTTGCTCTAAACTTTTCATTGGCCGTCCTCTTCTAGAACTTTGTTGACCTGTGTGTCTGCCACCCCTACTGCAGTGTCAGTTCTATGAGAACAGAGGCCCATCTGTCTTGTTACTGCTCTGTCTCCAGCACCCTGCCCAGAACTGGGCTCAGAGATCCACAGAACTTGGTTTTTGCAGGGACAAACAGAATCTTTCAAATCTGATCTGATGCTAGACATTTATTAGGGAACGAAAGCCAAGATTTTCAGGCACTTGCAGCCAGGCTGTAGGCAAACCAGATGGCTCTGTCAGCTCTAAGCTTCTCTGTCTTGATGGTGACCGTCCAGACAGGCTTGTGAACCAGCTTAGGCAGATGTTCCCCAGCATCAGCACTGTCCCCTCTAGTTCAGGAAACACCTGGAATCACAGAATAGCATGGCTCTGGGGCCCACATTTAACAGATGACAAGAGTTCATTTGCAATTAGGCAACATCCCATAAACATAATCTAGAAGTCATTCCAGAACCTGTCTACCTCCCAAGAGAGGATATGAGAATCACCATCAGATGAGTCCACAGCTGAGTGAGTCCTAGGAGATGGAAGTCAGACATACCTTCACCCTCTTAAATTCTTCATCTATTCTGACACCAGCTGTCCTTGCCACAGCACTCTCTACTAACCTGCTGGTTTGATAATCCCTTGCAATGACCACAGAGAACTTACAGACCATAGAAGAACCTAGTGGGTGTCACAGGTTGAACTGTGCTCCACCCCCACCCCCAAACGTGTCAGCTTGGCTGGACCACAATTCTTAGTTTAGCAGTTGGGTGATGATGGGATAAAAACCAGTAAGAGGATTAAGTCCTGGGGTGGCATGGATAAGCACTGGACTGCTAACTGCAAGGTTGCCATTCAAACCTACCAACTGCTCTTAGGAAACTCTGTACTGACTTAAACAGCGTTTAAGAACACATCACCCTTAATCTTACCAGGACCTTGATCCAATGTATAGGAGATTACCAAGAATGTGGCATGCAACACCTTTTTATCTTTCAAGAGATGAAAGAGAAATGAGCAGAGAAAGAGGGACTTGCTACCACCATGAAAAAAGAGCCCGGGGTTCCTGTACTATTAAGTTCCCAGTTTCAAGGAATAAACTGATGTCAAGACACATGGAAATCTCCAAGGAATGCTATGCCTACAAATGCTGAAAGGAAACAAGGAACTTTTTCCACAGCTGGTGCTCTGGATTGGAACTTTTCGTCTCCAAACTGTGAGAGAATGCAACATTTCTGTTTGTTAAAGCCATCCATTTGTGGTACATCTGTTACATCAGCACTAGAGAGCTAAGACAATGCTTTATTAAGAAAGTAACAGAACAATTTGGAATAAGGAACAATAGGGTACAAAAACTCAGGATCAGGAAGCATGGAGCCAGTCTGGAAGGCTTTCCCCAAGTGGAGCACACATCCCAGCCTTCTTCAGTGCAGGCCAGCTCTCAGCTCCTCTCAGCCATGCAAGCAAGCATGCTCTTCTCTCAGCCCCCTGTGGAGTGACATCTTCTCAGCCCCTCAAGCCAGATTTCCTCTCAGCTTCTCTGCAGTCAACACCAACTGCCACCAGGCCCCATCCACGTCTGTCCCTGCTGGTTCTGCCACAGGGCCCCCTCCAAGCCTCTCACTACCTTCAATGGTACAGCCCATTACAGCTTTTTTTTGAAGGTTCCTCACCATCTCTCTCTCTGCATTTTCTCTTGCTTTTTCTCCTTTGTCTGCCAACCTCAGTGGGTTTGTCTGCATATATAACCAAACACCTAGTTCATTTCTGGTATGGTGCTGTAGGATCAGCTCTAGACTGCGAACCACAAGGCCAAAGGTTCAAACCCACCAGTTACTCCTCAGAAACCCTATACAGGGTTGTTATGAGTTGGAATGGATTCAACAGCATTTAACAAAAACAGCAGCAGTCCATCTTAAGACATGGTCCTCCCACCAGGGCCATGAACAGACCAATCCTCTCCAATAGGCCCAAACACTTCATTTGCACAGCAAGCTATAGCCACTTTATTTGCATAAGTATATTGACCAATTCCTGTAAGGTGCATACCAATCACAGGACAGGCTGTAGTTCAGGGTCAGACAAAAAGTCATCATGTGGGAGCAGCTAGAAAACCAGAAGATACCTCTTGAAAGAAGGACCTACAGGAAAAATACAAAACAATAAGGGCAGTCTTTCTGTTACCACAAGAACATACAGGTGGCCTGCCCAGGAGACATTAAGGCAAGTGATCGGATCCTCTCAGTGCAAATTCTCTTCCAAGACTAAGACGCAAGGGAAATATACACTTTGACTGACAACCACGCACATCACCCAGAAGGGGAAGTGGCCGAAGAACATCAACGAAGGGGTGAGTTAAGCCCTACCTACATCGTTCACCAAACTGCTGTGAACCCGGATGGAGACCTGGTCGGCCAGTAGCGAGGCAACATCTAGGGACTCATGGGCTCAGGGTCAGTGACACAGCCACAGAGGTCTAGAGTGGAGAGTGGGGCAGCCAGCCGATAAAAAGAGGCCGGACAGACATAAGAACACCCACACTTGCAGATGATGCCCATTTGACTGGACTTCAATGACTGGATAAACAGAGCTCAACCCGAAGAACAAAGAAGAGGAAAAAAGCGTCATCTGATACAATTCAATAAACATGACCTACACCTATGAATGCAGTAGCTCAAAAGAGGAAACAAGTCCCTGCTGTAAGAACTATACCCACCCCCTCCACACAAAGGGTAGACAGGGATGGACAATTTGGACATTGGCTACCCAAAATGGGGGGAGGGATACAAAGGCAGAAGTGACTGGCTTACAAGCTTTCAAGAGGGGAACTAGATCCAGAGGGCGTGGAGGAAGGTAGAGTCTCCAGTAGGTGGTGTCCAGTCTGTCCAGGAAGGGCTGATGAAACGAAATATAGATGGGTCTCTTGTGATGCAATAGTGAATAATTGTTATCAGGACTGATTGTGGGGGTTGGAAATCTAAAGGTGGACATTTTGTAACAAAGAGGGGAGTGATTAATTTATCAGTCTAGGAGCGGAGGACCCTGGGACCATCAATGGAGAAGAGCGAAGAGCGGAATCCTACCCAGAGAGGCAGTGAGGCCTGGGATGGAGGCAGAGAAGACAACGTCAAGAGATGGTGGGGCTGGGGGCTTGGGATCAGGAGATGGAAAGGGTCTGAGGACTGTGGTGGGAGGGGGGTGCAGGTTTACAGGGTACACCCCTTGGTTGGGTGAGGATGCATGGACAGGATGATAGCTATGCCAACAAAATGATGGATGATGGAATGAATGTAAAGCTGATGTTCTCCCATGTAGACTATCACACAATTCACAATAAAACATTAAAAAAAAAAAAGCCATCATGTTGTTTACAGCTTGCCCAGGAAATGTCCATCAACCTGGACAAAAGTAATAGAAAACTAGGGCAAAGATAACTCAGGGTTTAGGATAAAAGCTCTCATATTGTTTTTCCAAAGAACCAAGGTGAAAGTCCACATCTGGGAATTCATTTGACACTCCTGCTCCTGAGCCACATAGGAGGCAGCAGTGGTGGCTCAGTGGTGTAACCGTTGCCTTCCACGTAGCAGACCCAGTTTGATTCCCAGTGTAGCTCAAGTGTACTCGCCACCTTCTGTCTGTGGTGGCTTGTTGCTGTTAGGTGCCACAGAGTCAGCATCAACTCATAGCAACCATGTGCACAACAGAATGAAACACTGCCTAGTCCTGCACCAACCTCAAAATCAATTATGTTTGAGCCCCTCACTGTTGCCATTTTGCTAATCCATTGCATTAGGGGTCTTCCTCTTTCTCTCCTACCCTCCACTTTACCAAGCATGATGTCCTTCTCCAGGGACTGGTCCCTCCTGATAATACGTCCCAAGTATGTGAGACAAAGTCTGGCCATTGGCTTCTAAGGAGTTTTCTGGCTGTACTTCTTCCAACACAGAGTGGTTTGTTCTTTTGGCAGTCCATGGGACTTTCAATATTCTCCAACACCATAACTCAAATGCATCAATTCTTCTAAGGTCTTCCTTATTCACTGTCCAAGTTTCACATGCATATGAGGTTATTGAAAATACTTCAAACGGACATCTTTGCTCTTCAACACTTTAAAGAGGTCTTTGTGCAGATTTGCCCAATGTAACACGTCGTTTGAGTTCTTGACTGCTGCTTCCACAAGTACTGACGGTTGATCCGAGCAAAATGAAGTGGTGGCTTGCATGTTACTATAATGCTGAACGTATTTCAACACAGATTCTAGACTAAGTCTAGTCTAGACGTTAGACTAGTTTGCACTTGACTACACACATAAAAGTTGGCACTTCATCTCTCCCAGCAGCATCACCAAAGAGAAGCCTGGCAATCTGCTTCTATATAGATTACAGCCAAGAAAACCCAATGGGGCAGTCTATTCTGTCACATGGGGCTGCTGCTGGAATTGACTTAGCAACTGGTTTTTCTGTTGTTGTTGTTACCAGACTAAGTATGATAATGAAATGTGCAAAGACCTGACATTAGAAAACCAAAAGGGAAGAACAAGCTCGGCATTCCTCAAGCTGAGGGAACTGAAAAAAAGATTCAACCCTTGACTTGCAATATTGAAGGATTCTATGGGCAAAATATTGAAGGATGAAGAAAGCGTCAAAAGAAGATGGAGGGAAGGCAGAGTAACTGCATCAAAAAGAAATGGTTGACGGTCAACTATTTGAAGAAGTAGCATGTGATCAAGAGCCAATGATACTGAAGGAAGAAGTCCAAGGTTCATTGAAGGTGCTGACAAAGAACAAGGCTCTGGGAATTGATGGAATACAAATTGAAATCTTTCAACAAACTGATGCAGCACTGGATGTATTCACTCATTTATGCCAAGAAATTTGGAAGACAACTACCTGGCCAATGGACACGGAGAGATTTATATTTGTACCCATTCCAAAGAGAGGTGACCCAATGGAATGCAGAAATCATTGGACAATATAATTAATATCGCATGCAAGTAAATTTTACTAAAGATAATATAAAAATGGCTGCAACCATACATTGGCAGAGAACTTTCAGAGGTTCAAGGTGGATTCAGAAGAAGACGCGGATCAAGGGATATCATTGCTGACATCATAAGGATCTCGACTAAAAACAGACTAATACCAGAAAGATGTTTACCTGTGCTTTATTGACTATGCAAATGCTTTCAACTGTATGGATCATGACAAGCTATGAACAGCATTGTGAAGAATGAGTATTTTGGAACACTTAATTGTGCTCATGAGGAACCTGTACATAGACCAATAGGCAGTTGTTCAAACAGAACAAGGGTACACCGAATGGTTTAAAATTAGGAAAAGGTGTGCACCAGGATTGTGTTTTTTCACTATATTTATTCAATCTGTATGCTGAGCACATAATCCAAGGAGCTGGATTGTATGAAGAAAAACATATCAGGACTGGAGGAAGACTTAACAACCTGCAATATGCAGCTGATACAACCTTGCTTGCTGAAAGCAAAGAGGACTTAAACTACTGATGAAAATTAAAGACTACAGTCTTCAGTATGGATTGCACCTCAATGTAAAAACAAAAATCCTCACCACTAGACCAATGAATTACATCATGATAAATGGAGAAAAGATAGAAGTTGTCAAAGACTTCAGTTTGCTTGGCTCAACCATCAACACTCACAGAAGCAGCAGTCAAGAAATCAGATGACGTACTGCATTAGGCAAATCTGCAGCACAAGACCTCTTTAAAGTGTTCAAGAGCAAAGATGTCAGTTTGAGGACTAAGGTGCGCCTGACCCAAGCCATGGTATTTTCAATACCTCAAATGCATGCGAAAGTTAGGCAATGAATAAGAATGATAATAGAAGAATTTATGCATTTAAGTTACGGTGTTTGAGGAGAATATTAAAAGTACCATGGACTGCCAAAAAATCAAACAGATTTGTGTTGGAAGAAGTACAGTCAGAATGTTCCCTGGAACCCAGGATGGCCAGAATTTGTCTTTCATATTTGGATATGAAAACAAAAATCCTCACCACTGGACCAATAAACAGCATTCTTATCAACGGAGAAAAGATTGAAGGTGTCAAGGACTTCATTCTTCTTGGATCAACTATCAACGTTCACGGAAGCAGCAGTCAAGAGATCAGACGACATATTGCATTGGGCAAATCTGCTGCACAGGAACTTTTTAAAGTGTTGAAGAGCAAGGATGTCAGCTTGAAGGCTAAGGTGCGCCTGTCCCAAGCCATGGTATTTTCAATAAACTCATATGGATGCAAAAGCTGGACAGTGAATAAGACCATAGAAGAATTGATGCCTTTGAATTGTGGTGTTGGAGGAGAATACTGAAAGTGCCATGGACTGCCAAAAGAACCAACAGATCTGTTTTGGAAGAAGTGCAGCCAGAGTGCTCCCTGGAGGCCAAGATGGCTAAACTTCGTCTCTCACACTTTGGACATATTGTCAGGAGGGAACAATCGCTAGAAAAGGATGTCATGCTGGGTAAGATGGAGGGTCAGAGAAAGAGAGGAAGACCCCCAACGAGACAGATCTGCCAGGTGGCATCACTGATGGCGTCAGCGGTTGGCCCAGGATCGGCCATTGTTTCGTTCTGCTGTGCATGGGGTCACTATGAGTCGGTTCTGACTCGATGGCACCTGACAACAACAAAGGTTAACAGTTCGAACCCACTCCACAGTGGAGTGGCAGAAAGGGCTCGCAATCTGCTGCCCTAAAAATTAGTCACTGAAAACCCTATGGAGCTCAGTTCTACTCTGTTACAAATGGGGTCACCATGTTATATTAGTTGTTGGCTGTTGTTGTTAAGTGCCATAGAGTCAGTCCCAGCCTGTAATTACTCTGTAATGGGGTTTCTGAGGAGTGGCTGGTGAGTTTGAACTGCCAACTTGCAGTTCAAACTGACTTTACAGTCCAGTGCATTAACCAGCAACACCATTAAATCTGTTCCAAGTGATAGCAATCCTATGCACAACAGAATGAAACATTGCCTGGTCCTCACATTGGTTGTTATGTTTGAGGCCACTGTGCCAATCCATCTTGTTAGGTGTCTCTTCTTTTTTGCTGACCCTCCACTTTACCAAGCATGATGTCCTTCTCCAGGGACTGGTCCTTCTTGACATGTCCAAAGTATGAGAGACGTAGTCTGGCCATTATGGCTTCAAAGGAGCATTCTGGCTGTACTTCTTCCAACACAGATGTGTTCATTCTTCTGGCAGTCCATGGTACCTTCATTATTCTTCACCAGCACTGTATTTCAAATGCATCAATTCTTCTATGGTCTTCCTTATATTCACTGTACAGTTTTTATATGAACTTGAGTTGACTGAAAATACTACGGCATGGATCAAGTGTACCTTAATCCTCAAAGTGGCGTATTTGCTCTTGAACACTTTGAAGAGGTCTTTTGCAGCAGATTTGCTTAATATAATACATTGCTTGATTTCTTGACTGCTGCTTCCATAAGAACTGATTGTGGATCCAAGCAAAATGAAATCCCTGACAACTTCAATCTTTTCTCTGTTTATCATGATCCAGTTGTGATGTCCAGGTGTGAGTAGCTTTGTTTTCTTTACATAGAGGTGTAATGCATACTATAATTTTCATCAGTAAGTATTTCAAGTATCTCATTGGGTTGCTATGAGTTGGAATCAACTCCATAGCAACAGGTTTGGTCTTTTTTGTTGTTTTATGCATTCTGGAAGCAACTGCTACAGCTGTCAAGTGCCCCTTGCTTCTCTCTATTTGTTGTTAAATGCCAGGGTTGATTCTGACCCATAGCAACTCTATATAGGGTTTCCAAGGAGCAGCTGGTGGGATTGAACCACTGACTTTGTAGTTAGCAGCCAGCGCTTAGCCTACAGCGCCTCAGCTACAGACACCAGTGATATCAGTATTTCCAAAGAAGCATGGTCACCCCTGGTAAAAAGAGGACATTTCGGTTCAAACGGTACAGTAACATGGTAGACACACGTCCTGTAAAATGGTTCCACTTCAGAATAAGCCTCTTGTCTATCTCCAGCTCTTACATGAAAGTCTGAGGGGTTCATGCACCCCAACTACCCCAGTAGCTGCCTCTCTTAGGAAACCCTTCATGACTAAATAACCCCACAAAGGGTGTTTCTCTCTACCTTCTCCGCTCTAGAGAGTTTATGCGATCTCGGGTAAGTCACTTCATCTCTCTGACTCAGTTTTCTCATCCAGAAAATGGGAGAATGAAGAGTGACACTATCACTGAGGACCAGGTAAACGGAGATTGGAGCAGGGCTTGGAGTTGGCTTATTCTCCAGGAGGGGTTTGGATATTCTTGGATGGTGGTGGTGGTTATGTGCCGTAGAATCGCTTCTGACTCATAGCGACCCTGTACAGGGTTTCTGAGGCTGTAAATCTTTATGAGAGCAGAAAGCCTCATTTTTCTCCCGCGGAACATCCGGTAGTGTTGAACTACTGACCCTGAGGTTAAATGCCTGATTCGTAACCACTACGCTACCAGAGCTCCTTGGATAGGGCCCTGGAATTCACATTTTAACTACTGCCCCGTCCCCCAAGTACTTCTAAGAATACAAGCTGACCTGGACAAAAATAACAATTCTCAATCACCCCTATGAGACAGGGCATACTGTGTCTAAGGGGACGGGGACTCCCAAGGGAAACCTCCATAGCCCAAGGTTACACTTCCAGGGGCAGAGGCGCAGTGACTCCATCCAAATCATCCAGCAGAAGCGCCTGGACTTTGAGGCTTGACCTCAGGACAACATCCGAGTGGATCAGGACTCACATATCCCTCACGCCCTGATGCCACAAAGTGGGAAAACTGAGGTGCAAACACAGTAACTCCAAGCTCCTGGTAACTTGGCACACCCAACTTCCGCACCCCAGATCGAGATCTCTAGCCCGCGGAGCGGCCCACACACCACCACGCAGACGGGGAAACTGAGAGCAGTGCGCGCAGGAGGGGGGCCCAGATGTGGCCAGCGGCGCACCCCCACCCAATGTCAACCCGAGAGCCGCGCCCACCTCGGCCCGGCTTCCCAGCCTCCCGGGTTCCCCCAGTCCCAACCCAGCCTAGGCCCCGGCGGCGGCAGCAGCACCTGCACATCTGGCGGCCTTGCTCGCGCTTCCGGGATGGCGCACCCGTCGCCGCAACGTAAGCACGCACAACGCGTACGAAGGCGCGTCGCGGAGACGTGCTCAGGGACTTGTGTGCGTGCGTGCGAGCGAGGAGTTGGAGTAGGAAGGGACAATGGCCCTATTCGTTCTTGAGTCCCAAGAAATAGCCAATCAAACAATCCTTTTTGTGCCTGCTCAGAGCTCCAGGGCAGTCCGGAAGTGTGAAAACTTGAAAGGCACTTCTCCCGTTGTATAGATGGGGAAAGCTAAGTTCGGAGGGCAGCAAGAAGTACCCCAACGTCATGAAATACTCAAATGGCCTTAAGACATACCCTGCATTCTAGGCTAGGAATTCTCTAACCCGGGTTCTAAAATCCCTGCTCCTCCTTGGAAAACTTTTGCAGGTACAGGATTTTTCGTGGCATCTATTCTCTTGAATCTACTCCAGCCCATACAGTTCATCATCCTTTCCTCCTCTTTCCTGATAATAATGTTTATTAAAAGGAATGCTCAGCCAACAAACATGAAGAAATGCTCACGATCACTAGCCATTAGAGAGATGCAAATCAAAACAACAATGAGCTATCATCTCACACCAGCAATAACAGCAAAGATGAAAAATGGAGAAGACAATAAATGCTGGCGGG
>NW_006408892.1:1476995-1478499 GCF_000296735.1 Chrysochloris asiatica | reverse complement strand
GCTTCCCTAGAAAACATCAAGGCAAGTGGCCAGGTCCTCTCAACACAAATCCCCTTCCAAGACTAAGACTCAACGGAAGTGCACGCTCTGATTGGTGACCATACACATCACCGATGGGGGGAATTGGGGTAAAAGCAGAAATGAAGTGGCAAGCTAAGCCCTACAATGTTCAGTAGGGGACCTGGTTGGCAAGCAGTGTGAAGAGGCCTGGTGACTCTTGGGCCAAGAGTCAGTGGCGTGGCCACAGAGGACTCTAGAGGAGAGTGGAGCTACCAGCTGACGGGAAGAGAGGACATATACACAGGAGTGCCCACACTTGCAGATGATACCCACGTGACCTGGACCGGATGACTGGATGATTGGAGCTCAACCAGGAGAGGAAAGAAGAGGGGGGGGAAAAAAAGAGTGAGCTGATATGGTCTGATGAACTTGACCTATATCTATGGAGCAGCAACTCAAAAGAGGGAACAAATCCTCACAGCCAAAAACATTCAACACCCCCCCCCCCACACACACACACAGAGTGGACGGAAAAGGGCAGCTTGGACATTGGATACTCAAATGGGGAGGGGGAGACTACAAAAGCAAGAAGTGACTGGCTTACAAGCTTTCAAGAGGGAACCTGGTGCTAGGGAGCATGGTGGAAGGCAGAATCTCCAGTAGGTACTATTCAATCTGTCTGGGCGGAGCTGATGAAAGGAGATACAGATGGGTAACTCATGATACTGTAGTGAATAATGCTTATCAGGACGGACTATGAGGGTTGGAAATGCAAAGGTGGAAGTTTTGTAACAAGGAAGGGAGTGATTAATTCTCCAGGATAGGAGCTGAAGCCTCTGGGACCATCAACGGAGAAGAACTGAGAGCGGGACCCTACCCAGAGAAACAGAGATGCCTGAGATGGAGGCAGAGATGATGACGTGGAGTGATGAAGCGACTGGGGACTTTGGACCCAGAGAGGGACAGGGACTGTGGGCCGAAAACTGGGGGGAGGAGGGGGAAGTGTAGGGGGCAGGTTTCTGGGATATATACCCTTTGCGTGGTTGATGATGCATGGCGGGGATTGGAACCATGGCAGTGAGGTGACATAAAATGGAATTAATGTAAAACTAAAGTCCTCCCATGTAAACTATCATATAATTCACAATAAAACATTAAAAATAAAAAAAATAAAATTAAAAGAGGGAACCTAGATCCAGAGGGCGTGGAGGAAGGTAGAATCTCCTCTGAGTAGTATCCAATCTGTCTAGGCAGGGCTGATGAAAGGAAATGCGAATAGGTCTCTTGTGATACATTAGTGAATAATTGTTATCAGGACTGATAACATCTATTTTAGCAAGGGAGTGATTAACTTTGCAGTCTAGGAGCAGAGGTCCCTGGGACCATCACATCACGGGAGAAGAACAGAGGGACCCTACCCAGAGAAGCAGTGATGCCAGAAATGGAGGCAGAGACGATGTCGTGGAGAGATGGAGCGGCTGGGGACTTTAGACCCAGAGGGGCT
>NW_006408892.1:1468628-1476757 GCF_000296735.1 Chrysochloris asiatica | reverse complement strand
TTCTAAACTATTAAAAAAAAAAAAAAAAAAAAAGGGAATGCTCAGGTTTTTAGAATGGCCCTCAACATGGGTTTGCCCTATTTCTTCGTGATTAGATTGACGTGGTGCATCTTTAGCAGAAATCCCACACAAGTGTTATGTTCTCGATGTCAATGTGCCTCATAGAGGATGAGTCTTTGTTTTCTTGAGTCTACTGGTTTCTCCACTGGGAAGTTATTTTCCCCTTTACAATTAATATTAAGTGCCCTTGAGTCAGTTTGGACTCAACAGCGCTCCTGTATGGGGTTTCTGAGGAGTGGCTGATGAGTTGAACCGCTTATCTTGCAGTTACAATGAATAGATATGGGGAAATATTTACAGATCATGCAGATAACCCCTTTGTCATATTTGTAGGCATAAATTTCAGCATCTTTGCATGGTTCTTGGAAAATTAAGGCAAATACCACAATTGTTAGTGTGGTATTTGCCTAACTCTGATCTTTCTAGTTAAAAATTTGATCATTCATTAAAATTCTGTTCATTCTCTGTTCAGTTACTTATATCACTGTGAACTCCAGTTATTTTGCTGTATGGGTGGTAGCTAATTATTATTCAGTTCTGTTCCTGTGCCCTATTGATAAGTATCCTTCATTCTCTGAGCACTTCCTTATTTTCTGGCACTGTGACATGCTCAGAACCTGGAACAACCCTGCATGCAACTCACCATTTCTTTTAAGACCCTGGTTCTATTTCTTGTTGTTGCTTTTAAATGTTGTCGAGTCAGTTCTGACTTACAGCCACCCTGTATAGAGTTTCCAAGAGGCTGATGAGTTTGAACCACCAACCTTGTGGTTCAAACTGACCTTGCAGTCAAGTGATTATCCTACAGCATCACACCAGGACTCCTGGAAGAATGGTCTTTAGAAACCAAGGTCTGGGTATAGGGTTTGCTTATTGCTAATGGGGTGTCAGAGCAAGAGGAAGACCCCCAGCGAGATGGATTGGCAAAGTGGCGGCATCAGTGGGCACAAGCGTGGCAACAATTGTGAGGTTGGCCCAGGACCAGGCAGTGTTTCACTCTGTTGTGCATAGGGTCTCTATGAGTTGGTACCGACTTGATGGCACCTAACAACAACAACTGGGGTGTCACTGCTTCTAGTTGTTCTATGCAGTGAGAGTTAGGAAATTGGTGTGGAGCTGTAGGTTCAGCACTGGACTGTGAACCATAAAGTGGGCAGTTCAAACCCACCAGCTGCTCCTTGGAAACTCTACACAGAGTTGCTATGAGTCAGTACCAACTTGACGGCACTTAGCAACATATTGTTGTTAGTTGCCATGGAGTTGGTTCTGTCTCAGAGTAACGGCATGTGCAACAGAAGGAAACCCAGTCGTCTTCATGGTCGTTCATATGCTCAAGTTCATTGTAGTAGCCACTGTGACTCGAGTGTTTTCAAATCTATGAGACTCATCTTCCAGCACTGTATTGGGCAATATTCTGTTGTGATATTGCGATGTATAGAGTTTCTTGATTAGCTTTTAGAAGTAGATAAATAGACTCACCAGGTTTTTTTTTTTTTTAAGTCTGTTCATCTGGAAACATCCCTGACACAATCTAACATGGGTGACCCTACTGGTATTTGAAATATTGGGAGCAAAGCTTTCAGCATCATAACAACAACCAAACCGTTTATCACATTATGACTAACTGGCAGATGAATGGGTGAATAGGTATGTGTACACTTTTAAATGAAATAATCCAGGTTAGATGCATGAACCAAGCTAGCAAGTAGTAATTGCCCAAGAAACGTTCTCAATGTCTTGTCATTAGTTCTTGAGATCCTCTGATGTGTGTATGTTACACATTATGTATGTAACCTCTATGGGTGTCAGTTTCAGAACTGGTTTGTAGGGATGATCACTGTGTCTACATTTTAAGGTTGTCAGGCGTTTGGGAGATATGTGCATAAATCCTAAACATAAAAAACTGTAAGAGTCCTGGAATAGGATAGAGTTCTCCTCTTAACTCTTATCATATCTTAGCTCAGTGGGTTTGGACTAGTGGCTTAACCTTCCCTAACACTTGAAGGCTTCCTTTATAAAATGGGGATAAAGGGATGTTATAACATCATGTAGATGAAGTACTCACCGTAGAGCTTGGCATGCCATCAATCTTCAATAAATGATTTGTTGTTACATGCTATTGAGTACATTCAGACTCGTAGCAACGCTATAAGACCAAGTAGAATTGCCCCATAGGGTTTCCTCAGCTGAAATCTTTATGGGAACAGATTACCAGGTCTTTTTTCCCATGGAGTGGCTGGTGGGTTCAAATTCTGGTCTTCATGATTCACAGTTGACCACTTTAACCATTGTGACACCAGGGTTCCTTTCCATAAATGTTATGCTTGTTGCGTGCACTCCAGTTGGTTCTTGTGTAAAGTTTCTGAGAGTGGCTGGTGGGTTTGCACTGCTGACTTTGCAGTTAGCACTTCAGTGCTTATCCTACAACACCACACAATACATTTTGGTTTGTTGTTAAGTGCCATCGAGTCAGTTCTGACTTATAGTGACCCTGTATAGGGTTTCTGAGGAGTGACTAGTAAATTTGAACCACCAACCTTGTGGTTCAATTTAATCTTGCATTCAAATGCTTATCCTATAGTGCCACACCAGGACTCCCTTCAATAAATAGTAAGTGATATTATTATTCCTATGTGCCATTGGATAATTTTTGAAAAGTCAATGATAGATTTATAAATGTAATTCTACAAACAGCTTTCAAATTTGTTCAGTAAGTCTTCTCATTCCTCCCTGTGGACATGGCCCTTATGCTTGGGATCCAGAAAGCAATCTGTTCCTGCCTAGACCTGAAAGAGGATGGGAGACAGAGGTGAAGGCAGACACCCCCAGCCTTGTGTGGGGATCAGTGTTGAACTGGGTGTAAGAGCAGGACTCAAGGCTGCAAAGCCTGAAAAGGGGAACATGAGGACCCATTTTGGGGACAAGGAAGGCTGAAAGGAGGTCGAAGCATCTGGATAAGGTTTTGAGGTAGGGTTAGGAGTTTTCTAGGAGGTAATCATTCTCAGCAGAAGGAGCAAGAGCAAAGGCAGGATGGTAGGAAAGCACAGTGTATGGATTTTATTTCTGTAAGAATTGTGGTGTTGAGTGAGCCAAGCAATAACCAGTACTGAGAAGGAGAAACCAGGATGGGGTCTGCTAGGAAAAGCAGAGCCATGGCTCTGTCTGCAGGCTGCAGAAAGAAAACTTCTCAATGGTCCCTTGGCCTCTGCTGGACACCAGGAAGCATGTATGAAGGTCCTTGGGGGTGGAGGCCATATAACAAAGCCCAAAGAGGTTTGGCCAGCCCCAGATGTTTTACGCACAGTAGAGTGAGGACAAAACATATTTTCCTCTGTGTGTTGAGTGATCAGAATGTTCAACCTGCTGACAGTTGCCCAGCGCTGGGGACATTGTGTGTGTGTGAGGTGGGGCAGAGTGTGGAAAGATGTAGAAAACCTAAGTTGGCCCCAGTGGAAGATGGACTCTCTCTCCAACTGCTCATCAGAATCTTGGTGCCACAAAGGAGTCAGTCTTGAGAAATTTAGTCTCCCAGGCCTGGAGTCTCATCTTATCCATGAAACTTGAATTATTCCCGTTCTAGTGTAGCGCCATAAAGGAATTCTGGTGGCATAGTGGTTATGAATCGGGCTGCTAATCTCACAGTCAGCTGTTCGAAACTATCAACTGTTCCGCGAGAGAACGATGAGGCTTTCTGTTCCCAAACATTTACAGCCTCAGAAACCCTGTACAGGGTCGCTGTGAGTCGGAACCGACTCCATGGCATATAACAACAACAAGTGTGGCGCCATAGGATAAGCAATCAATCATAAATAAGGTCAGTTTGAACTGCAAGGTTGATGGTTCAAATTCACCAGTTATTCCTTGGAAACGCTACACAGGGTCACTATGGGTTGTAACCTACTCCACGGTACTTAACAACACAGAAGGCACTGGTCCCTGCCCTGCCAGGTCTCCCCATCCCCAACCTGAATACTGCTGACCCCCTACTGCCTCCACTCTGCCTCCACAGCACCTGCTCTCCATGGCAGTCAGACTTTGAAAAATCAGCAATGAGTCCATAGCTCTCTCCTACTCACATACCCTCCATGGCTCCTCGTCACTCTACAATCCACTTCCTCCCCCTGACAGGAGACTCTGCTTGGTCAGACCTCTGGCTGCTGAGTGCCCTGCATTCAGTTCCCTTTTCTCTCCCCTTCACTCATTCTGTTTCAGCCACATCAACCTCCTTGCTGTTCCTCACTCACAACCTCTTTCCTACGTCAGGACCTATGCAGTGGCTGTTCCCTCTACTGGGTATGGTGTTCCAAGCTGTCCAAACTGGCTCTTTCTCCTCCTTCAGATCTCAGCTCATGTGACCCTCCCAGGGAGGTCCTTCTACCTACCTACAGGAGTACCCCATCCTACTCACCCCACCCTTGACCAAATGGGTTTTATTTTCTAAGTGATACCCCAAGAGGGCTGACCTGGGCTTGCCTTTTTCTCCCACTGTGACCTCAGTGTCCAGCCTGGGGCCTAGCACACAGTCTTTCTCAGTATGTGTTTGCTGATGACCCACTGGATGGTCAACCCCACAGGTGTGGGACTACATGCCTCTGTCTCATACCCAAGGGCGGAATCCCCAGTAAGCCATGTAAGCTTGTGCTTACTTACTAATCTGTAGTGAACAATTTCAAGTATTTCTGTCAATGATTGTCAATATGAAGCAGAATCTTTGATGTGGTGAAAAAATGTGAAATCGGTTGCTATAGATTAGTAATTAAGCACAAGTAAGTCTGTGCTTACCTTGCTTATTGGGTAATCCAATGCTGCTCTGCTTTTTCTAGTTTCTGGCTTTCATGGAACTGATCACACCTGCGTTCAGTTTATATCTCACCGTGGGTGGAACATACCTGGTTTGTGTCTGGAATAGAAGCTTGGTGGTGGAAAGGCCCATTGTGTTCTCATCAATGGGACCTTTTTTGCATTGTGATGAATAAAACATTTGCTCTTTCTGCAATCTCCATAAGTACAGTTCAGTAACATTAGTTATGTTTCTCATTATTAACCATCCTTGGTAAGACTCTTAGTATCTTAATTTTACAGATAGAGAAACATGTGCCTCCGTTTCTCCATCTGTAAAATGCGGACAATAAGGTTCCTACCAATGATGGTTAATGGTGAGAAACATAACTAAATTCAGTTTTTCCACCTGTAAAATGAAGATAATAAGAGTCAGCAAGGACGGTAAATAGTGAGAAGCAACTAATATCACTGAACTGTACTTATGGAAGTTACAGAAATGGCAGATGTTTTATTACCTATAAATTCACACCACAATGGAAAAACAAGAGCCTTACCAAAACTTACCCAAAGTCAATCTAAAAGAAGTCAAAGAAGAGAAAGAGAGAGAAAGAAGCATACAGCAAAAACACATAACAAGAAAGCAGCTTTAAGATCAAAGGTGTCCGTGATTATATTAAATGTAAATAGACCAAATGCCCCAGTTAAAAGACAAACATTAGCAGACTGGATCCAAAAGCAAAACCCAATTGTATAATACTTTGAAGATATGGAAAAGTGGAAGGAAGAAGGGTGGCAAAGGATGGAACATTTAAAACACAAACCAAAAGAGAACAAGTGTGCAATGTTAGCATCAGACAACAATCCACTCTGAGGCAGGAAGCACTGAGATAAAGAGGTTCATGTCATATAACAAAAAACTTCAGATCACCAGGAAGATGGCATGGTCTGCAAATACCAGAGTATTTGCTTTATAAGGCCACTGTGGGGAGTTAGTACTTGGAAGGTGCTTACAACAGTGCTTGGTATCTTTGCTGTATGTAGTTATTGGTGGTGACTCACAGTGGTCCTGTATAGGGTTTCTAAGGCTATAAAGCTTTGTGGGAGTAAAAAAGCTTCATCTGATGGACTCAAACTGCTAACCTTGTGGTTCGCATCCAGTGTTTACCCTACAGAACCATCACACTTCCCTCCTGATACATATAATACCTGATTAATTAGTATTATGATTGTTACTGATGTTGGCATTATTTTGTTGATTTACCATTGTTTTTAGTGTTATTTACCATGATTCCTCTAGCACCTGAATACTGGGATTCAGAGATAGATGGGAAATTGTCCAACTCCCTCAGAAGTAGGATTGATTCTCAGTCTGTATGATGTCCCTTACCTGGCACTTTTCCACATACTTCTGATGTCCCAGCAGCCCTCCTGGCTGGCCTGCCTGCCTTCTTTTTTTCTTTCCTTCTTTCTGCAGTTTTCCTGACTGAGTCCCTCCCACACCCACCCCTGCTGGTTGCCAGTCCCTGTGCAAACCTGAGTTACAACTATGAGAAACAATAGAATCTTCCTAGACTTTGGAGTATTGTAATTAAGTACATGAGGCAGAGGTTAATTAAATCATGACAAAAAAAGTAAATTATGAAGTAGAAGTCCATCAGGCCAGGAAAGCACTGGCACAAGGCACTGGTCTTGCTTTGGGTAAGTCAGGGAGGACTTCCTGGAAGAGGTGACATTGGACCTTAAGATGTGAGTAACCTTCAGTGGCTAGAATCCCATTCATTCATGCATTCATTTATTCAACAAGCATTTATGGAGTGCCCATTTGTGTGCCAGGCACCCTTCTAGAAAGTGCTGGATAGAAATTGGGGGAAAAAAAAAAAAATCCTTCCCCTGGGCTACTGTTAAGTGCAATCGAGTCTATATAACCCTGTATAGGGTTTCCAACACTGTAAATCTTTATGGGAGCAGAAAGTCACCTATTTCTCCCATGGAGCGGCTGGTAGGCTCAAACTGCCAACCTTGTGGTATCGCTGTCCACAAGAGCCATTGTGGAGTCCTGGTGTGGCGGCGTAGTGGTTAAGGCTTGGGCTGCTAACCTCAAGGTCGGCAGTTTGAAACTACCAGCTGTTCTGCGGGAGAAAGATGAGGCGTTCTGCTCCTGTAAAGATTTACTGTCCTGGAAACCCTGTACCAGAGTCACTGTGAAGGGGAACTGACTCCATGGTACTTAACAACAAGAGCCATTATGCTCCCATGGATTGTTGTTGTTACGTTAAGTGCCGTTGAGTCGTTTCCAACCCATAGCGACCCTATTTGCCAAGGAGCAACTGGTGAGCTTGAACTGCCAACCTTGCAGTTCAAACCGACTTTGCAGTCCAACGCATTAACCCACAGCGCTACACCTGGACTCCCGCTCCCATGGGAGCAGGGTACAAAATAATGAACGAGGTCTTTCTGTAAGGAACTAAAACGGTGAGGGCAGGATGAAGTAAGTGTCTCTCATCTGCACTCTTTCAAAACAAAACTCATAAACACATCTAATCGAGGTTGCCACCTGCAGGGCCGTGGGCATCTTATCACACTCTTGCAGAGGCTCAGCAAGGGTGCAGAGAGAAGCTCTGCACTCTTAGTCACCAACCTGGTAGTTACTGAGCACCGACGGTATACTCCAGTAAACCGTCTGGGAGTTAGACAACACTGGGGGCCACAACCTTCCTCTGAAGCATGGTGGTGACAAAGGTTTCTGGGCAAGTTAACCAGCAGCCCCAGAACTGCTCTGACACTCCAGCCTTGCCACAATCCTCCGTACAAACCCCCAGATGAGCTGCGCGAATACCTGTGTTTATTCCCCTTTCGCAGATTGATAGGATGCTCGGGCACAGGGAGATGCCAAAGGTTGTGCTGAGTCTCCGGTCCCGGCCGGAATCCACGCCTCAACCTCAACCTCATCCCGCCCCCTCCCCCGCCCCCGCCCCCGCCCCCATCCCCAACCTGGCGGTCACGGCTCCTTTAAGAGAGCCCAGCGGAGCCAAGCAGGAAGGGGGTGGTGCCTGACAAAGAGACGGACGCGGTTGCCGACCAATAGGAGCAGTGGTTGCAGTGACTGCACCCAATGGCCATGGTGGAGGCGGAGTCAGGGTCCGATCCTGGTTTCCGAGGCGCGGCGGCCGCGGCTGGGGGCGGGGAGGGGGGCGCAGGACCCCAAGCGGGGGTCCCGGAGCCGGAGGCACGTGTCCCGGGAAGCTGGCTGGGTCGCGCCGACCTGGGGCGCTGCCCGGACCTGGACT
>NW_006408892.1:1455033-1457988 GCF_000296735.1 Chrysochloris asiatica | reverse complement strand
CCAACGAGATGGATCAGCCAGGTGGCATCATTGATGGACTCAGGTGTGGCAGCAGTGGTGAGGTTGGCTCAGGATCGAACATTGTTTCGTTCTGCTGTGCACAGGGTCGCTATGAGTCGGTCCCGACTCGATGGCACTTGACAACAACAACAACAACAACCTCACACTGTATATGAAAATTAACTTAATGAGTCAAAGACCCAAATGTAAGAAATTATAAAATCCTTAGAGTAAGATAAAGAGTAACTCTTTGGAGCCTAGTTTTCAATGATGGATTCTTAGGTATAATATCAAAAGCATAAGCAATAAATTGGGATTCATAAAAAAAAAATTTGTCCAAGGAGTGGGAGAAAAATCTCTGGGAACCAAATACCTGATACCATCACCCATGTGTTAGGTTGTGAACTGTGATGGCTCGCATGTTGCTGTGATGCCATCCATATTTCAGATTCTAGCAGAGTCACTCTAGTGAAGCTTCCAGACTCAGACAGACTAGCTTCCTAGACTTGTCGATTGACTTCTGAATATCAGCCAGTAAAAACCCTAAAGACCACAACAGAACAGTGACTTGCTTTGGACATGTCAGGAGGGGTAGCTGAAAAAGGACCTATACACCCTCGGAAACCCTGTACAGGGTCGCTATGGGTCGGAACCGACTCGACGGCACTTAACAACAACAACAACAACAATGTTTGCTAAAGTCACGGGCCAATGAGGTTAAGGAAGCTCTTTGGTGAGTTGAATTGGCACAATATCACAACAGTGTTTTTGTTTACAAGTAGTTGTGAGGATGACACAGAACCAGGCAACATTTTGTTCTGTTGTACATAGAGTACCATGAGTTGAAGTTGACAGCATCCATCTATCCATCCATCCATCCATCCATCCATCCATCCATCCATCTTCTCATCTAGCCTTCAACCGTTTGTCTAGTCTGTTCATCTGATAAGGGCTTCATTTCATATCCAGAATTAATAAGGAACTCCTGCAACTCAGTAACAAAAAGACAGTCCAGTCACCTAATGGGCAAGGGATTTCATTTAACTGAATAAAGTGTACAAATGGCCAGTAATCACCAGAAAAGATTCTCAATGTCATAAGTCTTTAAAAAAAACAACACCACCAAAAAAACCTAACCAGTTGCTGGTGAGTCAATTCCTAATCCTAGCGACCCTATGACTGTCATCTATTTCCCAGGTTAACCATCAGAGACTCGGGGGTGGTGTCTTTCCAAAGATCAAGTCCATAAAAACCAAACCCGTTGCTTTCTAATTGATTCTGACCCACATTGACCCTGAAGGACAGAACTGCCTCCATGGGGTTTCTAAGGCTACAGTCTTTACAGAAGCAGATTTACCATGTCTTTTCGCCCATAAAATGGCTAATGGGTTTCAATGATCAACCTTTCAGTTAGCAGCCAAGTGCTCAACTACTGCACCACTCACCAGGACTCCCTAAGGTCATGCAGGGAGCCCCCAAAGTCTGCTCCACCCACCTTTTCCTCCACTCAGCAGCCAGGCTGCCTGTACCCTGCCCTTCTCTCTCCAGACTCCTCTGATACCCTGGCTGCACCCTCTCCTGCCCTCCTGTGACCCTCCCTCACAAGCAGCACAGCGCCACCACTCCAATATTGACCTAGCTCAGCCTCCTGGATAAACAGCTGGGCATCAACTGTGAGGAGTTAGTGTGTCTGGGCATGTGCTGGTGTCCACTGGATGGATCAGCTGTTCAGGCAGAGGCTCTAGGCTCAGAAGGGTGGAATTTGAGTATCTGCAGCAGCATGGGTGACCCTGGGCTGACTCCCTGAGCCTGTCTCCTAGTCCATGAAATACGCTGACTTGTGAGGATTCAATGAGATTAAATTACTCAAGACATTTCATCCCACCTGGCCACATATGCCCAATGGAAAAGCTAAAGACAGTGTGTGGTAGATGATCAGGAGAGCTGTGAGTGAGAATGAACTGACTTCGAGTGAGGTGGCCTCAAAGACTGGCTACATCTCCCCTCAGCCTCAGTTTCTACATTTGTAAGTGGGACAATCATAATAGGTACAGGTAAAGGGAATGTAGGTTTGACTTGGGTCAGCAGTTCAATCTTTTAATACTTTAAAAAACTTCAGTTTTTAAAAACTTACTCTGATTTGAGTGAAAATTTACAGAGCAAATTGAGTTTCCATTCAATAATTTCATATATACTTGATTTCATGACATTGATGCCGTTCTCAATGTAACAGCACTCTTCCCACTTCCTTCTTGTATCTTGTGGTTCCATTCATTCTTTTTTCCTACCCTTTCCTGCCTTCTGAGCTTCATCGCTGGACAAATGCGGCCCCTTTTATCTTTATGGCTATATTTCTGAAGTGTGTGTACCTCCCTAGTGTTCACCGTATTAGCCTGTCTCTTGTTTGGCTAAAAGTTCAGTTTCAGGCTTGAAGAGTGACTAAGTGACCGTAGCCTCAGGGGTTCTACCCGTCTATGTCAGACTTACTAGTCTGGTCTTTTTTGTTGTTGTTATGATTTCGCCCATTCTAACGATCTCCAGCAGCATTTCTATCACTAAGACCATATTTTCCAACTAGCAACAATTGTGAGGTTGGCCCAGGATTGGGCAGTGTTTAGTTCTGTTGTGCATAGGGTCACTGTGAGTCGGTACCGACTCGATGGCACATAACAACAGCACCTAGGACCCTTGATTGTGATCCCTTTCACAGCAGTCAGCTGTGATAGGGCAGTTCTATTGCTGAAAGTGAAAAGGACTTAAAACATTTACTGATGAAGATCAAAGAGCACAGCCTTCGGTATGGATTACATCTCAATGTAAACAAAACAAAAATCCTTACCACTGGACCAATAAACAACATTCTTTATCAAGGGAGAAAAGATTGAAGTTGCCAAAGACTTCATTCTTCTTGGATCAACTATCAACACTCACGGAAGCAGCAGTCAAAAAATCAAA
>NW_006408892.1:1443922-1454933 GCF_000296735.1 Chrysochloris asiatica | reverse complement strand
AGCGGAGCTGGGGGCTACGGAAGCCGATGGGGGCTGCCGGCAGAGACGCGCAGGCCCTGGACGCCCCGGGGTTTCGGGCGTCGGGGCCCCTGACTGGTGGCGTCAGACCGGCGGGGGACGTTGGGGGTCCTGTTGGGGAGTTGACTCGGGGCTAGGACTGGACGGGGGGCATCTGGGAGGTGTGGGGGATTTGGGGATCGGGAGGGGGGCGTCTGGGGACACTAGAATGCTTATAGGTCGAGGGAGAGGCTGGTGGGGGGGGGCCTGGCCCAGGCCGGGGGCGGTAGTTGGGGGGGGCAATTTGTGCGGGCGCAGGGGATTGTGGGGGCAGGGTCTCAGAGGGTCTCGAAAAGGGGTCTGAGTCTGAGCCCGGTAGGAGAGTACAGGTGAAGGTTCTGGGGGATGTTGTGGGTTAGGATGACTTTGTCCACCTCCAGGGGCTCCTAGGGATTTGGGGCTATGCGGGGTGGTTTGCGATGGCACTGCTAGGATTGGAGCTTCCCAATAGGCCTGGGACTAGCAAGGGATACAAAATGTGGAGGTGGTTACAGCTCTGGAGGAAGGGACATGCTGTTAGGTGTCAGGAGGCCTGAGGTGCTCAGGGCATGGATGGGGCCAGTGTCTCTGGTGTGAGAGGGGTCTGTATAAGCTTCAGGGCTGGAAGGAAAGGGCTTGAGTTTTCTGGGGGTAGGTCACAGGACTGGAGGTACCTTGTGTGGGCAGGGGGCTCTCCCTTAGAAGAAGAGATGCAGAACGTGGAAGTTTTGGGGGAGACTATCTTTCATTTTGGGTTTTAAATGTAGCCTCCCAAAGGTCTTCCCCAAAAAAACCCAGCACCCTCTTTTGGGATTTTACCAGACAAAATCCCAGGGCTCTGGAGTCTCAGGTTCCAATCCCACTCATGTTAGCTTGCTTTGTGACCTTGGACAAATGGCTTTGCAACTCTAGGCTTCAGTTTCGACTTCTGGGAAATGTGTGTGTATGTCTCTATGCGGGGGTTATCCATCTACTAGAGTACTTACAGGGACTAAATAAATAATAATTAGTTGTATTAATGGTGACACTGTTTGGGTCACATAGACACACAGCTTGTCTTGTTATACTCACTGCATAGATGAAGAAACTGAGGCCTTGAGTCACTCTCTGGGGCATGAGGTACAGGGGATAACTGGAGGGGTTCGGTGTGATCCTTACTCCCATCCCTTGCTCTTCCCAGTAGCATGGCTTCCTGTGCTGAGCCCTCTGCCGCAGGACCAGAGCCTGCTGCCCCGCTGCCTGCCAGGGTCCCGCCACTGGAGGACTTTGAGGTGCTAGATGGAGTTGAGGATGCAGAGGACGAGGAGGAGGAGGAGGAGGAGGAGGATGACCTGAGTGAGCTGCCACCATTGGAGGACATGGGGCAGCCCCAGACAGAGGAGCCAGAGCAGCCTGGAGCCCTAGCCCGAGAGTTTCTGGCTGCCATGGAGCCCGAGCCTGCCCCAACCCCAGCTCCAGAGGAGTGGCTGGACATCCTGGGTAAGGAGGGGAGGACTCAGGTTTGAAAGTGACCCTATCTCAGGCCCATTGCCCTTTGGACCCCATTTTCCTACTGCTGCTGTGAAGGTCAGAGGTCACAGCTCTGTAACCAGAGCAATCACTATCCTTTTGTCACTCCCCCCAAACCTCCAGGAGGTACTGGATCCCTTTTCTCTAGTCCTAGCCCCCATTGCATCTTCTCAGGCATTTGTGCTAAGTACAGTCCTCAGAAACCTCATCCTGAGATCCAACTGATGTGAGGAATAGCTCCCGAACCCACAGACCGTCCCCCTGATCCCTAATGCCCTTCCTCAGTCACCCTGGATGTTAAAGCAAGGTTGATTGGTGAGTGTTGAGGTCAATACACTTCACTAACACCATGTTGTTGGTGTTGTCAAGTTCTTAACTCATAGCAACCCTGTAGAGGGTTTACAAAGAGTGGTGGATGGATTTGAACTGCCAGCCTTTTGGTTAGCAGTCCAGTGCTTGTCCACATCAGGCTAGCAAGTGGCGTAATCCTAGCAGTCCTAACTGTAATGCTACAGCCGGTGCTGATTGTTAGTTACCATTGAGTTGAACCCAACGTAGGTTACAGTTGTGATGACTGTTGGTAACGGTTGAATTGAACCTGTGTGTGTAGGCTAGAACTGTGCTCCCTAGAGTTTTCAAGGCTGTGACCTTTCAGGAGCTGATGTCCAGGCCTTTCATTCGCCTCTGGGTAGATTGGAACCACCAACCTTTTATTTGTCAGTCGAGTGCTTAACCCTTTGCACTATGTTATGTTGTTATTAAATGCCACTGAGTTGGTTCCAACTCATAGTGACCCTGTGTAGGGTTTCCAAGGCTTTAAATCTGTGGGAGCAGAAAGGCTCATTTCTCACCTGTGAAGTAGCTGGTGGGCCCGCACTGCTGACCTTGTGGTTCCCAGTCCAGAACTTAGCCTTTGGAGTCATCACTCTCCTGCCCTGTTTTATAGCATACTTTATACCTACTAATGCTGTGTATTATGGAGTACTAGTACCGGAACATAATACAACATCAGGCAATTACTGTTGAATTGATTCGGATTTGTGGTGACCTCGTGTGTGTCTGAATAGAACTGTCACCCACAGGGTTTTCTTGATTTTTCAGAAAATGACTGCCAGTCTTTGTTTTCTGAGGCCGTTCTGTTTGGGTTATTGCTAAGCGCTGTCAGGTCAGTTCTGGCTCATAGCAACCCTGTAGAGAGAGTTTTTGAGGAATGGCTGGTGGGTTTGAACCTCTGACCTTGTGCTGATCCTCCCACACCACACCTGGTGGACTCAAACCTCTAACCTTTCTGTTAGGAGCTGAGTATGTTTACCATTTGCATGCTCCAGGGACTCTGAAATACAATATTGTTATTCCTGAGTGCTGTCGAGTTGGTTCTGACTCATAGTGACCCTGTGTAGGGTTTCCAAGGAGCCGCCAGCAGATTTGAACTGCCAGCCTGTGGTTCACAGTCCAGTGCTGATCCTCCAGCTCCACACCAGGAGTCTGTAATACATGTTGTTGTTGTTAGGTGCTGTGGAATCGGTTTCGACTCATAGCTACCCTGTACAGGGTTTCCAAGGCAGTAAATCTTTACGGGAGCAGAAAGCCTCATCTTTCTCCTGTGGAACAGCTGGTAGTTTCAAACTGCTGACCTTAAGGTTTGCAGCCCGATTCGTAACCACTATGCTACCAGAGCTCCTGTAATATATAGTGATATAATAATGATGTTATTGGGAATTGATTCTGTCTGTGCATCCTCACAACTGCCCCAAGACAGAATTCCTATCATATCCCCATTCTGTGGATGGGAAAATTGAGGCTAAAAGAGGGACAGAGGCACTTCCCTGCAGCCACATGGCCTCCTTGGCAGGGTGGGACTTTGGGAAGTTCTCTTCTAGGGATACTCTAAGAGGCCCCGCCCCCTGTTCACCTCCCATGAGTGGGAGGCCAGCTCTGTTCATTTTCATTCATCCCTGGATCAGAACTGAGGCTTCTGTTTTCCAATTGAGGAAACTGACATCCTGAGAGGGGACCCTGATTGTCCCAGCAGTGCCTGGTGCCACCCTGCCTGTACATCCAGCAGAGTGCCCAGAAACCTCAAGCCTCAGGGGTCTAGATCAATGGTTCTCTGGCTGGAAGTGGGGCATGCATACATGCCCAGAAATTGAGAACATTTTAGAACATAGATACCTAAGGGTCCTTAACCTTTAGTTAGGGTCTGCTCCAGACTTACATGTTGTAGTTATGTGCCATCGAGTCATCTCCGTCTCATAGCGACCCTGTATGGGACTTTCGAAGAGCAGCTGGTGGGTTTGAACTGCTGATTGTGGTTCAAAATCCAGTGCTGATCTTACAGTGCCACCCCAGGAGTCCTAGACTTGTGGAAGGAATGTTATGGTGTGCAGGTACTGTTAGAACAGGTGACCCCAGGCATTGCTTCCATGTGTCTTCAGGGTAAGTCCTCTCTTTGTTAAGGTCCAGGGAGAGGGGGGGCAGGGTTGTGTGCCGGGGCCAGTTGCCTGCCCTCTCCATTTCCAGCACCTACCTCATCACCCATGGTCTTTGTCGGACCATGTGTGTGACATGTGGTAGCTTGTGAGCTCCTTGAGTTGCTGTGACCACTTGTCCATTCCAGTGATTGCCTGGGAATCATCCAGGTGGTGCAAACAGTGTGCTTGACCTCCACCTGAAAGGCTGGAGGTTCGAGTCACTGGCGGGACCTCGGAAGAAAGGTCTGGCGATCTACTTGCAAAAACTCAGCTCACGTACACCCTGTGGAGCACAGCAGTCTAGTCTATAACTGATCCTGGAGATGGCGCAGGACTGGGCTGCATTTTTTTCTGTTGTATGTGGGGTTGCCACAAGTTGGGGGCCGACTGGACAGCAGCTAACGACAAGAGACTTGTGGAGTTCTTGAATGATGTAAACAGTTAATTCACTTGACTGCTTACTGAAAAGTTGGAGGTATGCATGTACTCAGGTTCCTAAGAAGGCTCTGGTGATCTACTTCTGAAAAAGTGAACAGTCTTATTCTGACACATGTCACTGTGCATTGGGCTCAATTTGGCAGCCTTGGTAGCTGCCTGAGGCTTCGAGGGAAACTCCAGCTGAGGCAGCTGAGAGCTGATGGTTTCCTCAGGGTAGGGGAACGTCAGGGACTGTCGGTTGTGTTTAATGTGTTGTGGTGCTCTGCTTACATTGCCAACTTGAACTGGTGGGTCAAGGAGGTCCCGCGATCTCCCCATTGCAGAGTTGGGTAAACAAACCTGATAGTCCTGGAAAGGGGCTATTTCTCAGCCCTTGGCCGTTGCAAACCCTAGGTTTTCTTAAACCAACAACCAGAAGTGCTGGTCATCCCTGGTGTTTCTGGGTGTTGGTACCTTGAAATTGGCCCTGTTAGGTCCGTGTTCAGCCTGGGACACCGAGGCCCTGCTGTGTGAAGTGAGATGACCTGCGCAGTTGATAAGCAGAGCAGTCATTGGAAGCTCAACCTCTTTTCCTGGATTGGGTTGGGGGAGTGGGTTCCTGTCCGAGCCGCCCAGTGACAGGTTCCGCTCCCCCTCCTCTCTCAGGGAATGGGCAGCTGAGGAAGAAGACGTTGGTCCCAGGCCCACCTGGCTCAAGTCGCCCTGCCAAGGGTCAGGTGGTGACAGTGCAGCTGCAGACGTCATTGGAGAATGGCACGAGGGTTCAGGAGGAGCTGGAGCTGGTGTTCACCCTGGGCGACTGTGATGTCATCCAGGTGGGTATTGTGGTGGACCTGGGGGCACCAGTGCTGGCCCAGACCCCTTGATCCTCTGTTGTCCTTCCCACTAGGCCCTGGACCTCAGCGTCCCGCTCATGGATGTGGGGGAGACTGCCATGGTCACCGCTGACTCCAAGTACTGCTATGGCCCCCAGGGCAGGTGAGATCCTTCATTCTGCCCTGTTCACCCAGCTGTCTTGTGGGAAAGGAGAGTCTCAGGGAGGGCAACTTGGCCACTAAGGTCTTGTCACAAGTGTGAGTTGGGAGCTGTTTCCCACATTCTATCAGAAAGGGCACTCAGAGGCCATATATCCAGGGCTTTTCTCCTGGGTGGGGGACATGGCTGGAGGGGTGCCGAGGCTGAGTATTGCCCCTGACCCACAACCCCCAGCAGGAGCCCCTACATCCCCCCGCATGCGGCCCTGTGCCTGGAGGTGACCCTGAAGACAGCTGTGGATGGGCCCGACCTGGAGATGCTCTCGGGGCAGGAGCGTGTGGCCCTGGCCAACCATAAGCGGGAGTGTGGCAATGCCCACTACCAGCGGGCTGACTTCGTGCTGGCTGCCAACTCCTACGACCTTGCCATCAAGGCCATCACCTCCAGCGCCAAAGGTGCCCTCCCACCCCACCGTGTGACTGTGTGATCTCAGCACTGCCCCTACCACTGTGTCCACCATGAGTGCCCAGAGAACTGGAGCCACCACCAGATTGTTGGGCCTAAGGCTTGGAACGTTTTAGACTATTCCAGCATATGGCTAGATTAGATGCCTTAACAACCCTGACCTTTAGGCTAGGGTCTTTTCCAGGCTTGTGATGTATTCCAGAACAATGGGATATTACAGAATTCAGGTGCCATCAGGACGGGGTGGCCCCAGTTGGTGTTTGGCCCGTTATCTCTTGAGGCTATGTTTTTAGGACCTCTTAGTAGTACCTGGGACAGGGCAGCTTGTGGCCATGTGTTTATGTGGTCTGAGGGTCCTTCCTTATTCGAGGGTCCCTGACAAGCTGGTATAGGAGCCTCCAGCCCCAGGACCTCAGGAACCCCCTTACTACCTCCCATATCTGGGGTGTTGAGCCAGATCGAGCCCTCCGCTCCAGCCTCCTGCCTTCTCCCTCCTCCTAGGAGAGAGGGGCAGGTCAGCCCCTGGGTGGCTGGGGTGAGAGTGAGGCTGATGGCATCATGACCATGGGTGGGAGGCTGATACAGCACAGTGACAGTCACTTGCCTGCAGTGGACATGACATTTGAGGAGGAGGAGCAGCTGCTCCAGCTGAAGGTAAAGTGTCTGAACAACCTGGCAGCCTCACAGCTGAAGCTGGACCACTACCGAGCCGCGCTGCGTTCCTGCAGCCTTGTGCTTGAGCACCAGCCCGACAACATCAAGGCGCTTTTCCGAAAGGGCAAGGTGGGTGCCATAGCTGTAGAGGTGGGGGCACCCAGCTAGTGTAGGTCCAGGGACAGGTGCCAGATATGGTACAGCCTGGCTTACACAGCAGTGTCAGGGAAGCCACAGTCAGACCCAGATTCTTGGGTTCCATTGACTTTCCTGAACTGCTCCTTTAGCCCAGCACAGATTGTCTCTCATACCTGGCTCCTGGCTCCCTCAGTATAAGCCATGTCTTTGCCATCTTCCCCTCCTACGCTCACCTCTCCTGTCTCACCTCCTGCCTAGTGGCCTCCTCCCTACTTACAGCTGCCTGCCCAAGCCAGGCCCACCCCACTCCCCCCTTGCCTGGTTGTACCCTCAGCCTGAGACATACTCAACTCAGATGCCTGTCTAGGCTCCTCCTGGTCTTTGCTGGGATGTCACTTTCTTAGGTCACCTCTCTCCCATCCCAGCTGAGCTGGGCACCTCTCACTGCTCTGCCTCTTGACCTCATTTTGCTATCACACATCATGTTCAACCCCACACTGCAAGGTTGGGTACTGTCTGTCTTCCTCACTGCTGCATCTCTTTCCTTTGTACAGGGCCTGGTACACAGCAGGTGCTCATTAAATGCTTGTACACTGCAGGTGCTCCCTGAATACTGACACATAGCAGGTGTTCGTTAAATGCTTGTACACACACAGTGCTTGTTAAATGCTTGTACACAACTGGTGCTTACTGATTGAGGGGGCTGTCAGTAAACAGTAAACTGAGGCGTAGCCACTAGGACACCTAGCATATTTGTGAATAGCCTGAACAGGGGATCTCTCCAGCCTGCATTTATCGTACGCACCTGTTAGATGCATATCTCTGCAGAGAGAGACGTAGGGAGGAAAGAGATGCTGTCCTTGTTTTCTAAGACCTTAACATTTTAGTGATGGATAGTATCTGTTCTTATGTGTTTGAGTCAGTTGGTCAAAGGTGACAAAACCCACTTAAGCAGTTCAGGCAATAGATGGCTTACAGAACTGCCAAGCCTAGTTGTACTAGGGCTTCAGCCACATCTTGATCCAGATGTTGACATAATGTTGTAGAATGATGTGCCTTTGCTGTGAGCTCTCCAGGGAGGCTCTTCTATCAGGGTGACTCAAGACACCCCTTCCCCTTGAAGTGCCAGGCTGTCATCCTGCGTAGCAATTACTTCGGTCTCCATTGCCTGGTCTGGGCCACAGGGCTTGGCTCTGAACCAGTCACCATGACCAAAGTTTTAGGAAGGGTTCATTTGGCTTGTAGAGCCAAGTGCAGGACAAGCCACTAACC
This sequence comes from Chrysochloris asiatica, assembly GCF_000296735.1. Lineage (NCBI taxonomy): Eukaryota > Metazoa > Chordata > Mammalia > Afrosoricida > Chrysochloridae > Chrysochloris > Chrysochloris asiatica. The sequence continues at coordinate 1,446,975 of NW_006408892.1, read as the reverse complement.
AGCTAAGATGGCAAGGGGAGGAGGGACTTTGATCCAGGCTGTGACAGACACGTGAGGGAAGGAGCGGGGTCCAAAGATATGTGCCCCTCTCCCACAGGTGCTGGCCCAACAAGGCGAGTACAGTGAGGCCATCCCCATTTTGCGGGCAGCCCTGAAGCTGGAACCTTCCAACAAGGTGAGACATTCTGGGAACATGTAGGATTCCTGTTTTGTTTGCCCCAGGTCTTTACTGTGGTTCTGTCTTTGGTGTTCTTACCTAGGCAGTGGTGGCTGATGTATCTGACTCCCCAGATGGGCAGTCTGTGCTCACTCCCTCCTACCCTCAAAGTGCCCAGAGTCTGAGTGCCCAAAGCTGCTGTGCACAGCCTTGGTCTCCCACTCTGTCTCCTGCCACCTCACCCCATTCACTTTACTAATGCCTAGAGGGCGAGAGTCTGGCCCTGGGTCCTGTAGGAGTCTGTGACAGATGGATCCTCATGTGCCACAGCCCTCAAGTTCTCAGGCCTCCAGAGGGGCAGTACCAGCGCTGACAATTGAACTGGGCCCACTCAATACCCACCTCCCCCACAGACGATCCACGCGGAGCTCTCGAAGTTGGTGAAGAAGCACGCAGCCCAGCGGAACACAGAGACTGCTCTGTACCGGAAGATGCTGGGCAATCCCAGCCGGCTGCCTGCCAAGTGTCCTGGGAAGGGCGCGTGGGTGAGGCTCTCGCAGCAGGCTCTAGAGTGGATAGGGTCTGGGAGGGTATGCCAGGCAGAGGACATCACCTGGGCTAGATGAGACTGCCTCGGATAGCGGTCCACTGATATCCTCAGCCACTGAGCCGTGCTAGATGGTGCTGGCACACAGAGAGGCCCCAACCCTGTGTGACCAGGACTAGGTAGACGGTGGAATCCAGACTGAGGGACCTGGAGGGAGGAGTGGTACCCTAGAAAAGGGGGCATCGTTAGGCAGTGGTTTGTTGGGATGCCTGTTCAGTCTGTTTTGGGAGCTGAGGTCTCAGAGGTGGGTGAACCTTGACTCTTCTCCAGCTCCTCTTTCCCTCCCACCCCACCTTTATCCATAGTCCATTCCATGGAAATGGCTGTTTGGAGCGACTGCTGTTGCCCTGGGGGGTGTGGCCCTGTCCGTGGTCATTGCTGCCAGGAACTGACCATCCAGGTGGTCGCCACCCCCTATGCACCATGGACCCCACCCTGTGCTCCCCAGCTCCCTTGGCCCCTGTCCACTGTCCTCCTGACCCAGCCCCCTCCTCTGGGTTGGGGCAGCGAGGTTTGGGGGCCTTGCAACCCAGCAAGCAGGAGGGACTGTAGCCTTCTCAGAGGAGAGTGAGGCAGGGCCGGGCCCAAATCCAGCCCGGAGGAAGGGGCCCTCATCCCCAGACCCTAGTCCCACCCTTCCATGCCCCGGGCCAGTTTTTCACCCAGCCAGCCTCAATTTTTCCTTCCCAACAGGCCTGGGGGCAGCCCTTCCCCTGTCCCATCCCCACCCTGAGTGCCAGTCCCTCCTGTCCCGCCTGCTGTCCTCTGTCCTGGCCCTCCACTCCCTAGTGAAATAAAGCCTCCCACCCCGCAATCCACTGGCTCCAGAGTCGTCTTCAATGACCATGTGGGGGACATCTAGGGTTTGTTACTACCCTGGGCGTGGCTGAACCATGGTCTGTGAGGACAACGCTTCCTAGACCACAACGGATGGCTTTTTAGAAGGGGAACCAGGCCTGGGAAAGCAGGTAACATGTCATATTCACATCTCTAGCCTCGACCCTGCCATCTTAGAAATGGGGTCCCTGCCCGATCGCATGGGCTTGTCTCCCTTTGCTCAAGGACAGATTGTTGCTGTGGGACCCCAGCCTTGAAAGGGATAGATGATGAACGGTGCCCACAAGGAGAAACGGGAGAATCTTGAGAGGTGGGCACTCTGGGCACTGTGAGCACCAGAGTCCAGCTGTGGGGTATGCTGGCAACATTTGGGTATTGGCACAGCCAGTGCAAAAGCCCTGGAGAGTAAGACTTCTGGACCACGAGGAGGAGTTGAAGCTGGTTCCAGGGGCTACTCCAATCTGATCCAATTCCTCCATGACCTAGGGTTGTCCAAGGGCAAGTACATGTACCCACAGAATTCAGTACTGAGGTACATCTGCTCTATCAGGCCCCCCAAAAAGGGGATCCCCAAAATTAGATCTCTGAGCCACCCCTGTCCTCTCTGTTTAGGAAGTAAAACTACTGGCCCAGTTGCTCAACAGGAGCTGACAGGTGATCTCAAATGTCAGTCTGGGATCACTTGGGGCTTGAAACGGTGCCTCCTCACCATCCTGCCACCTGGAGTTTGTATCTAGCCCTCAACACAGTGTGGGGCTTTGCAGGAGGCCCTGGGAGGGGTTGGGCCCTAGCTGGGATACCACCAAATGTCTGAAGTCCTCAGTCTTACCCATCTGAGTGACGCCCAGACTGCAGTATCCTGAGACCCAGCTAGAACGTGTCAGACTTATGACCAGTAGAAATTGGGAGAGAATATATGCATGTTATTTTGAAGTGCTAAGATGGTGGTCCTGGTGTGGTGTGGTGTAGGATAAGCACTGGAGTATTAACTATAAGGACAGTGGTTCAAATCCACCAGTTACTGCTCAGAAACCATATACAGGGTCACTATGAGTCCGAACTGACTCAAAAGCACTTAAGATGTAGTCATTTGTTACTTAGCAGTAGCTGAGTAATATAAAGGTGTTTGTCCCAGTGTGGTTTACAAAAACCTAAACTTGAAATACATTTCCAGTTAAAAGGAATTGTTTAGTATCTGTTCAGGTGATTCTGACAAGGGTGCTAAGTCCATCCAGTGGGGGAAGGATAGTCTAATAAATGGTGCTGAGGTGAAGGCATCTTCACCTGCAAAAGAATGAAATTGGATCCCTACCTCACACTGAGTATTCCAGAACACTTAATTGTACTTCTAAGAAATCTGTACCTAGATCAAGAAGCAGTTGTTCGAACAGAACATGGGAACGCTGAATGTTTTAAAATTGGGAAAGGTGTGAGACAGGGTTGTATTCTTTC